>NC_140360.1:5530172-5816172 GCF_963514085.1 Chelon labrosus
GTAAACACAATGTCTCCCGTAAAGCCCAGTTCTCTGACGTGGTTTAAACTGACGCAGTATGAGAGTGTGAAAGAGAACGCTCCCGATTGGTCAGATTCCCATATGTGTCAATCTCTTTAAAGAGCAGCTACCAGATAGACAGTTGGATCCTGCAGCATGTAGCCATGTAGGCATCTCATTCAGAAAAGCAGGGTTATTTTTATGAAAAATAAGTGTAGCATTGTTCTGTTTTTTTAAATATATACAGTATTGTTTAATGATATTCATTTCCTCACTCTGTAGATGACCAAGGTGACCAAAGACTATTGCCTGGATATTGTCAACAAATTTGAGCCGTGCTCTGAAAACCAGAAGCAAGGAGTTTTGGGAATTGATGGTAAGTCCACTCAGAAACAGTGATACTTGAGCAGCTATTCAGAGTATTACCTCATGGCACTTAACCATAGTGTGGTTATTGTGAAAATGTTTACGTTTGAGCTCATAGTTTTACAGGTTTGGTCTGCTGTGCATCTGTTTAAACTGATTTTATTAGACTTTTCAGTTCCTTAGTGAGAGTGTCTAGCGTTTTAAGTTCAAAACATTACAAGGTTAGTATGTGATGGTTAGCTCCCCCCCTGATTTCTGCAGTAAAAAGAAGTAAATGCATTCTCTTCCATGCTGCACAGTGGAGCAGTGCACCACCACTCTAAACGTTCTTGCAGCTGCTGTGCATCCATATGGAGGTTTGGTTCTTGCAGACCTCATTAGGGGTCCATCTTGCATACTTCATTGCATGGACCTCTAATGAGGTCTGCAAGAATCTGGTGAAGGTTTGTTCACCTTGATCCAACCTGATCTAGATACAAATTGACAACACTTTCAGCAGGAATAACATCGCTAAGAAGCTTGACATGACATGTGTAGTAAATCGACAGAGTCCCTCTAGGATCTTTGTTAAAGGGGAACTACTGTTTTACAACCTGGACCTTATTTCTGGCATAAAATACGATTGTTTACTCACCCATATAATAATGCTATGGTTCGTCCACAACCTCAGAATAGGAAAAATATTCAGCGATGTTGCAAAAAAACTAGCAGTAGCAAATTGCAGTTAAACAAGCCAACCATTGCGGATGCACGCGGCACTCAGAGATGACATCATCCAGGTCAGAAGACATCATCCGGATGATGATAACAGGTAACTCCAGACTCAACAGGGAATAGCACTAGCATACGATAACAAAATATTGGTGAAATAAAGAGTTTCGAGGCAGATAATGCATTATTTAGAGGCTGCGTTTCGGTGCCCCATTCACTCCCACTATATGGATATACGCAGATCTAAATATCTCCCGAAGGACTACAAATTACACAAAACTTATATGGGTGAGTAAACGATCGTATTTTATGCCAGAAATAAGGTCCAGGGGCCTCATGTACGAAGACTTGCGTGGATTTCCTTCTAAAACGTGGCGCACGCTCAGATTTAGAAGCATTTAGAAGCATTTTTCCTTTGTACATTCCAATCGAGCGTACCCGACCCCTCCCTGTCCACGCCGCTTTTAAATATGCAGATTATATTTAAATTGACCCTGCACCTGAGATTCCCGTCTCTGCGCGATCACAAAACGAAAACATAAGAATGAATAAGACGGGGAAAAAAGAAGAACTTCACAGAAAGTGAATTGGAGACGCTACTCACTGGAGTGGAGATGTGCAAAAATGTGCTCTTTGGCACGCTGCCACAATGTTGGTTACTTGCATTTGCGCATCACATATGATCTGTACATTGATCGAATGAAAATGTTTCCTGTTGACATTTACAAATTCATGCGATGGCACTTTTATAGCAATGTGTGCGCAGTCGATAGCTCCGATTACATTCAGAAAACCGTCTCTCGCTGCAGATTGCTCTTTAATGTTGACCTGTTCAGATGCATTGTATGGGAATTTGATATACCTGGCTGACATGCCGATAATTCCGTCCCACATGGCTTGCATGGCTCTGCTCAGGGTCGACCGCCACAGTCCCGATCGGTCAGAGTAATAGTTTTCACATTTATGACAGTTTCCCGGCATCACCTCTAAGTGTCGCCAAAGGATCAACATCTGTAGAACCCAGCGTACACCAGCCATGTCGTTGGCGTAGGCGCGTACAAGTTCCCGGACATTTCACTCTTGATACATCTGGACTTTTCCGTGAGCGCGTACGTACGCAACCTTCATACATGAGGCCCCAGGTTGTAAAAAACAGCAGTTCTCCTTTAATACTGCAATCTGATGTACAACTGTTACGACATGTATGAAGGTAACCGTCGGTGATGGGGACCACTGCTTGTCTTTTGTTTAAATGCTTTACCAGCATAATTAATGTCTGCCATTTTTGTTTTGATTTGTGCTCTTCTTCTTTTGGGTGTGAAATGTTTCATTCACAATTTTTTTTGTTTTGTTGAAGTTGCTTTTTTTCTAGATATTTTTGTTTCCTGTAGGCTTTAGCCTTGTTACGAAAGTTTTCATCTTCTTGATATTTTTGTTTGCTGTAGTCTTTATACTTACGGCGATAGTTTGCATCTTCTTGATATTTTTGTTTCCTGTAGGCTTTAGCCCTGTTACGAAAGTTTTCATTTTCTTGATATTTTTGGTTCCTGTAGGCTTTAAGCTTGTTACGATGGTTTTCATCTTCATGATATTTTTGTTTCCTGTAGGCTTTAACCTTGTTACGATAGTTTTCATCTTTTTGATATCTTTGTTTCCTGTAGGCTTTAAGCTTGTTACGAAAGTTTTCATCTTCTTGATATTTTCGTTTCCTGTAGGCTTTAACCTTGTTCCGAAAGTTTTCATCTTCTTGATATTTTCGTTTCCTGTAGGCTCTAGCCGCATTGCGAAAGTCCTCTTTTTCGCTATATTTTTCATTAGTGTGCTGTTTTTTGGTCTCCCTATTATCTTTATCTTCTTTATGACGTTTACTCTCTCTTGCTAATTTAGAACGTCTAACATAATCATTGAATTTGTATGCTCTCTTGGCCTTGTCATTGCTTGTTAATGTACGGCATCGGATGTTCACTTTGGTCACAATGCTGCAAAATTTTGCACACGTTGCAGATTGTTTGTCTTTTACACATGAAACGACTTCAAAGTGGCGTTCATTTTTGTGATACAGGTAAATGCCTCTTTTACCTATGTTGATGTCATGGCATGGCAAACAAAATCGTAACCATTTCTTCCTGCTAAAAATAAAAATAGGCTTACAACACAGATCTGACGCAGCCAGTATTTCTATTTCAGTGGCCCATACTCCGACATATTGCATTCGTGAGCGTTTTATGTAATCATCTACAGAACAATAACCATCTCGAAGATATGTTACAAATTTCTGTGACTGTGTTTGGATGTGTTTTACTACGGCTAGCCGAATTTTCCTGTGATTAATTTCCGTTCCACTAATTGAGAAGCTTAATGCTCTAAAGAAGCAGTTTCCGTCGCCTACGATAGCCTCTGTTTGACATGGTTCATTTAAACCAACAGCACTCAGCTGGGTTGTTGAAGTAGAATAATGTGATGCATGGACTACATTATGTTTTGTACAGAACTTTTGCATTTCTTGTGATGTGACTGGGCTGAACAAATATGTGGTTTGTGTGTCATCACATGTGTTTGCAGAGCCAAACACTGCACCATCAGAGTTCTGTTTTGTTGCACTAAAGTCACCATCACCACAACTACCTGACAAATCATCCATTTCTGTCAGTACACCAACACAACCCTTGACCTCTGGCACATTGTCACCGTCTGTCACAGTAAAAAGTTTTTCTGAACAACTAGTATGTTCATCAACCACAAATGCTGTGACACCAGTCACTTCAAAGCGCTTGCTACCACCACTACACAAGGAACAAAAGAGCCTTGTGACATGTGCAAACATCATGTTTATATCATCATAACATGCCACAATACTTGTCCCATCAGATGCACAAACACCTGCATTATTTCTTGAATGCGAATCAAATATGGCATACTCAGTTCCTTGTTTAAATACAGTGAATATGTTGCTGCTGATGTTAACCAAACAAGCTTCTGCGTCAAACAACGCACGTTCTAGAGCTACATACAAAGGCGTAGCTACATCCTGTAAATTACTGCCATGCGTTTCAAAATCAACCTCTCCATCACAGGACTCTAAATATTCTAAACAAAACGTTTTGTTATCCAACGCATGCGTTGTTGGTAGTTTGTCAGTTTTTTGTTGTCTCATTCGGCTGTACAAGGCATTGCCGTTCTCCAAAATATTATCAAGGTCATCTGATGACCAGGTTTGCGCTGTTTTAACAGCATTAACCATGACTGCTGTGATGCTATTCGCTGCGGACTGCTTATCGCTATTACATCCGAAACGTGGATCACCTTGATGAAATGATCCCTTGACAAAAGAAGAGCAGAAATTGGAGCTTACGTTCGAGGAGGACGCTGAATCAGTGCTGACATCAGATGCATCTTCAGTGTCACTCATGGATTCACATGCCATGTCCTCAACATCACAGCCCTGTTAAAATACAAATATGATACATTACATAACATATTACATAAACCATGCCAATTGAACAAAACACTTATTATTATGCGTAAACAGATCAACACAAGCACTTAGATCAACTGCATCGTCAACGACAAGTTTGAATTCAGATTCCATCTCCTTAACAATGCAATCCCAAGAAGAAGAGAAAAAAACACTCATCAGTTAACATTACTTTACACAAAAAAACAAATTAAAACAAGCATGTAAAAATATCAGCATGAGCACTTACATCATCTGCATCCTCAGTGACAAGCTTTGATTGAGCTGCCATCTCCTCAACATTGCAAGCCTGAGGAAAAAAAATCATACATAGTAACTTTATACATAAACAATGACAAACAATGATTAACCTGTATAATTATCACTAATAAATATATCAATAAAAGCTCTTACATCCACTGCAACATCAACGACAAGCTTGTGTTCAGATGCCATCTCCTTAACAGTGCAGTCCTGAGAGAAAAAAAAAAATCACATATGAACATGGTATTATTTAACATACCTTTGGCCAGTACACGATATAAAATATATATAGAAATATACATGCCTGAGGGGAAAAAAATCGCACTTCAGTACATAGTAACTTTTTACATGAACACTGACAAATTCCCTGAATAATTAATATAAAAATTATTATAAATATACAAATAAAAGCTCTTACATCAACTGCATCATCAGTGTCTACCGTGGATTCAACTGCTATCTTGTCAACACTGCAAACCTGAGAAGGAAAACATACGTAAGTGCATGGTCACTTTTTACTAAACCATGATGATGACACTGAAAAAAAAAAAAAAACAGATATATAGCAATACGAACACCACATACAAAGCTTTTGTGATAATGTACACATTACCTTTCTGGTAGACTTCATTATTTTGTGCTCATCTTGCTTTTTTGAAACAACGCCTCTTCTTGTCTCTCTTCTTGCAACCACGACACTGTCACAAGGTGTCTCTGAAGGCATGTCTGAAGTAGGCTGTGTAGGCGTTGCCTGAAAGAAAAAAAAATACACAGAACTTTAAAAACCTATAAGACTAATACACGTGACCTTAAAAACAAACAAACAACCATTTAAAACTAATATCACTTGTTGAAATACATATTTTTCAGTCAAAACACAAACCTCCTGAGCAGAAGATTTCCTTTTACAATCCTCAACTTGTAGACCTCGTCTTCCATTGCATTTCTAATGGAAATAAAACACAGAGACAGTTCTAAATTATACACACTATCAGTACCTTCAACCAACACAATCATGGTTGTGAAAAATACAAACAAACATACAAAACAACAACCTAATTACCTTTCTGGAGTCATGTACAACTGTGCCTCCAGAGAGAGAAAGATCAGCTGGGACAACTTGATCCATGGCCTTCAACATTGCAGTGCTGAAGCGAACAGGATTCAGTACAACTGAACACGCTTTCAAAACCAGTGGTGTTGAAGGCACCTGTAAAATAAAAAATATGTAACAATACATGCATTGTTTCATCATGTCACGGCCATAACATGTACAAAATATGTCATAAAAGAACATTCACAAACCTCTTGATGTAGCAGGGATTTTTTGGCTTCAGCAGCGCCGTGCTCTTGTTCACATGGAAAACTTCTCTGCAAAGCAATAACATAACCTTAGTTAAAGTATCTATTATGCCATTTCACATCATGAGCATTGTTATAATGGTTGTCATTATATTACAATAGCCTTCATTGACATCAACAAATGTGTTAATCCCATTACCTTCTTGCCTCGTCCGACATGTGCCCACTCATATGGGTTTGTTGTACGTGGCACATGTGCCTCTCCCTTCACCACAACAGTTGGACTACGTCGATGTACAGCTGGTGATGTTTTGGGGGACACTTGTGGCTCTGGTTCAGGAGTGGGTAGTTGCTGATAAGCACCACTCCAAAACAAGTCCACAAGAACGCTCATTCCCTCGGCATCACTCAAATGTACCTGTAAGATAGCATGTTAACTTAATTAATACAAAACACTTCACTATCAATAAATGTTCAACATTGATCAATCTTGTTATACATTCTACTTACTCCATCTCTGCTCCACAAATCTCGTTGCTTTACAGGGAAGTGTTCAGCCACAGACAAATACTTCACACCTGGAGAAAGTCATACATACAGACACAAATTACACCTACTGTCATGGAACATTTTAACTTGTTTATGAAAAAAAAAGTATGCTGTTAGTTTAACATATATGCAACATACCCATTCGCGCTGCAACACGATGATAGTCATTTCGCAAGAACTCCTGCTGAACCATGTTGATGTTGAGTCGTGGAGGAAAATCAAGCACAAACACCTGTTGGAAACAACCATCACCATCACTGTACTGCATATAGGCTATATCCATATTCCTCCAATCAATGAACATTTCACAAAACCAGAAGCATACTCTCTGACATACGTTAGGCCAGCAGCTGCAGACAGTAGTCAGAAGTTTCTCAAAGTCTGCTGCAGCCTCGCTGATGGTTCTGCTGGATGTCAGGTTGTTGCTGGGAGCCAACAAACACACTGTTTCGGGGACTTGAGGCAAATGAACATTCATCACTTCGGTCCTCAAATCAGCTGCAGTGGCCCCAGGTACTGACAGAAACCCAACAGACAGTCCGCCCTCTGGCATCCTCACAAAACCATCAACAGCGTTGCGTAGATGGGAATCTCCAACAATCAGAACAAACTGTAGGGGAAAAAAAACATAAATAGCATTTACAATCACCGTATTTACAATCAACTTTTTCACAACCATTTGTTTCACATAAAAGATTAGACATACCTTCTTGTCAGGAGATGGTGGTGGAACAACCAGCTTGCGCTGTTTCCCACTAAAAGCTGAAACTGGCCATCTCTTCGATGTATGACGGTACCCTGTACCCTGTCCTATTTAATCAGACAAACAAACAAATGTACAATTACAATAAGGACACGTCAGAACCACTAGTTCCCTGTTGGGTAAAATAACACAAAGTAAAACAATCGGTACATGTCAAAGATATATATCATGAGCACACACACACAACATCTGCTGACAACCTACCTGCAGAAGAACTGCTGCAAGGTTGTTGAGGCTCAACCCTCAAGGCCAGGCGAGCAGCCATCCTCCTCTTAGCTGCTTGAGATCGTCGATATCCCTTTCCACGTGGCATCTGAAACAGTGACAAAAAATATGATCACAATTATATATATATATATATAAAAGAACTAGCTTTGGATTTCAAAAATAAGCAATAATAACCAAATCCCACAACCAAATATATGATTAATATCCACTTCAAGAACCACTTTAAAATGTAAACATAAAAAACATAAAGAACCAGTCCCACAAATTCTGCTGCCTCATGATTAAAACCTGTTAACATATAAAAACACTGACCAACAGCTGAAACACCATACATTTGATTCTTGCTCAAGACACTCACACACTGAATAAAAATGCTAATGACAACAATGGTCAGCCATCTCCGTTAACACTGCGACACTCGGCTAAATAGCTCTGATGCAAACACTCACTCAAAACCTGCTTCACTCATTCTACCAACATTTTACATATGAATTAACTGGCTCACTGCAGAGACACTATTGTCTACGTTCTTGATCAAGCCAGTTTCCCTGTTGTTTACAACTCCTATTACTGACAATAGTCAACACAACATTTCTACTATTTAAAAATAAACAATGATAACCAAATGCCACAACCCAATGTATATTTAAAATCAGCTTCGAAAACAACTTAAAAACTTTCACTGCTGTAACAGTGGTCAACAATCTGGTTAGCAATATATGCAATTTGACTGAATGGCTGTGTGATTAACAAAGAGGCCATTAACCTACACTGATACTCTGGCCAAACTTGACCAGTTTCAATCAGGTCTATCAAAATACTCTTAACAAAAAACAAACCTACTAACTGACTTAAAAACTAAATGATATAATAGTTAATCATGTTCTTATTGCGATCTACAATCTAACACAAAACTATCAAAAACAGTAGTACATGGTTATAATTTTCTAACTATCATCTATACCACAAGGATCAACATAACACATTGTACAACTGACATGTTGTTAAACAGAAATAAACTTTTATCATTACTTTAGTAATTACTTAAGTAATGATAAGAGTTTATCACCTAAAACAACACGACACAGCAGATTTTTAAGTAAACAAAAGACACTTACCTCAAGGAGCTTTGTGAAATGGCAAATGAAAAAAAAATAAATAAATAAATTGAAAATAATCCAACCGGGACAAATCAAACTAATCAAGCCAACCACAAAATTCCCGCAGAAATGACCAAATCAACTGCAACCGAAACAAAGTTTTGAACTGCAACACCAGCCAAAGTGGTAACTACTTGTAACAGTCCACACCCACACATTTTAAAGCAACTGTTGAGAAGGTGGTACTAAGATCCTAAACCCCACCCTCTCCATTGCTAATGATATGGACTAACCACAGCTACTGATCTACAAATTACATTTCATGGTCATATTTTTCACAAAATACATTTTTACATCAAAACCACAGGATAAATTCACATTATAGTAAAATATTTCCTACATTTTCCTTACAAAAAAAAGTTTCATCATTGCACTAATTCTCTGTTCCCTCCAATTTGCCTCACCCCACTAAGCCAAAAAGAACTCGGCAACTACAAATTTATAATTAACAAATTTTACACATACCACCATGTCTGCTTTGATCAAATGTGAATTATTTCTGTCAAAGAAATCAACATTCCTACAATGATTTGTAGGAATGTTGATGAAAAAAAAAAACAAGCTTTCCATGTTGTCTTACCAAAATATTAGGAACAAAACGTGCCCTAAATCCCACCGCTACCATATACACTAACACACATTTATTGCTTAATCACAACATTTCCTACATTTCTTCACGTTTTAACATGAAGATGCCACTTGATGTAACACAACATTTTTTTACTGATGATTTTAAATTAAACTATGACTACCAAATCCCACAACCAAATATATAATTAAAATCAACTTCATAACAGACATAAAAACACACTAAACAAACTGTCTGCTAAACAAACCAGTCCCACAAATTCTGCTTCCTCATGATAAAAGCTATTTAACATATAAAAACACTGACCAACAGTTGAAACACCCTGAATTTCATTCTTGCTCAAGACACTCACACCCTGAATAAAAATGCTAATGACACCAATGGTCGGCCGTCTTTGTAAACACTGTTGCAATCAGCTACATAGCTCTGATGCCAACACTCACTGAAAACCTGCTTCACTCATTCACAAACACTATTGTCTGCATTCTTGATCTTGACACAAACAGAAGTAAACACGTTAATGTCTCACAAACCAGCCTAGAAAACTGCACGACACATGACAAACATAAACTGCGGATGACTCCTTACAAGTCCATCCCATTCATTCTATACATGGCGCTACAGCTGACACTTACAAATTTAGGGCCTGTGTCTTATTATTCATTTGGCGGACACAACTTTCCCCTACAGACACTTGACCCCCTTTTAGGCCATTTCCAATCTGCTAAAACCTACGATTCCCTCTACAATCCAGCTAAGGCAGTACCATCTGTGGAGGACTCCTTACAAGCTCACCAAATTCCATTGCCTCCGACCCGCCTGACTCTCATTCACTTGTCAGCCAAAGGATTCCTCCGCAGACACTTTGCCTCCTTTCAGGCCGTGTCCGGCCAGCTTATGCCTCTGCGTCCCACTCGGACCGACTTTCCCACGGCATGGAGCCCTCCATGATCACTTGCGATCATCTAGTTTCATAATAACTTTTGAAATGAGTCTGTGTGAAAATGTTTAACATCATTTTATAGATTCCCTCCTTTGTCTGCATCACCTAACCTATGTTTTTTTCCCAATGCTGTCACAAGTTTCAAGGATTTTATTCTATCAGCTCTGTCACTGTCGTCCTAGAGAACTCCTAATGACAGTTCTTGACCTGGCTTACAAGTCCTGCAATTTTTCTAGATGAATTTGACCAAATACTTTGCACAAACCACAACATTGTTTTCACTTTCATATATTGTACTCTTCTCCCTTAATTTTTCCATGTTCTAAACTGAATGGCTTCTCCTTGCGATCGAGTTGCTTCTGTATTCTCGCAAAACTTCTCGACACTCTCTTTTCCTTTTCTCCAACTTTTATGCAATAGTTGATGACCTTCAGGTGGTGATGTGTGAAATCCACAGGGGCACAAATGGTTGCAAATGAATGCCCGGTTTGATACCAGACCCCCTGCCCCCCAAGAAACCAAAGGAGAAAAAAAATGAATGAGAAATAATAAAAAAATAATCAAGAAATGTAATTTGGATTCCATATTTTTAAGCTAAGGTTGGAGCCAAAAGCAGTTTCGCAGAAACATTACAGAAAAACATATCTGTCTAACTTTCCTCTAGGTTTTACAAATTTCATGCGCAGTCCAGCGGGGGATATATTCAACCCAGAACACTACAACGTGAACCAGGACATGAACCAGCCGCTCTGCAACTACTTCATCGCCTCGTCACACAACACCTACCTGATGGGCGACCAGCTGATGTCGCAGTCCAGGGTCGACATGTACGCCTGGGTGCTGCAGGCCGGGTGTCGCTGTGTTGAAGGTCAGCGTGGACATGTGGAGCACGGTCACACACACACAAACTCTCGGGGGGATTCATTTGAGTTAGTTTCCTAGTGACAGTCCTGCTGATACTGTCTCCTCTCTGCTATCTGCAGTGGACTGCTGGGACGGACAAGACGGCGAGCCCATCGTCCACCACGGCTACACTCTAACCTCCAAGATCCTCTTCAAAGACGTCATTGAGGCCATCAATAAGTACGCCTTTGTCAAAAATGAGTAAGTTTGTGCACAAACACACACACACACACACCCACACACACACACACACACAATTGTTATTAGCACATCTGATAAGACATGGGTACATTTAAGCAGTTCATTCATGTTCATATGCATATTTTAATTTAATTTAAATCCCCATGGAATATGAAACGGCACTGGATAAACAGAGGCTTAACCACTCAGATACTGAATGATGCTATAATTGAAGCCAAACATTAGAAAGATCACTTTTTATTTGTTCATACTCTAACCGCAAAATCTAAGAGGGTGAAATTGTTTTACCTTGTGGCCATGCAGTGTGCACTCTGAAAAAGCAGAAAGAAATAAAGGTGACAGCCCTAATATGGCGATAGGGTAGCAGGAAAAGCTACGTCCATTCATTTTTCTTCACCTGCGACTACATTTTATGGCTTCTTCTCCTTAGTGATGCCCCCCTTATCTCCTGGGTATTGTGGTATTTAATCCCAGCCGGCAAAACATATGTAATTTCTCAGAAATTAGGCTGAAATCATTATAACCCATAGCCACAACCGAGACACACGGGATCATCCATCATCGAGGAGAGCCCCATTAACAAGGATATGGTGTAAAGGAAGAACTTAAACGCAAGCTCGTCGCACTGCAGCAACAGAGGCTCTGCCTGCTTCCACCATCAACCTGGATTAGTCTGTCGGTGGATATAAAAAGTGCACAGCATACAGCCCTCTTAAAACGGCAGGTTTTGTGATGATCTGTCTGGTGATCTGGTTAGTGCACAGCCGTCTTCGGTTTGCTGAATAGAATTTATCCCTTAGCTCTGGCTGGGCAATTCCAAAAACATTATTCTGAAGCCACTCTTTTGTTAATTTGGGTGTGCTTTGATGTTTTGTCATGAAATTAGACTGAGCGTCTCCCACAAAATTTCATTTTTTTTATACAGTATATGGCACATAGACTAAGATCAGGCGCTTTGTATCCGTCCGTCTTTAAATTACCGTAATAACGCAGATATTGGATTTAGCGACAAATGGCAGCAGATGATTAAATCAAAATATTGTAAACACCTGACTTTCAATCTAACTTTTCTACGTAGCTCTTATAAAGTTAGGCTAGTAGTTCACGCTACGTCTGGAGTCGTTGACTTCGGGTTTTGGCCAACTCTCTTTAAATAACTGTAAATCTCCATGGTCTAAAAAAATCAAGAGCACAAACATCAGGTTTTAAAAGGTGGCCGTAACGTAAATCTTTATTAGTGAACAACACAAATAGCTTCACAAGCTACGTGAGTTGACCGAGCCGTTTTCTCCATCAGGTTAAATTCAGAACAGAGTAGGTGAGCAACTGGTGTGGAGAGTCTGGGGGGAGGGGAGGGAGAGCATCGGGGGAGGGGAAGCAACAGGAAAAACAACGCAAACACAACGTTGTTTGAAATGTGCAAAAATTTTCCGATTCGCTCTGAGACCATGGCAGAGTAAATGAGACCCTGCCGAGCCACCATAGTATTAACATTGTGTGGGAAACACTGACGGTAGTAGTAGTAGTGGTAGTAGAGAGACATCAGTACTTGCTAGAAAGAGCTGCAGCCTACTTAATGTTCTTGTCAGCCTCTTGACACTTGAAAGACGCCTCATGACTGTTCTTATAATGCCATGTTGTGCCACATTTTCTCAGTGTGCATAATTTCACATCAATGATAAAAATGCATATATTCTGGCCACAGGTTATATATCTTTATTTTACACATTATGTTTTAAACAAACCTCTAAAATAAAATCCTCCTCACACCTGTGCACCCTCACACAGAAACTAAACCACACACAGACATTAGCATCAGAAGGTGATAATTCCATTGACATGCGCACAATCTGGAGGATGCAGAGAAAAGCTCTATTTTTAGATCCCGTCTCCTCAAGTAAAATGAAGGAGAAACACTTGCTTTGTGTTCACCCTCACTGTATTAAAAAAAAATAATAATAACATAACAGTGGACATATTCTATCAGATAATAGGCTAAAAGGGAGTCAGGTTGAAAGAGTGCATTCAGCATCAAAGAGCAGTCACATTTTCCGGAGGTTGCTGAATAAAAACTGGTTTTGCGAAGGGTTGTCACGGACAGAGTGTGCATGAAAAGCTTTCATCTGGCTGAAAGGGTATTGTCACAGCCAGTATTTTATGAATGAATAGTGTGCTGATCAAAGCAGCTATTTTTAAGGATTGTTCCACGTGCTGGACTCCAGATACTTCATGCTTTAGCTTGATTAGCATGTTAACATTCATCTCCGGACATGCCATTACTAAATGTGTTAGAGCCAAGTGGAACAGATTACCAATACCCCACAGAGCATTTAAGCGTCTTCCTCTCGGAGAGCGTGTTTAAGCTGTGACATATTTGTGTGTAAGTGGTGATCGAGTATCGACTGAAGAGGCTTTACACTAATGACTCTTTGAGCCATGTCATAAAAAAAGATTCCTGAGTTTCCTAAACCTTAGTGACATTTATATTTGCTATTACAGGGATTCTGAGCCAGTGCCCTTTAAGTATGGGTTAATCTCTCCCTGATGATGATGTTTTTATTATCATTAAATGCTGACATATTAAACAATAACCATTTATTATTCCTATTAGGCTAATTATTCAAATGGAAAACGAGAGCAAGAGAAAATCTGTCTTTTTTTATCTTAACCTTCAAAATAAAATTAGATTCAAACGTGAGCCCTACACTTGAAGGTTCTCTCCAAATTTCTTCAGGCTACAGAGAAGTTAATTTCAGGTTTTATTGTCTGAAATGTTAAAGTTCAAGTGCAATAACTGTGATATTTTGGAGGACCTAAGGACCTGTGCTCAAAATAAGATGTATTGTTTGGAAGGCAAGAAAGAAGGGACCTGGTCCAGGGATGTTTGACTAAGATGCTCCCCCAACTGGTGGTGCAGATGAACATTCATTCATTCATTTTCTGCAACCGCTTGTCCTCTGAAGGGTCATGGGGGGGCTGGAGCCTATCCCAGCTGTCATTGGATGAGAAGCGGGGTACACCCTGGACAGGTCTCCAGTCTATCTCAGGGCTAACACAGAGAGACAGACAACCATTCACACTCACACCTACGGCCAATTTAGAATCACCAATGAACCTAACCAGCATGTCTTTGGACGGTACACAAGCACAGGGAGAACATGCAAACTCCACACAGAAAGGGCGATGGGTTCAAACCCAGGACCTTCTTGCTGTGAGGCATCAGCGCTTGCAGATGAACAATGACCCCAAAAAACATACCGTTAAAAGAACCCAGGAGTTTTGGAAGAAAAATAAGTGGTATATTCTCCAATGATCATGTCCTTGAACGTCTCTCAATAAAATTGTTGACTCTGTGGTGATTTCCATGGTTACAGACTTTAGTCACTCACGGTGCAAAAAGAAGTCTCGATTTGCAAGACTCAAGTTAAATTCTTAACTTAATATGATGCCAAAATAACTATATTAAATTCAAAAAATTAAGTTAAATTCAAAGTTAAGCCACAATTTCAACCTGCCACTTCCATTGACTTCCATCCATTTCATTTCAGATCTGTAAGTCAGTCATTGGACCTAATGATGAGACATGACGCTCTTCTATGATGATTACAATAATACAATAAAAGTAGTTCTTCAGTGGCTGAGTAACTCCTTTTCAGACAAAGTGTGACATTTCTGTCACAAATTGCAAGTGCCATTGTTTTTTAATCGAAAATTCTGAGTTCGTAAAGATGCTTTTGATGTTATCCAAACTCTGCTGCTCTGTAACTCCCATTGGTTATGTGTGATTCTCACAGCTACCCAGTCATCCTGTCCATAGAGAACCACTGCAGTGTCCCTCAGCAAAAGAAGATGGCCCAGTACCTGACTGAGATCCTGGGCGACAAACTGGACGTGTCCAGCATCAAAGCCGACGAGTCCGGACAGCTGCCATCGCCGGAAGCGCTCAGGGGCAAGATCCTTGTGAAGGTAGATTCAAAGTGTGGATGTTTTAAAAGTGCAAGATTATTCTTGGTGAGAGGAGTCGGTCCTTGGACAGTTATCTTTCAACCTTGCAGAGGGACTTCAAAGGCGTGAGCTAGTGGGGTGATAGAGTAGCGAGGGTTAGAAAGTCATGATGTGCAGGAGTCTGAAATGTGCTGATATCTGCAGAGAACAGTTCTCGGTCTTAAGCCAAACTACAATTGGTTAAAATAATCATATTGAGATGATATGTAGCATGCTTGACCTTACGATTTTCTTCAATTTATAAACACGTGATTAAATACTTTTCTGAGCTTGGTCTTTAAACAAAGGTCACTGTCATTGGGGTCTGACTGTAGGCTTGTTTAGCATGCTTTATTTCTTTCTTTGTTGGTTGGTTGTTGCAACAGATGCAGTAATAATGTGGTTACGGTTGATTTATTGGTGGACATCCTTGTGTTGATATCATTTAAATTGAACTGTCCCCAAACAAGGCAGAAAATACATTAAATCCTTTACAGTAAGATTCTATGATTTAAAACAGGCTGCTCTTATTCTCTGGTTGAATTTTGTTGGGGTTCCTGTGGAGCCTGACAAGGTAATTTGTTGGTATTTACATGACAAGATAGTTAAAGATACTTTAATTAAAACTAAGGCTCCTGAGACAGTAACTTGTTATCACAACACCACCTCTGATTAGAAGCACCCTTCAAGCCTTGCCATTTCCCAGAGGCTCTGGCTTACTCATCACCTTTACTTCAAGGTTTAATCACAATCTAAATACCCCCGACCGTTACATGCTCCACTGTAACGAGATAATGAGCTTTAATTTTCTTCGCTGTGGTTCTATTGTATTGGCTCATCTGTGTAGATATTATGTCGGCGCTTAAAATCGTCACTTGAGTCTCCGTGCATTTGAAACCTAAACGTTCATATTCAGTGTGTCTCAGTATGAGTGGTAGGTGTCATAAACAGCAAAGTGCCAGGTTTCCCTTTCTTTTCCCACCTAATGTACATTAGGTGGTCATTGTGAAAGCTCAAACTTATTTTCTCATATTGCTTTAACTGACAGTCACAGGAACGCAGCAGCCTGGTAGCAGAGGGAACGGTATTGAGGTTAATGACGCTTTAATTACACCAAATGCTTTCACGAAGGACGGGCACTTTGCCAACGCCTGGCACATTACGAACCGTCTGGCCAGCTGTTACACTAGCACTATTACCCGTGTAGACAGTGTTAGTGATGGCACCGATACATGGGCACTACAAGGAACACTGACATGCAACATGTTGGTTTACCTGCAACTCTGCGTCTGTCAAGCCTCGTTGTGGGTTCAGGGGTTCAGAGTATCATCAGCCCCATAATGTCCTTCTGCAGACTTCTGTCTCCATGACAGAAAAAAAATAATAATCCGTGACTATGAGAGTTGGGCAAGTTTTTACCCCTTTCTCTAGCTCCTCTTCCTCCTCGAGATCTGTCTGTGAGACAAAAAAAAAAAATCAAAACAAGATAAAAGGAAGCCATGATAGGTTTCAAGAAGAGCTTGGTAAATAAAAGCATATACACCGATCAGCCACAACATTATGATCTTGTGACAAGTCAGTGTTCTGCTGGGAAACTTTTGGACCTGGCATTCATTGGTGTGGATGTTACTTAGACATGTAGCACCCACCTAGACCAGACCAGGCACCCCCACCCCATAACAATGACACTCCTTGATGGCAGCAGCCATCCCCAGCAGGATGCAGCTTGACACAGACACACACACAAAAACACTTTAGGAACAACTAAAAAAAAAACATGAAGAACAGCACAAGGTGTTGACCTGGCCTCTAAATTCACTAGATCCCAAACTGATCAAGTGTCTGTGGGATGATCCACAGAGGCCCCTCCCCTCAACAACATTGTGTAGCCAGACACCACAGGACACCCTCAGAAGGCCCATGTCCATTCTCTGATGAGTCACAACTGTTTTGGAGGCACAAGGGAGACCTACACAATATGAGGAAGGTGGTCATTATGTTATGCCTGATCGGTGTTAGCAAGGCTTGTACTAACAACAGGTCAACAGAAACAACAGCAATACCTAACGTCTCCTCCATGGCGGTCTTTTAGTCATATAGACATTCAAAAGTCAATCTTTTTAATTTACTATTGATCAGACAGATGATCTTTACATGTCTAATCCTTTTCGACAACGACAGCCATAACCACAGCCAGTAGCCATTATGTTTTTAGGTTGTTTTTGCATTCAGTCGATTTATATTTGCTGTTTACCAAAGCATATTCAATGTACAGTCTTATAATCTGTGTGGACTTAAAGTGCAGACTTCTTAGGTTTAATTCAAAGTGGCTGAGCAATAATAATATCACATAAAGCATTTAAGAACTGCAGCCATTTTTATACATATTTTCAGAGACACAAATGTAAATGGACAAATTAACAAAACGATAATGAAAATGTTAATTTTAATTCGTTGCAGGGAGTTCTTAGCAGTGAATGACTGCCTAATATCAGGGACATATGGACACCACCAAAGCATGCGTTTCCTACTTTCCTGTGCTTTGCCAGGGTTTGTTTTTATTTGTTGTTTAGATTTGTTTTATTCTACCTATAATTGTGTCTTCTGCAAGTTGATTGCAGCTCGATCGGATTGATATCGGCTAACTGACTCAGTCTTCACAGTATTCCATTTTTTTTACAAAAAAACTCCTGGTTTTATTTCACAGTTTTGGGACATCGTCCAACTGTTAAATAAATCACCATCGCATCGACATGGCTACCTTTGGATGTATCTGGACAAACAGTACATTTCTGTACACAGAATTCATCCAGCAGCTCCAGAGTTGATCACTTGACTAGATGTTATGAAGTGTATTTCTTTGATTACTATTGTCTTTCATGGATAACCAGACTTTTTACTGTCGTCTTGATGTTTCTCTCTCAGACTGATTATTTTTTGTTCCCGCTGACTCTGATGGATTTGTTTTGTTTTTGCGTTGAGCGCTCCTTTGACTACACGCTGTGGGTTGACATCAACAATTTCCAAATGCAAAAAACAGAGCTAACTCTGCATACTGTCAGAAATGCCTCGAGGGAGTTTATTCAAATTTTGCACAAATGTCTACTGGGACTAGGATTAGGGACGTTTTCACACTCAACAGATGCCAACTTTGTTCACATTGCATTTCACGTCTCTTGAAAATAAAAACCTTTCTCATATTTTGTGCCGTTTCTTTCTCCGACAGGGAAAGAAACTGCCTCCCAACATCGACGAGAATGCGGAGGAGGGAGACGTGTCGGACGAGGACAGTGCTGATGAGATGGAGGACGACTGCAAGTTGATGAATGGAGATGTATGTATCCCCGTTGTCCAAAAAACTGTGCCTGTGTTTCCTGTTGTTAGTGTTTGAACAAAGCAGCTGTGATTAAGTGTTTTACTCTTGTTCCTTATGCATATAGTATTTCTTGCAGTGCTATCTCTGCTGTTTGCGTCTGTCTCTCTCGTGGCTATTTGTTCTCATTTCCTGCTCTTCTCTCCTCCCGCTTGTCCTCTTCTTCTCTTCAACTGTTGCTCGCTTCTTTCAAAGTGGAAGGTACTGTATAAAAATTCCAGCCGTCATTACCTCAGAAATCTCACCCAGTCATGTGCCATACTCTCTCATCCTCTTTCAGTTCATATCCAATCACTTTATTTGTCCTCAAGGGGCAATTAAAGAGGGCGTAAGTAGCTAAAAATAGACACAAACACAATCAATGGATGCAAAAACAGCACGCACAGTACAGCATAAAACATTCCCAAATTATTTATGGGTAGTGTGCATTTTTTGAGAAACTGCACAAGTTTGTATAGCTGCATCCGAGCCTGCAAGTGGGTCAGTGATCGGTGTGCATTTGAAAGCAGGACCGCCTCGGGGATGAGAAGGTTTTGAGTTGTAGGACCAAAAACATACAACACGGTAGTTTTCTTAAAAACAATAGTGATGTATTAAGATCAGCAGGTACTTTATTGATGAGAGAGCGTTTCAGGATGGACCACTGTGGTTTGTATTACCTATTAAAACTTATTTATCATGGATACACTTAGTTTTACTCATAACTAAGTTACTTTACTCATCACATGCATTGACCACACCATAATTTAAAGGAACAGTATGTAAGATTGTGGCCAAAACTGGCCAAAACTGGTACTGCAATCACTTTCAAAATACTGTAGAACGGTGTATCCCCTCCAACCTCCCCCCTGACTCGAGGTTGCCAGGTTGCCGAGGTAACGTTAGGCTACTCAATACTCTCAATTACGTTTCACATTGCCATAATCGACGTGCTAATGTTGTTTTCCCTCAGCGTTTCAGCATAATGACAGAGAAACGGGCTCATAATGCATTGCTAATGTTAGCAATGACGACTCGCCGTTTTTATTTCCCAAACAATTCCTTACCTTTTCAATTCGATGACCCACCTCCTCTGTATGCGCTAACGTAACGTTACTTTGCACGAACATGCATAACTTTGTTCGACTGTCGTGAATATTTGAAATGTCCATTTACATTATGTACAAGTAAGTTAGCCAGGAGAAAATTAGCAACGTTGGCGTCTGTCTTCAAATTCTTCTCCGTTTTCATTTTCATTTCGGACTTTGTCACGACGTAGTTCGGATTCATAACGAGGTCTTTTAGGTTTGGTAACGTTATACATGTTTTATCCAACACGTTCGTAGCTGCAGCTGCGGTAACTAGAGCAGAGCTGGCAACCCGGAAGACGAAACTCTACTGACTTCGTGATTAGTAGATAGGTGGAGGGTGGCGCCTCAGAACAAAACACAACATGACAACAATAACATCAGTTGAGGGCTGCAACTCTCACTTTTAAATGACAATATCCTGGCCGGACCACTGTTGTCAGTGATATAAGTATTTGAAATGAACATGATATCTTCATGTCTAGTGACTTATCAGGGCCATTTTATGATTAATTGAAATACATTTCTTACATACTGTTCCTTTAAGCATTCATATGATTGCAAATGGTAGGCATTCATTAATTCAGCATTTGTTTCTTTCTGTCAGGGCGGAAGCCTCTGAAACCACCAAACCAAGATTAACAAAATAATATGCAATTTTCCTCAAACACTGACTAGACCACAGTCTTCATTAATAACAGCTGAATAAGAATATACTTATTCAATATAAAAGTCTTCCTGTGGTCTGATTACTGTAGTGGTTTATGGATAACCTCTACCACCATGTGGCTAAACTGAGCATGTGCATATTATTGAGAGGCAGTGACATCAGTGAGGACATCCCTTTTATTTTTATTCCCATTTATCTGCACGTTACACAATACAGGACATGAAATATTTAGTTAAACTTTTGAGTAGTGCAACAGCGTTTTTAATTCATAAACTGAAAAAAAGAGTGAAGAACTTATATAGTACTTGTTTTGTGTGAGTTACCCGTACCTGGCACCATGTCACAAAATTAAACTAGCGTAATTTATAGTACTGTGACACCTTGACGGCGTAGGTATGGTGTAGGGGGGTTTATGACCACCTTCCTGATATTGTGTAGGTCTCCCTTGTGCCTCCAAAACAGTTGTGAGAATGGACATGGGCCTTCTGAGGGTGTCCTGTGGTGTCTGGAAACAAGATGTTGTTAGTGGGGGGGCTTTGAGGGGAGGGGCCTCTGTGGATCATCCCACAGATATTTGATCAGTTTGGGATCTAGTGAATTTGGAGGCCAGGTCAACACCTTGTGCTGTTCTTCATGTTTTTTTGTTTTTTTTTAAGTTGTTCCTAAAACAAATTTGTGTGTGGGGATTGCTGTTGCCATCCAGGAGTGTCATTGCTATGGGGTGGGGGTGCCTGGTCTGGTCTAGGTGGGTGCTACATGTCTAAGTAACATCCACACCAATGAATGCCAGGTCCAAAAGTTTCCCAGGAGAACTTTGGATTGTCACAAGATGGTCAATGTTATTTACCTCTCCTGTCAGTGGTCATAATGTTGTGGCTGACCAGTGTATACCTGTGCGCTGTTATTTTGTAATTACACTACTGAAACACTAGACGGCGACTCGTAAGCTGCGTTGAGTTTCACTCTGTACTTTACGCAATGGCGAGTGGAACTGAGCAGCTCATGTTGAAGATGAATAATTGTGGATTTTACTGCTCCATCAGTACTCGTTATGTGAAATTTGAGTTGATCTGGTATTTCTGCATCATGTGTTATTTGTGCTTCAACTAAATTCTGATGTTAGGAGCCTGGTTCCTCCTCCCTTGTATGTGGTAACATACAGTTTCTTCCTTTTAAATTGTGCATGCTTTTAACTTTTATTAGACACATCTGCCTAAAAGAAATATTCGTATGTGGTTGAGCTCTCATGCAAAAAGACAAACCACCAGACAGGAAAACCTCTCCAGATACTGAATGATCCTGTCATCATCATGCTCCATGTAACCGCTCCTTCTCTCTCCAGACCTCTAACAGGAAGCAGGTGGAGAGCATGGCCAAGAAAAAGCTGGACAACCTGATGAAGGAGTCCAAGATCCGGGACCGAGAGGACCCGGACAGCTTCACCATCACAGCCCTCCCTCCTGCTGGGAATGACAAAACTGGCAGCAAGGTAAATGCCCAAAGGGAGTCCTGCTTATCTTGGCCTGTTCACACCTGGTATTGACTTAGATCCTGAGTGACCTGCTGAAAGGTGTGAACGCACCCAATACACATTTAGGACACATTTGAGATCCAGTCACTCAGACCACATCTGGAGGTGATCACATTCCTTTAGTAGTGTGAAGTAGTTTTTTTTGTTTGTTTGTTTCTGGCTTTCAAAACCTTGTGCAACCCAAACTATGTTTTAAGCTTTTGTCAACACCCACTGACATCAAGGTTTTTAACTTATTCTCAATCTGAAAATGCAAAAAAGCTATTTATAGCAAACATACTGACCAGTTTTCCAGTTCTGAAAACCCTCCTGTTGAGCTACGTATTACGCCAAGGGATGCAAACAAAAGACCTATGACTAATATCATCAGTGTGATCACATACTGTATCGTGGGGCATTTGTACATTTGTAATGATCTGTGGATTCTTGAGAGGCAAACCATGCAATATTATCCTTCAATTATTCTGGCATTTTCTTTCTTTCTTTCTTTTTCTGCCTTGCTTTCTTTAGACGGTAATACACGACAGATCCTCCTTGACTGTTCTCTAATCACTGTCAATCACTGTTTGAATATTTATTTACTATACTGTAAATACCTATTTAGCTTCTAAACTGAGGCATACCAGGAAATGTTTGAGAACCACTGCTCCAGGTCAAGCAACATTTCTTCCTAAGACCAACCAGTTTGAATTGTTGAATAGTTGTATTCTATTAAGTTGTATTAAGTTGTAGAACTTAATGAAAATAAAATCCAGGTCAGTAGGTGATAGAAATGTGGCACAAACAGACTGTATGTTCAGAGTGAAAAGTACAGATACATACACTTCCAGTTAGAGAAATAAAAATGTTTGCTATCTGCTTTCAGGGTAAAAGTGATGATGGGACAGACACCGCAGACGAAGCTAATCCCAACAGCAACAAGCGCACAGGCCGGTCCTTCATGAGGAGTTTCTCTAAACGCAAGGTTTGCCTTTTCATCTCAGTTTAATTTTAACTCTTCTTTTCTGCATTTCTTAGTTTTCTGTAGGTTCTTAAGTTTGTGCAACTGAAAAAGTAGTCCAGACGTCTTGAATCTGACATGTAGGGTTGTTGCACCACCAATGTTTAATAAAATCATGCAAAACATTAAGTTACAACAATTAAAATGGCAATGCAAACTAATAATTACATGACATGTACTCGAGTCTGATAAATCTGATGACTGCAGTTTTCAAATTAAAAAGTACCTGTAACTCGTTTGGGACTCATTGAGACTTCACTCAGATTGAGCCTTTTGACTTGAAAATGCCTCCCACTTAGCCCAAATATTAAAAACTTATTTAACAGTGTGGAACCTCCAAGTGCCTTGGAGGTTCCAAATTGTTTCTAAATAACCTGCATTATAGCAGTAATAGTGAGATTGCGGCTAATGCTTATTTTCAATATGAATTCATCTTTTAATTATTTATTTTTTTTCTGCAGAAAAAGACATCCAAATTGAAGAAGGCGTCAAGCTTTGAAGACACCGATACAGATCAAGAAAGCACAAGTAGCGCCTCCCGTGCCCCTGTGCACCACAGCAAGTATGCTGCACACAAACACACACCTCTAAAACAGTAATCCATACATGCACACCTATACTCGTGTTGTTTTCCTCTATATACAGGTAAAGCCACTCAAAATGGCTGACTGCATGCTCTATAAACATGTAAACAAGTGTACTTGTGTAACCTTTGACCTTTGTTAACCTTACAGAAAGAAGAAAACCATGAAGCTGTCCAGAGCTCTGTCCGATCTGGTCAAATACACACGGTCTGTGGGGCTGTATGATATTGAGGCACAAGGTGAGCAGTGAGGTTCACTCTGTACAGGTGTTAGCTTTATTCACTCATACAGCTAAGCTTTACTTATGAGAACTACATTTCCGGGGGGGCAGAGAAGGGATCTGTGTTCAGGGACAAGATGCAATTTAAATGTTTATAGACTGAAACAGTACACACTACACATAGAGTTGGGTTTTGCATGCACTGCGATTCATGCCTTCGTTAGTGAATACCACGATTAAAATTAAAAAGTAACAGCAAAACAAAAAGTAGACAAAATCCTTCTTGAAATGCAGCGATAAACTGATCAAGAAATGTAAATGAACAGATCCACCAAATGAGAACATTAGTAACAGACGTCTGGGACATGGTAGACATATAGTCTTGGTGGTAATTGCCATGTGTCATACTACTGTACTTGAACTACTGTGACCAAACAATTTTCCTTGTAGATGACTAAAGTCTATTCAAGTCTAAGAAAAATAAAGGTACCTGTGTGTTTTCCTTTGCAGCAAACTGCAGCTGGCAGGTGTCGTCGCTGAGCGAGACCAAAGCCCACCAGGTGATGCAGCAGAAAGCTACATCCTTCATTCAGTTTAACCAGCGACAGCTCTCCCGCATCTACCCTTCCTCCTACCGCGTGGACTCATCCAACTTCAACCCCCAGCCCTTCTGGAACGCCGGGTGCCAGCTTGGTATGCGCTTCACCCAAATGGACATGTACTCCATGAACACTGTATTCAGAATAGTCGGGCGGAAAGAACGTTAACCAGTCCTTGATTTAATCCTGGCAACTTGTCAAGACCTCTGATTATCAGCTTCTGACAGTGGTGCAGATGTCTTTCCATGTAGCCATAATAAAATGAAATATCCTACAGCCAGTGTTGTGCAAATTTACACTGAACAAGAACTAGTTGAGTTCGCACAGATAAAAGTGAACTAGTTCATAGTTCACATTTTTTTAATTTTAAACTAAATTCATATACTCCAAATTGAACAGTTTACGTTCATTTTTTCCATTTTTTCTCTTCACTGACCTGCCCATCCATCCCCAGCCCGTCATATTTTTTCCCCCAGGATCTGTGCTGCTTTTTTGAATAACCATTGACTGTATATACAAACGCAATGTTTGTGTGGATCAGTAGTTTCTGCCGGAGATGACTTATTTTTTCTTTCTTTTCCTGAACGGGGCTGAACGTCATTATTTCCCTCCAGATTGAGCAAAACTCACGTCTACACTCACAGTTGGAAAAATTATGCACAACACTGCCTATAGCCTACAGCAGGGGTGTCAAACTCACTTTAGTTCGGGGGCCACATTCCGCCCAATTTGATCTCAAGCGGACCAGACCAGTAAGATGACAGAATGATAACCTATAAGTAACGACAGCTCCAAACTTTTTCCATTTTTTTTACAAGTAAATTGGGTGAATGTTAACATTTAATAAACTACCGTTTAAAAAAAATTGAATTTCTTTAGAAAAATAAGTGAAATTTGAAAACATTGCTGTCTGCTGTTTAGTCCTGGGTCTCAGTGTTGTCTTTTGTCCACTTCTCTTACTTAAAACAGTGCACAAATTAGGAACAGCAGTTATTTTCATTGAAAAATTGCTGTCTTCTATGTAATTTTTGCACTTTGCAAATTGGCCGCTTCTGGCCCGCGGGCCATATGTTTGACACCTGTGGCCTACAGATAATAATGAAGTGAAATTTTTTGATTTCAGTTGCACTCAACTACCAGTCTGAAGGACGGGTCCTCCAGCTCAACCGAGCAAAATTCTACAGCAACGGCAACTGTGGCTACATCCTCAAACCTGCCTGCATGTGCGAAGGTCAGCATATAAAATGAGCCGTTCACATTGTGTTGGTTAGAAAGTAGTACAGAGTTTTATCGTTAACATAGACCCAAGGACTATTTTGTAATTTCAGCTTGTGTGAATACTGAATATGTATTAACTTTAACTATATCTCTAGCTTAGCATTACATTGAAACATGACAGACTTCTAACTACCCTTTGGCATTTAAATTATACTGTGACACCTAAAAGTATTTTCTACCTTTCTGCATAAAAATGACTCAAAACAATGAAAGTAGACAAAGAGAATCCAACCTGTGAGGTGCAAAAGTAAGTGCACCTTTATGATTAAGTTAATTTCAAGGCCAAATTAGAGTCCATCTGTTCAGAAGTGTTTCCAGTTGCAAGTACTTATCTCGTAACTGTAATTTACATGGTATTACAATTGCTTGTGACATAATTAGTACATACATTAAGTATAATTATTTTAGGAATTTACAAGAAATGATGGATTACTTTCTTTCCCACCCACTTGCAGGTGCCTTTAACCCCAACCTGGAGGACCCTCGGCCCGGTGAGATGAAGAAACAGCTGGTATTAAAGATCATCAGTGGACAACAGCTTCCCAAACCCAAAGACTCTATGCTTGGAGACAGAGGAGAGGTAGGACGCACGTGTATAATTGTAGCTGAAAATATTAAACACAATAAAAATGAATGCTTTCCACAGACAATTAAATGTAGTTGGGTTTTTATCTGTTTCACTTAGTGATGTCTTGTTGTAACACTCTCGCTGGCAAATCTGTATTTGGTATGAAGCAGAACCTTGAATGTGCAATGTTGTCCTTTCAGATCATAGATCCCTTCGTGGAGGTGGAGATCATCGGGCTCCCAGTGGACTGCTGCAAAGAGCAGACCAGAGTGGTGGATGACAATGGTGAGTTGTGGTGATTATAGTAAATACCTTCAAATACTTTAGGTCACCCAATTATGCTGCTGCAAAGCTTGCAATACCATCAAATAGCCACATGCATACCACTTCCCTTGTGATGATGTGGAGAAGGCATGGTAAACCCCACCTTATCCGTGCTTCGCTAAGCTCCAAAGAGCAGTCACAATCTGAAGCTGCGTGTCTGAGCTGCCACCCTCTGCTGGTGAAACAAGGGAGACATGCTATGGCTAGAGGAGACTCAGTCACAGAACTGAGTGCTTCTCTGCAGGGATTGACTACATCCTTTCTCAGACGAGCAGTTCCCAAGCACGTGGGCAATCCCCTAAGCCCATCACGGGCTCCATTGCTGCATGTCAAAACTGCCAGACCTGTGAAGCTACAACACCCCCAGTAAGCCTCATAAGGACAAAGCCCCATGGACGGTCCTGCTAGTGCAGCTCACTGTTCTGTGACTTCCATGCACCAGGAGATGTACTAGGGTCAAAGGAGCTAGATATTGACTTGTGGTCCCCTCCTTATGACCCAGTTTCGCCAACAGAGGTGTTATTGAGATGTCCCCAGGCAGAGGCCCATCAGGAACACACCTGCATGCAAAGGCACTCCTGGAGGTGGGACAGGCACCTTCCCACTAATAGGGTTCCCCTCAAATTAAAGCAGAGAGTGCACTTTAAGCACATGCTTGCTGTGTAACTGTAAATTAAATACGTTTTGATAAACAACTAAAATAACATAAAATGTGCCGATGTGTCCAGACATACATGGATCTAACTGATTGGAGCAATACATTTCATGATCCTGACTCTCTGCCTATGTGTGTTTTAGTTGCCTTTATGGTCTCTGATGTATAATTGATGAGCTCAGCATTAGGGGATTTGCAGAGGCAGCACCTCACAGGCCTCCCTCTCTCTCGCATACAAACCCTGAAATATTGATACACTCTCCAGGCTCGTTCATTTTATCTGTCCTCAGTCTCTGGTGTCCTTTCTATCCTTGCTATTTATCTGCCTGACTTGTCCTCTTTCTTGTTTGTCACACTCTTCTCTCTTTCCCTTCTTCCCTGTCCTACCCTCTGTCCCTTTCCTCCACACCTTTTGCTGCATCTTTTGGAAATGTGGACATGTAGGGTTCAACCCGATGTGGGAGGAGACTCTGGTTTTCACAGTCAACATGCCAGAGCTGGCCCTGATACGTTTCCTCGTATGGGATCACGACCCCATCGGTCAGGACTTCATCGGCCAGCGAACCATCGCCTTCAACAGCATGATGCCAGGTGAGACACATTGGCTTTTAGATTGAACTGACACCTGGGTCATGTTTTTACAACCTCTAAAATTCTTGTTTTTTTTTTTGAGATCTACAACCAGATTTCTAAACCAGAATGCAAATCATCTAAACTTTGCTTGCAGGTTATCGTCACGTGTACTTGGAAGGTATGGAGGAGGCTTCCATCTTTGTTCATGTGGCTGTGAATGACATCACTGGTAAGGTAGGTAAACTGAGGAAAGATATATCACCTTTATTCTATTTCAAAGTATTGATGTACTGTATCTCAGGAGATTGTTTTGGAAAGTTACATTAAATTATGGGTCTATGGTAATTAAAACAGCTTTTTGATACCATATCATGCTACATAAGGCCAGTTCATGAGGTGGTCAACTGCTCAACAGTGCAAATATCTGATCAGTTCATCACATGGTAGCAACTGCAGTAAGACGTGTTGACACGGTCAAGAGGATCAGCTGAAGTTCAAACTGAACATCAGAAAAATGTGATTTAAGTGACTTTGAATGTGGCGAAGTTGGTCCAAGACTTGTCTTGAGTATTTGAGAAACTGCTGGTCTCCTGGAACTTTCATGCAGAACTGTACAGAGAAGGGTCTGAAAGGAAAGAGGAAACTATCCAGCGAGCGGCCGTTATCTGGGCAAACATGCCTTGTTGACGCCAGTGGAAATTGCCAGGCTGGTTTGAGCAGATAGAAAACCAGCAGTAACCTCCACAATAAGCACTTGTTACAACTGAGGTTTGCAGAAGAGCTCATCTGACAACACGTCAAACCTTAAAGCAGCTTGGCTACAGCAGCAGAAGACCACACCATGTGGCTGTCAGCTGTCACGAAACAGAAAGCTGAGGCTGCAGTTCACACAGTAGAAGGGAGGAAAACAAAACTGGAGTAGAAGATTGTAAATAGATCGCCCGCTGTGATGAATCTCGATTTCTGTTGCTCCGTTTTAAATGTTTAATTCATTTATTCTTGAAATGGTCTCTTTACTGTTATTCAGAATCCTCAGTTAACCGACGTGGGTTTCATCCACCAGTCAGTGGTAAAGATTTCTAATTTAGCAATTGTGCGTGGGGTTCCCAAATCAGACCAAGAGGAAGTTTGGTTCCACTCAGAAAATCCTTCCAGTTTACAGTTCTTCTTACAAGCTTCAGCAATCACAGACTGTTGAGAAATCAAGTGGCTCAGCTGTAGAATAATAGGTGTTATGCAATGGGTTGGTGTTCTACAGACAACCTCTATTCTTTCCAGAAACTGAGATGAACCCCAAAATATTTAGTGGGTTCGTGCTTGAGCACATTGTAACGTAAGAAGAGATCCACAAACAGACTTTACACTCTGGTTGTACTGCGTGCAAGGATAATAAATGCATTCTGATTCTGGTTCTGAGAAATGTAAAGTCCCTTGAGGATGCATACCTGGAAAGACTCCCAGATCTAATATTGAAACAGGCTGCTTGCACATTGAACTAAACAATCCTAGCATAGCAGTCTTCAGATATCCAGGAGGAGGATCCTTGAAGGCTTGTTTTCACCAGCTGCAGGCATAGTTGAGGGGCATGTCAGGATAAATCTGACCTTGCTAAGTCAGCAATGTTTGTAGGACAGCGTTTCTCCTAAAGACTTTAAGAACAAATTGTCTGGACAATGCCTGTTGATACGTGCTGGTCACCCAACACTTGCAAAATATGACTTTAGCCAAAATATCTACCTTCATCACTAAGGAACAGACAAAAACAGAGAAAAGCCGGACTCCTAATTAATTTTGCATCCACATCCTGACAAAAAAAACCTAAATGCTGACAGGTACAATACATAGTGTAGTATATTTATGTATGAAACAATTACAAGATAAAATGGTGGTGTTGAAGATTTCTTTTTGGTTGTTGTTAATTCTTGACTGTTTTATTTTCATTTAAAATCCATTTTGTTTCATTGTACTAAGCAGTCTCCAGCCATGTTGTAAATGGTCGCTCTGTTGTTCGTATTATCTTGTTTTAAACTTCCTTTTTCTTCAACTGTAGCCATGAGCCTTCTGTTGTGATCTTTCTCTTAACCCACCCCTCCTTTTTTTTCTGTCCTCATCTTCTCCCTTTCTTATTTTTACTCTTTTCCTCTGCCTGTCTGTCTTGTTTGTGATTTCAGTGGACCCCTCTTTTACGAAATGCTTCAATTAGAAGCAGGACATATTTAGGAGTCCTGAGGCTGCCACTCAAAACTCAGGTGTAGTTTGATCCAGTTGGAATTTTGCATGAGCCGCACGCTCCACCTAAATGACCCCCCCTCACCCCCCTTGCACACGCCCCCTTCTGTCCAGCCCAACTACAAGGCCAACTCATGCCTCACATGAGTTATGAAGGCTTGACTTGCCTGCATTCTCATTGACCCCCTAATCCTCCTACCAAAAAAATCCAGGAGTCAGGAAATCTACCACGCTGCAGTGATGGCTGCATATTTTTTCTCTTCGGACAGCATTTATTTTCTTAACTTGTGAGTTTTTTGTACAAGGTTGTCCCTTTGACAACATTTATTTCTCTTTCCATGCTTACTTTCATTGAGCATACCTGACAGCATTTGTTATAGCTGGAGATGTGGCGCTGGCCCTGTGCTAGATATGCAATTCAATAACGCTTTAGTAAAGGCATTCACTAGAGCAGTTGGACCACATATTGGAGCTCTTAAACCCTACCTCCATTTTTTATTATTTAAACCATTAGTTTAGTAATAAATTTTTGCATTTCAGTCTATATTATGTGTATATATTTTTAGTTACCGTGAATTTATGTCCACAAACTTACCAGGCAGAAAAGTTCCTTTAAAACATTGTGATTTGTATTTTTACAGCAGGGCAAGACTTTTTTTTTTTTTTTTTTTTACATTTTTGTTCTGTTTAGTTTTTTCTCCCATGTTTTCCTTTTCCCTACTGAAACGTCCTGCAGTGGAAATACATCCTATGATGTCTTATCCCACTAAAGCTCCATTCAGTTTTGCATCTGTGTGGACTGGTCCAATATTTCCTATGAGAAAGTCAAAGTGACTTTCACACTCATCACGGCCATTGTCTGAATGTCCTTGTTCTTCTCATCATTTTTGTCCGTCGTTGTGATTTATGACCTGTACCATGTAGCACCTAAAGCCATGTCAGTGCATCAAGTGTGTGCAAATCTGATTATTAACCAAACACGCAAAGAGTTTGAACGCCAGCTAATCGTGTTTCAGCCCTCTAGTAATTCTGGTTATACAACTAAAATATCAATAGGTAATATAAAAGTAAAACATCTAGTTTTAATGGCATAACGCATATACTTTACGTGTAGCAAAATATGTCAACCTCATTATAAATCGGTCAATTCTTTTAGTTACTTTTAACCTTTTGTTGTGTAGTCTTTTTGTCGTCCATTTACTATTTTGTAGTAGTTGGTTTGTACGCACAACCGTCATTGTATTTAGTTGTAGAGACAAATGACTTGAGCAACTCTTTGTGTGTTTAACTTTACCCGTTAGCTTCAAGCATGCTAATGGTTTACCAATGGGACTACAGGTGCTGTACATAGATGTGTAGCATCTCAAAATGTGAAACATTTTGAATTTGAGTGGCGTTCAAAGCTAGCCAGCATGAATTACTGGTGAAAGATCATGCTAGTGTAATCTATGGGTGATAATTCTCATAGGTTACAGGAAATCTATTGGGTAATTGTGAATAGTGATGGAATTTGTAAGTCTTTAAGCATGCTCACTGTACAACAGCCCGTGCATTATTGCTATAACACACTGGTGTGGACCACTCCACTTGCATTGTGGCAAATTTGTTCCTAGACCTCTCTGTGACGTGCATTATTGTTTAAGATTGGTTGTGTGTCTGAAAATTATGTTTTGTTGTGTTTTTGTCAGGCCAGAGCAGCCAGCGGCATAAAAGGGCTGTTCCACAGAAACCCAAAGCAGGCTTCCCTGGACAGCCATGCTGCTGTACCCCACAACCGTAAGCACCCCTTTGGTGCCCACCTCCTGCGTCGCACTGCCAGCGCACCCACCAAAGGTCAGCCCAAGCTCAAGAAGGGCTTCCCAGAGATCGCCATCGACACCAAAGACTGTAGCTCAGAGTGCGCCAGTGAGGAACAAGAGTCTGAGGACAGGTGCAAGACCTCTGCCGCCGCCTCTCATCAGTTCACACCACCACAACATCGCAATTCAGTGGGATGTCACCAAACCAAGGGCCCCAAGGATGGCCCTGACACCAACGGGGCTTTTCACCCCGAGGAGGGTAAAGGTAAGACCTCGCTTTTTGCTCAGCCGCGACCCATGAGTGAGCCTCTGAAGCGGGCCAGTCGGCTCCGCTTTCAGGACCCGCTGGACATGAAGCCAGGGGTATTTGCCCGTGTTGCACTTAACAGCTCAGGCAGGATAGGGATGTCCTCCAACTGCATTACGTGTGTGATTGGCTCAAAGGAGAGTCCTGAGGGTGAAAGAAAATGTCAGGTTGAGGAAGGGCAGGGATGCAAGCTCAAAATGGCAGAAGAAGAGAAATATAACTGCACCTCCTCAGGCAAGAAACAAGCTCAACCAGAAAACGTTGCCATGACCCCGACTATAGCTCCCCACTCAGACTTAAAGCAGTCTTCTAACAAAACCAAGTCCTGCATGGAGGCCCAGTTACAATACCTGCCCCAGGCTCTCTTCAGACCTAACCCATTCCCCAGATCCAAAGCCAGGCAAACTATAGGCGCCCGACCTCAGTCCGAAGCATCACACAGAAACAGTCGATCCTGCAGCGTTCCTCGCAGGCGCACCACCAACACTGTCACGCCAGCGGCGAGCCTCACACCAGACTGCAGAACCAGCATCTGTTGGCAGCAGGCAACACCCCCCGACTATGGCGCTGTTTGCGGCTCAGCGTTTGCCCTCTTCACAAACAGTAATACAAGCGAAGGGCTTTCGCTCAGTGACGGTAGCAGCAGCGACAGTCTTGGCAGTCTGAGCAGCTTGGAGTCGCCTCCTATGCTGCCTCCGCGCTCTGTCCTCGACAGCCGCAAGAGAGCTGTGGGCACCCTGCAGCGAGAGATGAACGCCCTGTTCGCCCAGAAAATGGAAGAGTTGCACCATAAGTCCCCAATGTTCTGCGCTGGTAAGATATGTATGAGGCAGGCTTAGCAAGAACCCAGTAGATGATGCGCTGTAGCTGTAGTGGTACGAGTATTCTAGACTGCAGACTTCCAGTTACCCCCCATACATGCTAATAACACCAATGTTTGGTAGCCTGTGCTGTCAGAAAGTAACCTCTCTTGTACCTTGTCATCCTAAGTGTCCCTAATAGATCGAATCCTACCACCATGCCCCTCCCTTCATTCTATTTTTACAAAGTTAGATTCCTAGTTTTGAGACTTTTAATCGAATATGTTCAATTAATTCAAAGTTTGCTTTTGTCATTCAAAACTCACCTAATACTACCCACGTGCTTGACAGAGGAGAAAAGTGGTAAGTTTCTACCCTAAAATTAATAGAAATAGTTTCAGTCTGTTCATTTTGAAGCCCCTTGGGTTTCCCTGTATTAGTCAACAGCTTGTTGTCCCTCCTGAGACGGGACATGCCGTATATAGTAATTGCTTTTACTTCTCACCGATTAGGAGATGTCTGCCTTGCATATATTGCTCTTATGCTACACGTCCGCAAGATGAAGTACTCGCATAAATGGCAGGGGCTTGAGGATGAGAGACGTCATCCACATCTGTACTACGTGCATAACATCTGTTATTACCTCTGCACCGTAATAAATGCTCTTGAGTCTTTCTACGTGGAAACCTGCACAAATTTATGGAATAAATTCTTAGATCATTATCTGCATGCATAGTGGAAAATGTTTGAAAAACTGAGTGGCGACTTGCCGATGCCATGTTTTGTCCGCCAGTCTTCAGATATCAATCGCCAGTCCCCCAAGACTAATTTTCCATAAAATAATATTATAGTAATTTACGGTACAGGGGCTTATGTATGGTCTGAGTACTCTGTGTCCTCCAGCCGAATCCTTCAGGAACACACCAGCCATGTACGTAGGCAGGAAAGTGAACCATTAGGTTTACAGTGCAGCACATTTTCTGCGATCAAGGGTGCAAAAATGTTCAGAATAATTCGGAAAAGACTCTTTCGGTTTTCTTTGAACCAAATATTGCCAAGATATCTGCAGTCTAGTTAGTGACTTGTGTGTGTGTAGTTAAAAGTGAGTTCTGGCTTTGAAAGCATGTAAACACTGCAAGGAATTTTATGGACAAGTATACAAGCTAATGTGTTATAAGAGTAAAGAGCAGATGAACAGTGATCACAGAGAGAAAAAATCTTGACAGAACCCATCATCGCACCCATACGGGACGTCCCTATGCTTTGCCAAAGCAAATTTATTTACCAAATGAAATTATAGGGTAGTAGTATGTTTTTATAGTTCAGCTCCAGCTCTTGTTCTTTATTACAGTAAGTATATACGAATACATAACCTTCTGAATAGTCTGCATTTAACTGACTCTTTGTTTTCTTATGAAAATGTGGGTGAAAACCAAGTTGGGAGAGTTTAATCTTACATTACAATATTCTGAAGATGATACTGCTTGTTATTAATAGATTTATCACCTGACCTACGTCTCTTTCCATCTTTCTAGCAGCTTTAGGTCTTGTTTTTCTTTTCAGTGCAAAACAAATGCTGTGTCATTTGTTCTTGTCTGGATTTGGTGACCAGTGTGTAACAACCTGTCTTGCTAAGATGCTTTCTCTGCCCTGGAAATTGTTTCCTTGCCTCCATTCCTCCGCCTCCTCATCTTTCCAGATTGGCTAAATTTTCCTCTCTGTCCCTTTTGCACGCTGTCTCTGTTCCTAGTGCAGAATTGAGGGGATGACCAAAGCCAGGTAAACTCCCTGAATGCATGCAGCCTCTGAATACATCTTTCACTCATCGGCCTCTCTCTGTCTCACCGCCTGGTTTATTTGTGACCCATGTGTCATACATCTGTGGGGGTTGGATGGGGTGTGACATCCGTATTGTTTTGCATTTTCACATATTACTTAAAAATGCAAGAATTAACAAAGAAAGCAAGTGAAATGTTAGGAGCACCATGCTAGTTTGGTCCAAATGCACCTAATTTAGGGCAAGTGACAAAATGCAGTTTCTGAAATGTTGGATTGTGCACAGCATCAATTTTCACAGTCTTGCAGAATACAGTATCTTGCCTTGAATGGTAATTCCACTTTATCATAACTTTTTCTGCATTAGAGAAATTTTAGGTATTCTATTCTATTGTTTTTTTTTTTGTATCTTCTGCATCTTGCACTGTTGTTTGCTGACGCTGTAACACCCTAATTTCCCCACAGGGATGAATAAAGTCAAGTCAAAAGTCAAGTCAAAAGTCAAGTCAAAAGTCACGTCAAAAGTCACGTCAAAAGTCAAATCTTGCCTTGTCTTGTCTCCCTTTACTTTTTAATTTGCCTGACTACTGTGAGCCTCTTGCCCCACTGTGCAAGTCTAATTATGAATATGGGTTCATCCAGAGAGACATAAAAACAAACAACATATACAACCAGATGATGCCGTCACACAGAGCTACGGAATTTTTCAGATTTATGATGTGATAAAGTGGAATTATTATTATGGACAGTTAGTAGAAAGCATTCACCTTTTTTCTCTGATCAGTGACCATGAAAACAGTTTATTGCAGTGATACATCTCTTGTTGTTTCCACAGACTGTTCTCCAGTGCAGAGACCTGCTGCCCCTCTGCCGTTTTTTGCACTAAAGTTAGAAGACACCAGGAGCGTCACCCGCTCAAACTCAACTCCAGAAGAAAGCCTGTCTATACGTCACTCCTCTACTACACCACCGCACCCATCATCCACAGCAATAAATGCAGACTCACCAGTGTCTGTTTCTTCAAATGGGCTGGTACAAAGTCCCGTCAAGGCGAGTGGAGACCCCAAGAAACATTTAACCCTTTCAAGAACTACGTCAATCCCCCAGTCAAATCCTGCTGATAAGATTGGACTATCGCAACGCAGCCAAGACCCTCAAACCAACAGCAGCACTAAACCGTTCATGGGCAACACACCAAACCAGAAGAAAAACCAAGTACCTATCACACAAAAGAAAAATGATCCAGTAGTGTCTACTGGAACTCCTGCAGTCCAGACAGTCCAGACAGCCCAGACCAGGAGAGCCCTTTTTAATCATTTGCCGTCACACACACCAGTAAGAAGAGCAAAAAGTGAGGGCTTTGTTCGGGTGAATGCAGCCGTAGCTGGGCAGCCTCAGTCCGCAGTACCAGAGGTCACTACGGATGCCACCATGAATGACCGTCTTTGGAGCAAGCTGGACCCGGGCAGTCACAGAGATAGCATGTCTTCCTCTTCTAGCATCTCTTCAAGCGACACTGTCATTGATCTCTCTCTGCCTAACTTGTCTATAAAGGGCCTCGCCGGTCTGCCTACAGCCAGTAGCACCTGTAATCCTCCCTGGGTCACCCGCCATCGCTCGGCATTACTCTCCTACGATGCCATGCGAATTGTCAAGAGCAAATCAAACCCCAATCTTCAACAAAGTGAGAGCCCCAAAGATGAGCTTAATCCCCATCCTCTGCAGTCAGCCCAGGAGTCTTTTGTGGATTCATCCAACAGGTTGACTCAGAGGAGACACACCTGGAGCCGGCTTTACATGGAAGGACTCAAAGAGTCATCAAACAGAAGGCAATCCACGGCAGCTATGAACACAACGCCTACAACTTCTGTGTCTAAAAGTCTTGGGGATCTGACCTCTGATGATATTTCCTGCAACTTTGACAGCAAGTACCGCAGCATCAGCCGCAGCTTCATTGTTAGGCCAACCAGAGACCAGCTTCGCAAAGGTTTCCTGCAGAGGTCACAGCCACCAAGCAACCTGACAGAGCAGCTACGGAAGCTGACTGATGTGGAGCCTCTCACCGCCAGCGACTTTGAACCACGAAACAGGCCTAGAGAGTCGCAGGAGGATTCTGTGGACGAGACCATGGTGCGAAGGACCTCTTCAAGGAGTCAAAGCAGAGTGCGGTACATCGCAAACAGGGCCAAGAAGGCCCAGGAAAGGCAGAGGCTTCAGGGGCTGGCCCAGGGTAGAAATGCAAGCTTTAGCATGGGCAGTGGAAGTAGTGCTAGCCCCATTGAGGAGCGGGGGAACCCCGAAGGGGCGTGTTGTGTGGCCCAGAGTCCCTGCAGTAGCCAAGACCTGTTGAGTCAGCTCACACCCCTTGAATCCCCCTCCCCTATCCAGTCCCAGTTCTACCCAGACCCTGAAAACAGCGGAGTCTATTTCATGATTAAACTTTAAGGCTTGACTGACTTGGAACTGAGAATAAGGGACACGGCTAGAAAATAAAGTCCATTTTTTTCAAAATAAAAGTTCATATGCATATATTGCAGAATATCTCATAGAAAAGTGGTACACAAAGCAGATTATTCCAAATCTCGCCGAAGACTGTTTCACTGAATCAGTAGTCAATGAACTAACAATTGTACTTAATGAGGTTGTGCACGATCTTTTTTTTTTTTTTAAAACTTGTGCAATCACAAATCATTGTCCTGAGGCAATTCTTCTAAAGCAGCGGATACAGATCTGTCATTTGTTTGCACCGAATGTTAGATAATGGCCAGAATGTATTTAGTAAGAATGTTTTTTTTGGTTTTATATGTTGTTTATGTTCTTCTACTCTCATTTGTTTTGTATCATTACATGAGCATCCAGTAGCAATAGGTCACAACTAGACGATAGGATTTATACGATCCACTGTTTTTATTAACTTCAACTGTAATGATATACTTTTAACTGTGTTGAATTTTAGATCTTTTACATCGAGACGGTATCAGCCCATCCATCCACTAGCAATATTTTGAAAATGATGGCATGGTATTATATTGAATATAATGTACAGTGTGTATGACGCTAAAAGCTGAGGCTTGTCTCATGTCTTTGCTGAAAAAAAATGAAAAGAAACGATTCCTCTAATGCCAGATCGAAGGTCTTAAATTTAAGTATTCTATGTTGAATGGTTGTAATTTGATCAGAGCGGCTAATATTTTGCTAACTTACCTTTGGCATGTCACAGCACTGGCAACCTGTTCTTTATATCAGTGGTAGAATGCTACCAAGATTAGCCCTTACGTTAACTGCATGTTTTTTTATGCATTGTAGTGTTAATTCTAAGGCTGTGCTTTATTTTACAAAGACTAAAGATTTGTTACTGTTCCAAACTGCTTCTTTTTTTTTTTGGATCATCATCTGGGGGTCAAAAGAGCACCATGTTTGAAACCCTGTCTTCTCATCGGTCTATGATACTCAAGCTAGATGGAAATGATCTGTACTGAAGCATGTTTATTTGTCGACCTACTCTTTTGTTTGCACTGCCAGACTTTTAGGGACAATATTTGATTCAAACGATGTGTACTTATGACCTGAATAAATCTTAAATTAATATTACTGAACATTTCACAGCTCATTCATTACGTTTGTCCTGCTAATCTTACTAATCTTTCGCAGCTGTCTTACTTCACATCCAAAAAAGTTTAAAAAAGGCAAATGCACTTGTAGAGCTTTTTGAGAAGATGTTTCACCACTCATCCGAGTAGCTTCTTCAGTTCTACGGGACTGGTGGGAAGTTGAGGTTTAAATAGGAAACTCTGTGGGTAACCAATCAGAAACTAGCTTGACTTGTTTCTGTTAACAGTCAGAAACTGGTGCGGTTAATTTCCATTAACGGCTAGATACTTACCTGTCATTGAGGGGGGACTGCTTTTCCCTATCAGTGGTGCTTTAAAGACCCATTATCAGTCAGAGGATCCAGTCTCAAGGTGTTGAAACTTCTTGGGGACAGAAGTTAAAACTGTATTGTAAATTGATGGCAGATTAAATCTCAGTCCACCTCGTCTGTTTAGAGAAGGTTTTTCCAATCTGACATGGATGGCTTCCTTTACTCCTCTTTCAAACCATCTTCTCTGGCTGAGAGAAGACCTGTGGTTTTAACTTCTGTCCCCAAGAAGTTCCAACACCTTGAGACTGGAGCCTCAAACTGATAATGGGTTGTTAAAGCACCATTCATAGGGCAAGAGGACAGGGACAAAGTAGTCCCCCCTCATCGACAGGTAATTAGTTGTACCAGTTTCTGGTCGTCAACACAAACAAGTCAAGCAAGTTTCTGATGGGTTCCCCACAGAGTTTCCTATTTAAACCTGAAACTTCCCACCAGTCCCCTAGAACTGAAGAAGCTACTGGGATGAGTGGTGAAACATCTCCTCAAAAAGCTCTACAAGTCCAGTTGCCCTTTTTTAAACGATGTGTGGATATACCATGACCTGGATGACTGAGAACCTTCACAGATGTCTTGCTTCAGCGACGAAAACAAGTACTAAACAAACCAGAGGAACTGAGCCATATGCAAGTTAACATTCCTTTCGTCTTGTTTTTGGCAGGCTCGGCTTCTTGCTCCAATTATGGCTGTCACCTCTCTCAACCTCTCAGACAAAAAAAAACTAGGCCCCCCGCAGGAGGAGAGAGCGTTCCAGGACAAAGACTTGACTCTCCACAACAGACAAACGGCTCAACCAGGCATTAAAGGAGTGAAAAACACTATTTTCAGAATCGCCTGGCAACCAAATTCACATCTTTTTAGACTTCACTTCATTATGTGCATGTGTTATGTTTTGTTTCTTTTAATTAAGACCCATTTAATGTCGTGACATTCAATAACCCCGTATAATAATAACTGTCATTCATAGCTTTTAGAAAGCGTTTTAGAATTTGTTACCCAAAGTGGGGGACGCGCTCCCCTTTTGGGGTTGGGGAGCTATTGTGGGGGAGAGGAGGGAAGCTTCTGACAGTTTGAAACCGAAGCAGTTAAGACGCCACGCCACTGGGAGACAGCTTGTCCAGAGCACAAGGACAAGCCAGTTGATGTCTTCAGGGAAAAAAAGTATAAACTGTACTGTGTTTATATCCATAAAAGCTGCATCTGTGTCTTCAAATGCTCAACGAGCCTCATATAAAGTCGTCTGTAGTGTGAAAAAACACATAGCAGAGGAACAAATACTTCTCTCTGCTATTGATATGGTCTCAACAATGGTTGATGAAGCAACATATAACCTACAACGATACGCATCTATGATCTGTCAAACAACATTTATGAGGAGCTTAATGACGAGGATGGAGCGACTAACTGCAGCAAAGACTGTTTACTGATAACGTATATCAGATACACTATATTGCCAAAAGTATTCGCTCACCCATCCAAATAACTGAATTTAGGTGTTCCAATCACTTCCATGGACACAGGTGTATAAAAGTGTGCAGAGGTCGCCAACTCTCTGCGGAGTCAATCGCCACAGACCTCCAAACTTCATGTGGCCTTCAGATTAGCTCAAGAACAGTGCGTAGAGAGCTTCATGGAATGGGTTTCCATGGCTGAGCAGCTGCATCCAAGCCATACATCACCAAGTGCAATGCAAAGCGTCGGTTGCAGTGGTGTAAAGCACGCCGCCGCTGGACTCCAGAGCAGTGGAGACGTGTTCTCTGGAGTGATGAATCACGCTTCTCCATCTGGCAATCTGACGGACCAATCTGAGTTGGTGGTTCCCATGAGAACGGTACTTGTCTGACTGCATTGCGCCAAGTGTGAAGTTTGGTGGAGGGGTGATTATGGTGTGGGGTTGTTTTTCAGGAGCTGAGCTTGGCCTCTTAGTTCCAGTGAAAGGAACTCTGAATGCTTCAGCATACCAAGAGATTTTGGACGATTCCATGCTCCCAGCTTTGTGGGAACAGTTTGGGGATGGACCCTTCCTGTTCCAACATGACTGCGCACCAGGGCACAAAGCAAGGTCCATAAAGACATGGATGAGGGAGTTTGGTGTGGAAGAACTTGACTGGCCTGCACAGAGTCCTGACCTCAACCTGATAGAACACCTTTCGGATGAATTAGAGGGAAGACTGCCAGTCAGGCCTTCTAGTCCAACATCAGTGTCTGACCTCACAGATGTTCTTCTAGAAGAATGGTCAAACATTCCCATAAACACAATCCTAAACCTTGTGGAAAGCCTTCCCAGAAGAGTTGAAGCTGTTCTAGCTGCAAAGGGTGGGCTGACATCATATTAAACCTTATGGATTAAGAATGGGATGTCACTTAAGTTCATATGCGTGTAAAGGCAGATATAGTCTATGTATATAATACCCCCTAAAAAAAACATATCTACAAAAGGTGGGCCTTAGCAGAAAAACTTTGGGAATCACCGCCTTAAATATTCTCATACTCAAATATACTTAAAAACCTTAAACCTGACTCTCACAAATCTAAGAATGCGTGCAGCCCCTCCGTGCATTCTCAGGACCCGGCCGAAAGCTTCTCCATTATCAAGTCTGTGGTTTCCAAAGCCACCTCTGGTGAGCAGTCACAGGCTGCCAGGCCTCTCCTCCGGCTCTGTAAGACTTTCATGCTCATTTTAGCGCCACAGACTCTTCTCCAGCCGGCACACAAACACAAAAGACGACTTCATTAGGATTCAGAGAAAGCTGCCGCGTCTCTTTTTAAAGCTGTGTTTATCCAGACAATTTGGCATCCCCTTGGCCTCTCGGCTGAAACCTCCAGGCCCTGTCTAGCACTTCAGGCCTGAAAGAATGTTTTTGTCTCACGGAGTGAATGCAGTCAATCCTTTCAAGTTTTTTGAGCAAATAAATAATTTGCTTTGTGGGCTTGAGCCGAAAAACAGGGCTTGTTTTTGTGGATATTACTTTGGAAATATAAAGTATTATAGAGTTATGAGACATTAAACATTTTAGGTTTATGGAGACTGGACAACAGGAGGAATCAAATAAATGTATATATTTATTTGTTGTGTATTTAGCACTTTCTCACTGATCAAATCCAATTCTCTCACACTTGCAGTATTACAGCAGAGAGTTATCATCAAGGACCATAAGGAAGAGAGGAAATAAGAAAAAAATCTGGTCCTCTGAGCATTAGTCTTTACCCCTACCAAACTCACAGTTCTTCAAAACCCACACACATTCTCCTCCCCTTCACAAAGTCCAAGTTATGTAACCTCAAAAACAACCGTTGGGCAATCACACCCCTTTGGGGTCTTATCTCCTCCCTCCCCGTACTCGCCCATATAAACCATTGTGCTGCATACACTTCCTCCCACTGTCCACTTTCATTCTTGTTGTGAAGGTCCCGCCAATTCTTCGAGAGTCGTCACTCGCACATAAATCTGTTTAGTCCACACTGCACCTGATAAAACTAAGGTAAGGGAACTCAAGTGTTTTTGGTATTCATACTAAGCAATGAATGTTTAACTGAATCCTGTAATTGTTTCAAGCATTTAGAAACTGAAATCCGTTTGTGTCGTTTTCAGACTTCGACTGTGACGAGATGAAAGTCTGTACGGCTTTGGTATTATGTGTGGCAACCCTGATTGCGTGCACTGTCACTGCAGGTAAGACGTGCACCTTTGCTTGAGGGCGTATGCGCCATGCTTTTTTTTTTTTCCTTTACTGCAAACTATATTTTCCCAGAGTTTCCTCCGCTTGATGCCATTTCTAAAACCTTTTTAAAACGTGACCCTTTTTCCCCAGAATCGTTGCTAGCTTGGTGACCGGTAAAGTTAAGCAACTGGCATAGCAAGGTGGCGTTAACCGTTTCATCGTATCACTGTCAATGAAACTCAAATTGAACCATTAAAGGAATACTCCGGAATTTTGGACATAGGGCCTCATTTACAACTGAGCCGGTGTGATATAGGTCGGTGGAGACCGTTTTCAGCACATTTGATCCATTCCTTATATTTGCACAAATCACTGTTGCTAAACTGGTGTTGAGCTAGCGTGCGTCAACGGTAACATCCAGCCTGTCACTAAAAACAGCTATAACTGCTCCGCAGAACACCCGAGACAAATGTATTATAACGTCGGACTATCGATGTACATGTCAGTGTTGGTAGAATCATTTTAGAAATTAAACCAACCTTGCGGAGATAATATCAGTCCGCCGCTGCCGTAGCCTAAGCAACAACAGGGAACAAAGTGTAAGCTATTCCAATGCCATGCAAGGTTGGTTTAATTTCTAAAATGATTCTACCAACACTGACATGTACATCGATAGTCCGACGTTATAATACATTTGTCTCGGGTGTTCTGCGGAGCAGTTATAGCTGTTTTTAGTGACAGGCAGGATGTTACCGTTGACGCACGCTAGCTCAACACCAGTTTAGCAACAGTGATTTGTGCAAATATAAGGAATGGATCAAATGTGCTGAAAACGGTCTCCACCGACCTATATCACACCGGCTCAGTTGTAAATGAGGCCCTGTGTCCAAAATTCCGGAGTATTCCTTTAAGTGTGCAGAGGCTGGGTTCTGGTTCTTAGGCCAGAGTCTTCTTAAAAAGTTGTGGTAATTATTAAGAGTAGTGTTGCTGATCTTCTACAGAGTTCTTTTTAAATCCGTTTCTTTTTCATCGTCTAGCATTTTGCTGAAAATAGGACCTCTACATATCCGTTTTGATTTAACTTAAAATGCTTTTTTGCCAGCTGATGTGCTTCTTAAACCCACTGGTGCTGTAAAATAACTATTTCACTTAGTCAATGAGGTCATTCCCAGCTCTAAACCTGCCCTGGCTCTGCAGCTCCGTCGCCAGCCGTTTCTAGTTGACTTGTGGGACTGGCTCCCTCCAAATCACTCAGCACTTTTGACTCTCTCCCTGCTGGAGTCTTACAAAAGCACAGAAGGGCGACGTCTACTGTGAAAGACCCTCGCCGTGATCCAGAAAGCACTGTGATGAATCAATTAACCACGTGGGACTCTTGCCAGCAGGCGGCGGACTGACAGGCATCTCCGCAGCTCATAGGTCCTGCCATCTTCTCTGGAGGAAGTTGACAGGGTGTCGTGGGTATGACCCAACTGGGCCTGCTTTTGTGATGGCGTGGAGCTATGAAGAATCTGCGCCCCTGCCATCTCCGCCTGGCATCGCTTTTTGCTCCGATCGACCATGGCAGGGCATGTTAGGTCCCGCTGGACACGCTCGCAGCGCCATTGGTCACAGTTACGGTCAAAAGAAAACAACCGGGAGTGGTATGAGTAATGACATGAGATGGTTGGGGGGGGGGGGCTTCATCCCCTGCTCCGATTACTTTGATCCCCTCACAAGGGCCCAGTCACCCCTGGTTGTACCTCCCCTCAGCGTGGAGCCCCTTTCTCAAGTCTTCAAAGAACTCTGCAACAAGACGCTCTTTGTCCTCCAGCTGGCTGTTTGGCTTATTTACTGCTGTTGCTGAGAGAAAAACACATGAAGGGGACTCAAGGCAACAATATGTTTGGCTGGGCCTTACAAAACCGCTCTGCACATAAACTTGTAGACACAAAAACCAAAACACAGATGAGCCAGAGATAAAAAGGATTAGACCTTTTGTTCTGATGTTCATGCTCGACTAAACTGATCTACTTCATTACAGGAATTAGAAATGTAATGTGTGCTTGTTTTTCTTTTTTCATTCTAGATTCCAAGGAGTTATCCATCACCACTATAAAGGTGAGATTTGAAGAGACTGAGGAAGCCCAGCCAAGGGCAAAGAGTCACATTTTACCAGAGCTCCCCTTCATAAAAACGCTTCTGATATGCAATCGAAAATTAATGCCGCACCAACTTAAGATGCAATCAAGTACATGAGCTCCCACTGCTTACTGGTACTGGTAGATGTGTCACTGTGACTGTAAAAGTGCTTTGAGTTCCAAGAAGTATTAAAGTGCTGTATGAATAAGAGACCATTTACCATAAGAGGCTTAACTGATGCAGATGCCTTTTGGGGTGTGCATCAATCAACCAATCATGTAATATGAAAGCATTGTTGAATGCATCAAATAGTTGCATCAGGCAGTGATTTCTGGACAGAGGCTTATTTCCAGTCCCTGTATACGGCTTGAGCAAAACACAGTGAGCCTGGAAGCCAGGCAAACCTCCCCGACCACATTTAATTTATCTATTTTTGTGGCAAAAAGTTGGTCTGGAGCTGACTATGCTCTGGCAAAAGATCAGCCGGACCAGTCAAATTGGGGCTGTGATGGACAGAACTGAGTGCTTATGGTACATGAACACAACATTATGACCACTGACAGGGGAAGTGTGACAATTCAATGACGACAAAGAGGACAATTCATTGGTGTGGATGTTACTTAGACATGTAGCACCCACCTAGACCAGACCAGGCACCCCCACCCCATAGCAATGACACTCCTTGATGGCAGCAGCCATCCCCAGCAGGATGCAGCCTGACACAGACACACATAAAAACATGAAGAACAGCACAAGGTGTTGACCTGGCCTCCAAATTCACCAGATCCCAAACTGATCAAGTATCTGTGGGATGATCCACAGAGGCCCAAACCCCCCCCCCCCCCCACTAACAACATCCTGTTCCCAGGACGCCCTTATTCATGTCCATTCCCTGATGAGTCACAACTGTTTTGGAGGCACAAGGGAGATACACAATATTAGGAAGGTGGTCATAATGTTCTGCCTGATCGGTGTATATATACTTTACATTATTAATGTTTAATCTAACATGAGTCCTAAAAGAAAGTTTAAAATAAACATGGCTGATTATTCTGACTCACAGTTGTTTCTATTATCTATTAAACAAACTTAAGGTTTCTCTAATGTTCCTTTCTTGGAGTTTCCAACACTCGTCACTGCACTTAGACGTCAGACGAGTCAACAAATGTTAAAGTTAAGCATTTTTTATCTGTGGCCACATCGTGCATGTGTTACCAGACCCCTCCTGGCGTGCATATGGGTGACCTTTCCCCATTGGTGGCCATCCAGAATTCAGTATTTCAACATTCATGGCTACTTTCCAACGGTATTGCTGCAAAACAAGTTGCTCACGCACACATAAAGAAAATAAATTAATTGTAATCTTTACCCTAAAACCAAGTCTTAACCCTCAAACAGCCTTGGGAAAAAAAAAAAAAGGAAGGACTGGCCAAAGTGTCCTTACTTTGGCCAAAGTGTCCTTACTTTGCACAAAGTTCCTCAACCTGGTCCTCAGAAAGATAGCTGGACCAGAGCACGCACACACAGGCACAGGCTCAAGTTCACTTCAGGACACCAGAATATCAGTATGATCCTCTTTTGCAATCACAGATATCGACCGTATCATGCAGATAATTCACACTAAAACACCACTTTCCTGATCCCATCTGGCTGTAAAATAGTAGTGTATACCTATTTGGTACCTATTTGGTGATTACTTATAATACGGCACACTGCATTAGCCAGTTTAAATGCTGCTTGCTGTGTTGTGTAGCTGCGTGCATAAATCACAACAAATTTCCAAATCCAAGTGTCGAGTTTATCCCTCGTGAGACGCCAGCTGTGCAGTTAACAACTCTGTATTTTCGAGCGTGTGAATGAGTGTGTGTGTGTTTGCGTCAACATGTAGGTAGATGTGTCCTTGTGACTGTAAAGCGCTTTGAGAACCAGTAGGTAGGAAAGTGCTTTATAAAACCCCTAGAGCAAACACTCATTTCGGGTTTGTATCTCCAAACCTCCTCAGTTAACCTTCCCTTGATGTGTTCCATCTTTATTGATCCAAAACAATCAATTCGAAAATTGCGGAGATGCAGAAGCAGCCGGAAATACTAAAGCGGAAACACGCTACTACCAAGCGGACCAGTCGCAGCTGCTGTGATCTGTGACACCATGGCGTGTCGTTACATTTCTGGGGCATTGTCGTAGCTACGGCACCAAATTGACACAGAAGCATAAACCGTGCTTAAACCACCTAACACGAAGCAACGGGTAGTGGCCCCTACGTGACTCAGACAAGAGACCATGAGCACTGACAACCACTTCTCCACCATAGCTACTGGTCCAGTTCTTTAAATCTGGTGATAAAGCAGCTGTTTTACACGTATCTGGAAATAAAATTAAAAAAAACCCTGAAAGACTGAGATTGATGATGGATGAAAGCAGTGACTCATTTATAGGCCTAAGCATTATAGAGTCCACAACATAGCAGTTCTGGCCAAGGCGAGTTACTTATCATCATCTTATACTTCAAGCTCAGAAATGCACAGAGTCCAGTCATCCATCAGTATTATATGTCTCACTTTTTTGTAAAAGTGTAATGTAATTTTACTCAGTTTACAGTTAATTGATCTAGGCATCATCTGGCACAAGCATTTCTGTAGGGATGAAGTTCTATCATATCGTATCGTATCGTATCGGTTCAGTTGGTATCGTATCGTATCGTATCGTATCATATCGGTTCGGTTTGTTTCGTATCGTATCGTATCGTATCGTATCGGGTTCAGTATCTTTACACCTGACACCTTACAAAGGCACAATTTCATTTGATAATCTTATTACGTTATATTCTAAGTTCTTGTTTATAAATGTCCAGTTTAACCTTTGGATCATTTTTAGCACAAGACCCCTCTCTTTCAGAGTCAACCTTAAGCAAGGCAGAAAGGTCTTGTTTGTAGTAACATCCAAGAAATTTCCTTTTTTTTTTTAAACAATGTCAACCTAGCCAGTGACAAATGCTCTTGTGAAGTGGATTCCCATGCACATCTGTCCCATTCACTCTTACTTGTCCTTTGACTTCAACATCAGCGCTCTGTATTTCTGTGCCTTTTGTCTCTTGTGAAAAATTCCGGACCGCAAATCCAGCTTTGACATGTACAGAAAGCATCTGCCTCAATCCTCTTCACACGTGGTCAGCAGGATTAGGCCAAGTTAATATATGCACATCCACTGACTTGGACTGGTGTCCTGATGAGCAACAAACGTTCTAAATCCAACAACGCAGCAGTGGTCCGAACCAAAACGCAGATTCTTCCAGTGGCATTTGAGTCTCCTGGTAGGGGAGTGGGGTCCATTTTTAAAGCAACAGCAGCTGCTAATTAATTCCAGCCTTGGAACTGTTTGTTTAAGATGCAAGAGTCTGGACATGAGCTTTGCCTTTTTCATTCATTAAGCAGAGATAGGCTGCCAACTCAGTATTTCACTTCTGCTTCTCACTTGCGTCCATAAAGCGATGCCCCTCTGCAGATGCATTTGCTCCTTCTGGTTTTGGACTCCTGTTCACAAAGACGCAATTAAGCTTTGTGAGATTAGAAAGACCACATTAGAAAGCTTTGAGCCAGTTCAGCAGGGATATCGTCCTCCCAGGAGAGTTTCCTGCCACAGAGCTTCGGTGTGATCATTTTTTGATGGAAGAATGGGAGGTAATGAAAACCAGAGGGGCACATACAAATGAGAAAACTGCAGAAAACTAAATACATGAGTATATGGGAGGATATTGTTAATATATACTATATATACACTATATTATTAATCTAGTGGTTTCAACCTATCCATTATGTGTCAATTGTCTTGATCATTGTTATTATTGTAGTTATTATCATTATTATTCATTTTATGTGTATTATCATTGCAAAAGGTATAAGGCCAAATAACAGATTCGATTCAACTTGGAAAAGAGCAAGAAAGTAACTTTTAAAGTTGACAATATAGATTGTTTTAAAAATGTAGTGCCCTGCAGTTGGTATTTCTCTGCAAGTTTCTTCACTTTGGACTGTAAAGAAACTAGTATCAGGCAGACTGTGCCTGAAGTTATCTAATTTAAGCAGCTGCAATACTTAGACCACATGTGGAGGACCTGCCTGAATCCCTGCTTAACAAGGTAGTGTATGCTGTTGGGAAAGCTTAAAACTTGCCCGGTAGTGCTGCCTCTGGCTCTCGACAAGATCGCTGCTCAGCTGAGTTACAGAGGGAGGGGCAGACAATGTGGTCATATATACAGTATTGAGTGTGTTTTATTAGCCTTAAATGACATAACACGAGATACAACGAGATACCATGAGATACGACACGCCGAGACAGGACGAGATGCGATGCGATACGATACGATACGATACGATACGATACGATACGATACGACAAGATACGAGGTACCACACGCTGAGACAGGACGAGACAGGACGAGTTACGACGAGATACGATACGATGCAATACGATGAGATACGCATGATGCAATACGATATGACGAGATACAACGAGATACACGCGATGCAATACGATATGACGAGATACATGAGATACGACACGCTGAGACAGGACGAGATACGATACGATACGATACGATACGGCGAGATACCACACATGGAGACAGGACGAGATACAACGAGATGCGATGCGATACGATACGATACGATGAAATACGATGCAATATGATATGATGAGATACAATGAGATATAACATGACTAGACAGGACGAGTTACGATACAATGCGATACGATACGATGCGATACGTGCCACAGAATACTTAGAGTGATTAACTGTAAAAATAAGTAAGACATTTAAGCAAAATACATGTAAATACGTTGTCGATGGAGAACGTGGAAGGTGTAATCTTCCTGTAACTGTTATGGCTTCGTTGAAATGGTGTTCAAGCAAGTTAATTTAGTTGTTACATTCACATTATCCTGTTTTCCACTCCCCAATAAAAGTCACTGGATTTCACAGTCCATTTGTCTTTTTTATTTTAACATCTACTCAAGACTGTAACTCCTTGTTCTGTTTGTTTTTTTTTTTATGTTTTTTTTTTTTTTTTGTTCTGTTGTTTTTCAGCAAGAGCCGTACGCCATGAGCAGGGGCTCGGAGCTGGAGGGCTACTGCATTGATCTAATCTCTGAGCTCTCCAAGAAAGTGGGCTTTAAATACAACGTGCATCTGGTGAAGGACAACCGATACGGAGCCATGGACTCGAGCGGAAACTGGAACGGCATGATCGGTGAGGTCGTCAGAGGGGTAAGTCAAAGGCCGTCGACTACACAGGTTCCACCTCAGTGCAGTATAGCACATGTTTGTTGGAGATTTTAGTGTCGTGTATTGTTGTGTAATTAATAAACTATTTTATAAATTTATTTTTCTAGCTTAGTTTTTCTGCAGCATGAGCCTGTGTTTATATATATCTAAAAACTTTTCTGACCGAACAGTCGATCATATGGCAAAGGCATTTTGAGTACACATGTCACACAATCATCAAGTTCTGTTTGCAGGCAGCCACTGTGTTCAGGTAAACGTGTCTCATGTATGATCTATGTACCCGTGTATACACTCTTTTAGGAGGCTGACCTGGCCGTTGCCCCGCTGACCGTCACTGCAGTCCGAGAGAAGTCTGTGGACATGACCACCCCCTTCATGCAAACGGGAATCGGCTTCATCGTGAGCAAAGACGCGGCCTCTGAAGAAAGCACCTTCAGCCTGCTGTCGCCCTTCTCCACCGACACGTGGGTCGGGGTCCTCATCGCTTTCCTGTTGACGGGGCTCTGCATATTCCTGGTGGGCAGGTCAGTGCGGGATTCAAAATGTCCCTCCAGTGGTTGATTGATAGTGATACTGACGATGACAGCAGGGCGGCAGTCGTCAGGACAAAGATGTTCTCTGTTTCTGGGAATGTGCTCACAAAGAGGAGTTTGCATTCTACAGTTAATTAGAAAGTCATTTGCATGAACACAAATGAAGTTAAAACACAAAGACACCATTATAATATTTACTCTATACTGATACTATAGTTTATAGTTTTGCGATTTTGTAATACATCCCAGATCTGTCTCCTCTGTCCTTGTGAAAACAGAAACAGAAGTTCCATTAAAGCGAGTCTGAAATACAGTTATCCAATGTCCAATGTCCTTATCCAATGATTCCTCCCTTTAAAGGCTGGAAAAAAAATCCTGCTTGTATTGACAGCAAACACAAAACCAAAAGGAGATGCAAAAATGTCTAGAAGCCGATGCAACATGACCACTACGATGCAAAACTAATACATATTGAAGATAAATAGATATTTATTTTAGTTTTGTCCCTATGTAGGAGTGGTTGGGGGCATTTACTGTACATGTACATGCAGGTGTGCACGCTATTACAGGCTGTAAGGCTATTATAAAACGATTTGCCTTTGTATACAACTGAATTTAATTAGAATAGCAAATGTAGAAGAAGGTGTGGCCACAACGGGGGGGTTCCTAAACCGTCCAATTTACTGGAAAACGTTTTGTTTTTCTGCAGGATCAGTCCGACCGAATGGGCCGAGCCAGAGACAGAGGAACATAACTTCACTTTGCTGCACAGCTTCTGGTACATCACGGGGGCTCTTACCCTGCAAGGTAACGCAGCAGTCGGCTAAAGTGAACCACAGACACACGCACTGGATGTCTCTTTTATATGTTCTCTCTCTATAAATGCACTGCACTTTAAGATACGCTACACGAAATGTGGGTAGTAAGTAAACATTGAGTTAGATACACCTCATTAATTACACTGATCAGCCACAACATTAAAACCACAGACAGGAGAAGTAAATAACATTGACCATCTTGTGACAATTCAGTGTTCTGCTGGGGAACTTTTGGACCTGGCATTCATTGGTGTGGATGTTACTTAGACATGTAGCACCCACCTAGACCAGACCAGGCACCCCCACCCCATAGCAATGACACTCCTTGATGTCAGCAGCCATCCCCAGCAGGATGCAGCCTGACACAGACACACACACAAAAACACTTTAGGAACAACTACTGGACCCAAGGTTACAAATTTCTTTCTCTTCGTGTGTCGTGTGCATTTTTTGGAATTACACTAAATGAGTGCATTCATCCCTCAGTTCAATAGTCGTCACATCACTCCTGATTCATTGTTCACATTAGTAACTGCACACATTTGTATGCCATATTTTTTGTGCACAATTCTTAGGAGCCCTACTGATTACTGATTCAAATCAATACCATCAGCAGCCAAACAGCAGCACTGCTCTCTGGTGCCTTTGTTCTGCAGCTGCAGCCTCTTGCTGTCTTTGTGCTCTCAGGTGCCGGCCCTCACCCTAAATCCCTGTCCGGACGTGTCGTCAGCGCCATCTGGTGGCTGTTTGCTGTGATGCTGCTGGCCTGCTACTTGGGCAACTTCAACTCCCTGCTGCACACCAACAGCAAACACATCTCCATCAAGAGCTTCGAAGACCTCGCCAACCAGGACGTGATCGATTACGGCACCGTTGAATCTGGATCCACCATGCTCTTCTTTAAGGTGCCGTCAGCAGCTCCTAGCAAGGGTTCGTAGTGGTTGCAGCCTGTTTCGTAATTCCCGAGAAAAGTAGATGTATTTTGTTTTTCCACATGCTTTTCCAAGAATTCCGCCAACCCTGTGTACCGGCGTATCTACCAACACATGGAGCGCAAGAAGAGCTACGTGTCCGGCATGGATGAGGGCATCCGCCGTGCTCAGGAGGGGAACTTCGCCTTCATCGGTGAAGCGGTGTCCTTGGATCTGGCCGTGGCTCGCTACTGTAAACTGACGCGTTCACAGGAAGTCATTTCTATGAGGGCCTACGCCATCGCAGCACCTCTGGGTGAGAACTTGTCTGTTGCCTGGGAAATAACACTCAGTGAGATCAGGCTGATACAGACTGATCCTTGTTTTCGTATTTGAAAGTAGACAAGACACGCTCTTGCTGTATGTCCTTAATACATGTTAAGATAAAAATGTAAATGCAAAGCACATTTTACAGGAACAGTCATTACTGAACTTCTGTTCAACCTAAATCCAGGTATCAGTTGAAGATTTAGTACTAGCTTCCAAAAGTGGCTGAGATTTAGCTCCAACCACTTGTCTCCAAAGCGGGAAGATGACTGTGGAAAAGGTTCAACATCTTCTCTCTCCTTTCCCCACCAGGTTCCCCACTGGTGAAAAACCTCACCGTGGCCATCCTGGAGCTCAGTGAGTCTGGTGAGCTGACATACCTGAGGGACAAGTGGTGGGCCAGCAGCTGCATAGGTGCCGACGGTCATCACATTTTCGACGCTCTAGAGCCCAGTAGCCTGCGCGGCCACTTCCTCCTGCTGGGGCTGGGGCTGGGCGTCGGGCTCCTCCTGTCCCTGCTGGAGCTCTTATCCAGGGCCCATAACAAAGCTAAGGATGGCAAGGTGGGAATGAGTATCAACAAGTTGACCTTCAATTATGTTTTTTTTTTTTTTTTTTTTTTAATTCTTCATGACACGTACTCTGCCCTTTCACAGAAATCCTGCTGCTCTGTGTTGACGTCAGAGCTGAACCAGAGGTTCGGCAGCAGGGCCGAGAGCCCGGATCAAGACAACTCGGAAAAAAGCAAAGCCTGAAATAAATGCTCACATGCTAAGCATTTGAAAAGATAGTGTCGGAGAATCTAGAAAAATGCCGAGCACCTCTGTCCTCTTCATCGAACACACTAACTTTAAGCATTTCGTACTAACACCCATGTATTGTTCTCTTTGTTGTTGTTGTTCAGTGTGTTTTGTACTCTCCTCTGAGGCCACATGGAACAACTAGCAGCAACCGTGTGTGAAGCAACGAACCTTCAAACTTTTGATACTAATCTCTCGGTTTTGTTTGCTCTTCGTTGTTGCCGTACGTTGTCACATGTCCACGAGACGCGTAGATGCTTCAGCTGTAGCACTTTTAGAATTTCCTGTTTCGATTTGCTTTTACCTTCCAAATAAATCCCGCCGAAACAGCAATGCTGCAAACTTGTGATCTTTTCAAATAAAAACAGTATATAAAGTCATTAAAATCAGCTTGATATTAAACATTTACAATCCATGGGCCGTCTGGAGCCTTTCTGTGTGGAGTTTGCATGTTCTCCCTGTGTCTGCGTGGGTTCTCTCCAGGTTCTCCAGCTTCCTCCCATCGTCCAAAGACATGCTGGTTAGGTTCATTGGGGATTCTAAATTGGCCGTAGGTGTGAGTGTGAATGGTTGTCTGTCTATCTGTATTAGCCCTGTGTATACTTTTGTGTGTAAAGGACCTGAATTGTGAATGATATGTCAAGGTGGGCTCCCACTCTGGAGGGCACTGGAGGGTTCTCGGACACTGGAACCAGGTAAGTGTCAGCATGGTCCAAGAGTTGATCGATCCGCTAGGCAGCGGGACCTCGACGGGTCTGGGGCTCGGTGAGGTCAGGGAGAAGGCCGGGATCCAGGAAGCTGGTGACTAGCAGGCTGATGGATAACAGGCCGGGAGTTATGGCATCAACGAGGGACAGACTTTCCTGTAGGGGCCCTCATGGTAAGTCGCGTTCCCCTAAGGAGGAGTTCACATTCAGGCCTGAGCCAAAGTCCGCCGTCACGACCGAATAAGATAAAACTTCATGTCTACAGGGCCATGTCAACACATGTCTGCCGGGTCTCAAGTGGCGAGTATGTCCTGTCACGTGTAGCAGGAAAAGGGAGGACGCAAATAAAAGACACGGGCGGAATGAGGAAACAAGAACACATAAATCCCACACATGGGAACAAAACTAAGGCACAAGAAATCAGGAGACGCAGGAAATGCGGTGAGGAAACATCCAGAAATCAACAGCCAAGAAATGACTGAAGATGAACTGTCAAAGGACAAGGAGATAGATGTGGTCGTATACACCGATCAGGCATAATCAGAACGATCAGAACATTATGACCACCTTCTTAATATTGTGCAGGTCTCCCTTGTGCCTCCAAAACAGCTGTGACTCATCAGAGAATGGACATGGGAACTTCTCAGGGTGTCCTGTGGTGTCTGGCAACAGGATGTTGTTAGTGGGGGGGCCTTTGGGTCATATGGGTTGAGGGGAGGGGCCTTTTAACTGTAAGCCTGCATGACTGGTATTGGGCTAACTAAGGCATCAATAAAGACATAGATTTACTTCTACGCTATCATATCATATCTAGATCACATGTTATTATATAACAGTATTTCAACCCAAAGGCCAAACATCAAAAACACTGTGTTCTGTTGACTATAAACTCTGAAAGCCACGGTGAGCAAACACCGTCACATTTGTGCATTGCATCCAGTTTATAGAGAGAGACACGTGCAATTTATCCTGATTCCTTCTGTGGATCTCCTGCATCCTGGAGTCACATGACATCGCTGTCAAATTGTGTGTCTGTGTGCGTGTGTGTATTGTGTCTGTCAGCGTCCTGCATGCTGCTGTGAGCAGCAGTCTGGCTGTGTGTTGCAGAGCCATGTGACGAGGTCACTGAGTCCATTTTCATGTGGAAAAGCCCTTCTGGTCCTACAGTGACTGGTCTTACAGTGACAACTCTACACGCACACACACACACACACACACACACACACACACCCACACACACACACACACACACACTAAACAATCCAGTGTCTGAGATGATAAAGTCCAGAAAGCCAGACATTTATTGCATACCCTGCAGAAGCATTTACAGAGATGCCTGTGTCTGTATACACATGTCTGACCATGTACGCCTGTCCGTGTTGCCATGTTGTGTTCCTGTTGACACTTTAGTGTGTTATGCACCTGATGCACTTGTATCTCCGTGTATGTATTTTTCCATGGACACATGAGGTGAATATATGAATGAAAATATAAATTTGCCCCCCACAAACTAGAAAAGGGACTGCAAAATAATATATCAATCAATGGGCTTCATGTTTGAATGTTGTTGGTAGGCGTCTGATAGGGCTGTCTGGGTTTTTATTTCATTAGCTGCGTTGGAACCGTATCTTATTTAATTCATTATGATTTATCATGTGAATTTTTGGTGAAATGATCTGTATTAATATATTTTTGGCGTTCTGCTGCCCTCTAGTGGTTTTATGAAGTTCTTCGCTGTATGATTTTTATTTATTTATTTATTTATTTGACAGGGACAGTGCACATTAATGAACATCTACTCAGACAGCAATAGGAGTCCCTGGGCAGGTAACATGATAAGACATAGGACAGGACAATAGATCACAGGACAGCACATTACCAAGAAGATGAAAGTCAATGGTTACAAGACCGGTTTGCTTTCAACCACTGCTTGAGGTTTGTTTTGAAGGTTTGTAAATGTGGGACACTCCCTCATGGAGAGTGGAAGACTGTTCCAGATGTTACTGGTCTTTACAGAAAGAGCATTTTGTCCAAAGGCTGTTTTTCTGTGTGGGACCTCACTGTCCCCTCTAGAGGAGGCCCTGGTCCTGAGACTGCCGTGAGCCCCAAACAAGCAAGTTTAAAATGTTTAAAATTCTCGTAGCTCAATAAGTTGTACTTTTTTAAGATGTTACAAACGTGTAATGACGTTGGTTTTCTATCAAAGACCTTTAATGGTTTTTTTATACAGTGATTCTATGATTTATGGCTTAAATTCATGGAAAATTAGTTCATCATCAAGCCTCCTTTTACACGTTTGACATCTCTCTTTAACATCTCACTGATGACAAACTGTTCTGGTTCACTCACCCTTGCATGCTAAAATCTTTGTTCACTCTCATAATATACATGGGATTTGCAAGGAATGTTCCACTCCTTTGTTTCTCTTTAAATTAGTCCCTGTTAGTCTTTTTAAACCGGTGGTATTTAGTTTAGAGTCTCAGAGCTCAGAAGAAAGCTTCAGCACAGGCTGCCTGCCGTCTTGGAGTCTCTGGTGATTGACTGTAGGTTTTTACCAAGTTTTTCAGAACTAAACGACTGAGTTCGGGTTTTTATTTGGAAATTTTTTTGGGCCTACATGAAACTAGGGTGAAACCCCAGTGCAACTAATATGCAAAGATGTACAGAATAGCCTGAGTGATATTTTCTTTTTTAGGATTAGCGGTTCTATTTAATATCCAGAAACCAGCAGACTGAGGGTGTGAATAGGGTGAAACTTTTAAAGGTTGTGTCATAAGTGGCTGATAAATGGTGAATCAGAGCAGCTCCCCTGTTTAGAGAGAGGTTTTTCCAATTTCATATTTTACAAAGATGGATTTCTTTACTCCTCTTTCAAACATTAGCCACATGAGGCAGACTGATTTATCATAATAGTTCTTCAAGATTAAAAAAATAATAATAAATATACCCTTTTCTGCCCAATGTTTTCATCTCAGTACGAGTGCAGCACCCAGAGTGAAATAATTAAATGGTGCATTAACTGCATGACAGTTGTCACAAAACCGAGTTTATTGTGTTTCCTTTCCGTCCTTGACTTTTCCTTTATTTTACAAAATAAACTAATAATTGTATTACAAATAATTCACAGGTATACCATCCAATATACATTTGTACAACATAAAAAATACAAATAAAAGCCGAAGTGAGATCACAGTGGAGGGAGCCGTCACTGGAGCTGATTATCGACCCAAGCCGAGCAAAACCGTCCAGGAAATAACCACTTGCATTTAAAAAATTATAATAATAATAAAATAAAAATACCTGCCTACGTGGAGTACAAATGTGTTCAGGGGCCCTGGGTCAGGCTTAAAGGAGGAGGATGTGGTAAAGGGAACTTGTGGCTGAAATACTGGCTTCTGAGAGTTTCTAGTTTTAGTCATTTCCAGGTACTTCTTTTTTTTTCTGTAGGCTTGAGAATAACTTTTAAAGTGTAAAACAACAGTCCTTTGCTGTTTATGAGGTCCTGTCAGCTCTGCTCAACTCTATATTTTACACCCACAACGTAAAAAGACCATTTTCTTGGTCTGTATATGTTTCCTTTGGAGCAAAAGTGTGTGATATAAGCGTTTTAACTTACGTACAATTTTGACGTACGGGTAAAGATAGGCACGTACGCACATTGATACTGAAACAATTACAAAAGTGAGTTTTTTTTTTTTCTTTTTTCTGTGCTCCGTGTCCCAAGTACAGAAATGAGCCAGTATTTATAGCGGTGAGTGTTCAGTTCAGGCTACAGATACATTTGGTGATAAAAACTTAATATATATATATATGTATAAAAACTCCTAATATCTGGTGGACTGAAATATTATAAATGAAAATGCTTTTGCAGGATCACCCCAATGTAACTGGAAATAGTTAACAGGTGTGCTTACTGAATACTCGACTTACGTAGCATATCCCATGACGCTGGTATACGTCCATCTTGACTTTTTTTCTTTCACTGAGGTTCTCCTTAATTCTTTGGTCTCTACATTTATTTATTTTTTTTTTTTTTTGGAAACCTCAGGAAAAAAATATGTTTTTTTTTTGTCTCACTTTTATAAATACAAGGGAAGCAGTCGTGGCCACAGACCTACTGGGATTAGATGCTCGTTATTTTAAGTTGGGCTTTGAATAATTACAAAACAAGTGGATTCCTCCTTGGTTTTCTTGGGAGGAAAGTCAATTTAAGAAACTACAAAAAAAACTAAATAAATGAACACTGAATGCACATAATAATGTCTGGTTTGTACAGAAGCAGTGTGAATGTGCTGCCTGGACCCAAAGTTACCCAAAACGTGCACAGACCATGTATTTGTGTAGGCCGACAGTACAATACAGTGTGTTCGTGCGTGTTAACATCTACTGTGCGTTGGACCGTCGTTGATAATAGACATAGTTCAACGTGAAAAGTCATGAAAAATAGTTTGGTAGAAGAGCTTCAAAGTGATTGCTGCAGTCATAAAAAAAGAAAGCCAAATACATTGTGCGACTACTCCAGGAAGAGCGAGGTCTAGTGTGCGTCCGAGTTGAGCTGGTCTTGTATCTTCAATTAAACATAGAGATATATTAAAACATTAACGTGCACACGCGTTAAATATCAGAACATTAAAGCTGTTTCTTCAAACGTCAGATACCGTCGTCAATGCGTCTGCATGTAACAGCAAGAGGTAAAGGTGTTTCAACCACTAAGGCTCTTTTGTCCATAGTGTCCATGTGAGAAACGCATGTAATGAGCAACAGGAATTAAAGTTTCCAGTGAAAGTTTTGTTGGTAAAAATGATGTCGGAGCGAGTAAATCATTAAAATGAACACATAAAAACTGAGGCAAAAGGTGCGTTCCCTTCTTTATAATAGCACTAATCTTTCAAATAACAACTAGGAAGACATGTGATGGATTCAGGCGTGGCATTACACCGATCAACCACAACATTAAAACCACTGGCAGGTGAATAACATTGACCATCTTGTGGCGATTCAGTGTTCTGCTGGGAAACTTTTGGACCTGGCATTCATTGGTGTGGATGTTACTTGGACATGTAGCACCCACCTAGACCAGACCAGGCACCCCCACCCCATAGCAATGACACTCCTTGATGGCAGCAGGATGCAGCCTGACACACGCACACACACAAAAACAGTTGAGGAACAATTCAAAAGAAAAACTTGAAGAACAGCACAAGGTGTTGACCTGGCCTCCAAATTCACCAGTATCTGTGGGATGATCCACAGAGGCCCCTCCCCTCAACCCATAGGATCCCCCCACTAACAACATTGTGTTGCCAGACACCACAGGACACCCTCAGAAGGCCCATGTCCATTCTCTGATGAGTCACAACTGTTTTGGAGACACAAGGGAATATCAGGAAGGTGGTCACAATGTTATGCCTGATCGGTGTTAATGCTATAACAAAACCAAAAAACTGAGAGCATTCATACCATTTGCCAAAAAGACCTATTTCACCGGGTTTTGAGATCAGAATGAACACGTGATGTGAGTGCATGAACATGTTTTGTGCTAGTAGCAGAAAGATACGTAACATGCCAGTGTCCTAATATAAAAGAAGAATGACTCAGACAACACATGACCCAAGTTGAGAATTCACTTTTCTGAACTGTGAAGTATAAATCACCGTCATAATTGCATAACATTTATAAAAAGAAGAAAACAGCAACACAGTTTTTATCAAAATTCACATTTTCAAAAACCATCAAAACAGAGTTCTGAGATTGTGCTGGTCCTGTGAAGCCTCAGGACCATGTTTCCTTTAGAATCCCAAACCCTCATTGGTTACTGATGAAGCTTGATGGTACCGGACTCAGAGTCTAACCTCAGCTGGATCATTTTAAACCATAAAAGGAACAGTTACAGCACATGGACGGATAGAGTGGAGACATTTCTTTTTATAGGATCGGAGCACACAGCCTGTATGTCCCACATTAAACCTGAGAGATTAAATGGTTTAGTTTCTTAAAATTAGTTTATACTGTATATCTCTCTTTTGTTGTTGTTTTAAAAAAAAAAAAAAAAAAAATCCTTTCGTCTTATTATACCTGTGCCCTTTTTAAGTACACTGAGAGGAACGTGTAACCATGTGTGCATATGTGGCCAAATAATGCATGGTTTACGCTTCTGATGTACCTATGGCGACAGCGCAGAGCACCTCCCCAGAAATGTAACTGCGCGTCATGGCGTCATACAGACCGCAAGAGCTGTGATTGGTCTGCTTGGTAGTAGCGTATTTCCGCTTTAGGATTTCCGGCCGTTTCTCCACCTCCGCAATTTTCGAATTGATCCTTTTGGCTCAATAAAGATGGAACACGTCGAGGAAAGGTTAACTGAGGAGGTTCGGAGATACAAACGTTTGTATGACTCGTCTTCGCAAGTTTCAGTCGCCATTGTTTAAAGTGAAGCAGGAAGTAGAAACAAAAATCAACCCTATTGGCAAAAAAGACCCAGCGGCGACTAGTGTTTGGGTGGAGTTGTTACAGAGCGAGCCAGACTGACGAGCGCACAAGTATAAATGGCTTGCACCAGCTTCATAGACTTCGTACGTAGGTTATGGCGTCTATGTCCCGTAGTACTCTAAATGAGCCTTTAGGTAGCCAAACCTCCAAATCCTTGAGCTGTGGGGGTAAAATCCTGCCTCACAGGCCTCCAGCTGTTTGTGTAATTGCATCGAGGGGGACAATTAAAATGATTAAATAAACCTCATATGATATAGTGAGCAAATTTATCACCATCACATTATAGAATTGCTGTACCGTAATCTCAATGTGTCAGTATCTCAGTTATGACTCATCAGCGTTTGGGTTTGTTTTACGTTGGAACACATCGAGGAAAGGTTAACTGAGGAGGTTACAAACATTTGTGCGACTCGAATTTGGTAAAATCTCGATGAAATTCGGACGAAAGCTTCAGTCGCCATTGTTGCAAGTGAAGCAGGAAGTGGAATCAAAAATTAACACGTCTGGCAAAAAAAGACACAGCACCGACTGGTGTTTGGGTGGCGTTGTTACAGAGTGAGCCAGACTGACGAGAGCACGAGTATAAATCAACTCGCACTGGCGTAGGCTACGTACGTGGGTTACGCGGTCTATGTGCCGCAGAGGTATAAACCGCACTTAAAGCTGATTCTGATTGTACACCTTGTGTTGATTTTGATGGCTTATCGTGATGTCTGCCATGAGTAAATTGTGGAAGTAGTAGTTTAACTGTTGAGGCAATGGTGCCACAAACCCAAACTCTAAGCTAACGTATAAAATAATCTGTTGTTAATGCGTACTAATTAGTTTCCAAAACGAATCAAACCTGAACCATGGAGGGGCAACATGTGAAGAGATTTTGCAGTAGTGATTTGCAATCGTTTTGTACCAGGACAGTTTGGATATAAAATGACAAAAGGTCCACTTTATTGTTTGGTTTGAAGGAACTGTTGAAGCTGTGACTACCTCAACTTTCAAGGTTATGAGATGAAATGCCCTTTCCATTCTGGAAGGTACCATGACAGGTTTAAATGACGGCTTGGCAGCTTCTTCACACACTGGCTTTCCTTAGGGCACCCCCAAGATCCTTGACAGCCACCGTTGGCGTTGCATAAAATGTTGTCAAGGAACAGACCTTGCCAAAAAGGGGACACATTTCATTGGCATCATTTAGTTAGTTAGTGTACAGATACAGCACTATGTAAACATTTTAGGTAGCCTATTTCAGATATCTTTTTTCTTTTGTTTGCACTCATCATGCGCTGTCTCCAAAGCCACGGTGACTGATATGCCAAAGTCATGATGCATTATCTTCAGTCGCCAGAAGAACAAGGAGTCCGAGTGCAAGTGATCGGTTCGTCCTTCGCAGAGCCCTGATCTCAGCATCACGGAGTCAGTCTGGAATAACGTGAGGAGACAGAAGACCCCGAGACAGACTATATCTGCAGGAAGAGCTATGACGAGTGCTCCAGGAGGCTGTCACAAGCAGAACAGACCGCATCCAACCACATGCGAACGTACAGTGAAACACATTTGAACCTTTCAAATCGTAGAGGTAAAAGCTCCCTTTTTTAAATTGCTGAATAGCACCCCGAAATCTCAACTTAGTCTTGGCTCACTTTATGGAAGTGCGTTAAGTATACCAAGGGAAGGAAAAGACATCTTCTTGCATCTCATAGGAACCTGGAGGATACCACTACGAGCTACTGAGGCATTTCAATGTGTACATCTGTATGTTACAATAATGAGAGTCTAATTATTACCAAAAAAAAAAAAAAAAGAAATTCTCTCATAATTATGACAGAGATAGTTTACGTCATCAATGCGGCCAAGGAACTGGTGTTGCAGGAACGTGCACACAGTATTAGTTCAATGTTAAAGGCTAGGCTTCGTTGTTGAGTGTAATATATGTGTGGTCCAACAGAGAGGTATCTGTCTTTTATCAGCATAAACTGACACTTAAAGAACACATAAGATCGGACATCATTAGGTGACGTACATGCCACATGAAACAATGAATGCACTTCTGTACAACCTGTGTTTTAAAAGTTTTAAAAGCTAGGGTCAGTGGGACTTGGGGGAGAGGTGAACATTCAAGGAATGCCTGGATTTGTGTTTTTATATATATATATGTATATATAAATGAGTGTAACAAACACTATTGAGTTTTCTTTTTGGGGTGTATGCTAAAATAACAAATAAAAAAAAAAAGGAACATATTGATATGTACAAGACGGCAAGAACCGAATCCTCAATGAACTGAAAACATGATGTATATTACCTGAAAAAAAAATATATGTACAGCACTGAGAGACGTATTCCAAAGTCTCCTAACCCATACGCTGACCCAAATGCTTCACAGTGAGTGGGACAGTGAGATCACAGGGGAAGACAATTTACAAATCGTCCATTTCATGAATTCCAGTGTTAAAATGTTGCAGGAGAATGTCCGTTAAAAAACGTAAATCAGTAACAAGTACAACATATCAACCAGTTTTCTCTTCTAAAACACCAGTCGTCCTGACGTCTTACGACATTTTTGGAAGACCAGCTCACACAGTGTTCTTTAAGCGTTCCTGGCATATAGTTCCTTCATTTGTCTCACGTGTCCATTCAAGAGTCAAAAATAAATCAGCAGCTTCTTCTCGCAGCACACGTATTGAAATGTGTTTTTAAAAAGCCCTTTTAAAGGGCAAATCTCTTCAATTAATACCAGTCACGCGCTGTCAACCACGTCAGCTTGTATTTATTATTATTTTTTAAGATTGTCAAAAAGTTGTGTTCATACTGTTTTTGTAATGAAGATAAACTACCCATGGATATGATGCTAAAGTTAAAATTATCTGGCAACCCCTTGTGGTTGCTCCCACTAGTATGGGCAGTACATTTTCATAATACGGATTTCACAGTTGTGTTACGAGTTGCATAGCGACTACTGGCCGAGTCTCCTTCAGCAGCTACTACATTAGAAATGAAATAGAGCCAGTGATCCCTGTTCCAAATATGTATAGCACCTAAACACTATGGGGGTGAATACCCTTCCTGTGAATACCCTGTGTGGATTTTACGAGTACCAGTGAAAACTAATGTATATAGAGGCAATAACAGAATGCAAATATAGTACTTTTACTGTCTATTGTAGGGCTGTCAATAGATTAAAATGATTTCCTTTGCTAATTGCACGTTAACGCAAATTCATAACACTTTCAGACCTGTTTTAAATGTACCTGCAAGAACTATCTGGAAAGGCTTTGAACTTAACTTTCTTTGTCCACTTCTGCTCATTAGTTTCTGCTTCCTTTCTTGCTTCTTTTGGGATTTTTGTCAGTTTTTAAACTACAGGGCGTGCCACTCCTCCCCTGCAGGTTAAAATGATTTACTATGACTGCACTTTAGACTCTGTTTGCTTTCCACAGCCTTTTTTTGCTGCATTGATTGCTTCCTGAGTTCCCAAGCAAAGGTTTGGGCCAGGGTTGTAGGAACAAACTGCCCGCATGTTAAACACGTGTTTAAAAAAATCAGCAATTTTAAAAGGGATTTCCGTTAATCCATTATTAACCTATTATTTTTGACAGCCCTAGTCTGTGGATGTAAACTTCCCTAACCTGAATAGTACCAGAAATAGAGTTTGATAGACTGTGACATTAAACAGTGAACAAAAAAAAAGCTAACCCTAGCAGTAAGGTGCAAATGTTGAAATAAATGTGCTGCCACTGGATAATGCAAACTACCATCAAATAGCATAGTTTGCATTTTTGCAGTAGTGATTTAGCAAAGTCCTCTTTGCTATTTTTCATTTTATGAATTTGCACTGCTGTGACAGTGATTCCTCTACACGAAATTCAAAGAACGAGGCCAGCTTTAAAAATGTATTTCTTACTGAATGATTTAACGCGGTGGTAGTGGAGCCAGTTGCTGAGTTATGTCATTTAAAGTAAACACGAACTGAGCAGTCTGAAGACGGCGTTCCGGTGGCCCGTGGTCAACCATAACATCAAGCCACGGAGCATGGCTGCTACCTGAACATACAGTAGCTTCGAGAAAACTACCAACACTTGTGCTGTGCTGCAGGCTGATTTAACCCTCTGGGGGACGTTTTGGAGGGAGGGAACTTGAAGTCACTGTGTGTGTGCGTGCTCGCGAGTCATCAGCCCTTCTCAGAGGTTCAAGGAGGACGGAGGGTCGGTGGCGGCTGAGCTTCCTACAGTGAACAGGGTCTGTGTGCTGCTGCTGCTGATCTGTGGGATCACACCTCCACCGAGGTGATCTGGTTCATCTGGGCCCTCATGGACTGGATGCTGTTTCGGATCTTCTTCTGGTGGCCGGCCAGCGTCACTCCCACCCGAAGGATGTCCCTGCAGAGAACCAATTTGTCTGTTATACCCAGTATACAAAATGACATTTAACATTCTTCAAGACTTGCTTTGTCCTGGTGCTGAAGTTTCCTGGCAATGAATGTGTGTTTTATAATATTATATTAGCACATGGAGCTTTTCTGCATATTGTCGTGTCTGTAAGGCTACTTACATGCTACCCTAACTCTACACCTAACTAGCAAAACTGTTCATTTGCATGTTTCTTGGGAAAAATATTGACTTCATGATTTAGGTTGGTCGTAATTCGATAATTAAATGGTAGTTGGTGTTTGAACATAACATTCTATAACATTCGTTATACTGTCTGATATACTGTCTGTCAAAAATGTGCCCAAACATTTTATTATTCAGTTTCTTAAGATTAAAATCTGTCTTTTTTCTCTTCCAGTATGTGAAATGAAGCTGTCCTTGACCTGGAGGGTAGTGGTCCCCAATGAAGGTAAGGTGTGGCCTCCTTTAATGTGCTGTGTCACTCTTTAGGTGTCTGATCCAATCAAATCTGGAGGATTTTATTTAAATAAGACTGAACATGATGTTTCGTTTGTAGTTTACTGTGTGGTATCAGTTTAATTATATAGAGTTTGATAGATATCACGAATGCAATACGACTCCAGGCTCTTTACAATATGGAAAAAATCTAAAGTATCTAACGTACTCCATAGTCATTTCAGACACTACATCGAAGCTGGTGAAGCCTTCATTGGTGAAATTCTCCTTGTACTGGCCCATCTTTATGGCGTCCAGCCACTCATCCACTGTGCTGAAAGAGGAGAAGTCCGGAGTGCTCCGGTCCAGCAGAGGTAAGTGAACACTGGTGGATAGAAAGAAGACAAAATAAGAGCTTGTGAGATTTTATTTCTTTTAATTTTTTTTAAAGGGACGTGGTTCAGCCACAGTGGAACGTAAAGAGGTCCTTAGTTCATACCTCGACGATAGAGGAGTCATGGCCTTGAGGCTGCTGGGGTTGCGGATCATCTTATCCAGACTGCTGACAATCATGGTGAATTTGGGCCGGTTGTTACGGTCTTTCTGCCAGCAGTCGAGCATCAGCTGGTGTAGTGCACTGGGACAATCCATGGGAGGCGGCAACCTGTAGTCCTGCTCTATGGCGTTAATTACCTATAAAAGAAATAACGTGGAGCGTCTGAGAACGTGAACAGAAATAGGCACAACGGAAGTGGCTCAAATTCAAAATGAGTGAATACTTGCAAAAAAAAACAATACAGTTACTCAGTTTGATCATTAAATATCTCGTCTTTGAAGTAGAAATGACCTGGCCAGAACGAACCTTGTTCTTGTTCTCACAGCCCTAGGAGCGAGAAAAAATGTCTCGCTTCTCATGGAGCACGTAACGAGCTTAAGTCTGACCAGCTTTCTTCTGTGTGTTTTATATAACTACAGGCTGTCTGATGAAGTCTTACTCACATCTTGATTACTCATGTCCCAGTAAGGCCTCTCTCCATATGACATCACCTCCCACATAACAATCCCATAGCTCCAGCAATCACTGGAGGAGGTGAACTTCCTGTACTGAATGGCCTCTGGAGCCGTCCATCGGATGGGAATCTTCCCTCCCTAGGAGCAAGAGAAAAAAGGCAAAGAGGCGTTTTCATTATATTACAGCTTGTCTTTTATTTCCTAGCCTATGCAGTCTATGATTAAGACTCACCAGAGCGCTGGTGTAGGTGGGGTCCGAGGTGTCGTCTTCGAGGAAGCGTGACAGACCAAAATCTGACACTTTGCACACCAGGTTGCTGTTGACCAGGATGTTTCTAGCTGCCAGGTCTCGGTGGACATAGTTCATGTCGCACAGGTACTTCATTCCCGCTGCTATGCCTCGCAGCATTCCCACCAGCTGGATCACAGTGAACTGCCCATCATTTTGCTATTAAGAAAGAAAAAAAAACATCCAGTTAGAATAAATCTTCTCAACATCTCCCAATATGACACACAATATGTCTTTTTTACCATTGATCTCTACTGGGCATTCTTTACTTTTGGCGTTCTGGTCCAATGATAGGCTGGAAACCACGTGATAATATATCCAACCCACATTTGTAGGTGTTTCCTGACTGCCATATATGTATGTGAAGGTATGTGATTGGTTGGTCTGACGCCACATGACTAAGGCCACCTTGCAGGTGCCCGATTAGCTTATACATCAATCAGGCCATCTTGTGACAGTTCAGTGTTCTGCTGGGAAACTTTTGGACATGGGATTCATTGGTGTGGATGTTTCTTAGACATGCAGCACCCACCTAGACCAGACCCTGATTACTTGAACCAGAAGTAGATGGTAGGTGATCAATGGCTATAAGGGGAATTTGTCAGTGTTGACTGTGTCTCCTTTACCCTGAGAAAGGAGTCGAGGGATCCATTCTCCATGAATTCCGTGATGATCATCACCGGGCTGCTCTTGGTGACTACCCCCTCCAGATGGATAATGTTGGGGTGGTCGAACTGGCCCATGATGGAAGCCTCACTCAGGAAGTCTCGCCTCTGGCGTTCAGTGTAGCCTGCCTTCAGTGTTTTAATAGCCACCAGTATCTCCCTCTTCCCGGGCTGCCTCAGGTTTCCGCTGCACACCTCCCCGAATTCACCTGACAGGGAGGCAGAAGCAGTCAGTGGAAGGGTGAGTTACATTTTAAACAAATCGAAAAGCCAGCACGAAATCTGTGGACAGTTTTCTGTGGACAATCTCAACAGGAATGACACATGTTTCTGTTTTATGCAACGCTCTGCTTTACCTGCACCGATCACTTGCTCGATCTTGACGCAGGAAATGTCTATTTCCTTGGCAAACTCCCTGACCGCCTCGTTGGGGTCTTCGTACGTGAAGGGGTCAATGTAGATCTTCATTCCAGGTGACACTTCAACAGAAAGAAAGAAAGAAAAAAAAAACAGCAACAGCTATACATGCAACAACTGAAACACAGAACAAAATTATACTCCAAATATAAAAACGGTTAATGTCAGTCCATGTAACAATAACAGAATAACGTGGTTAAGAGAAGAGATACTTACTGTGACCACTGGTGTAATGTTGGAGTTTGTCGGTGTACTCCGATTCAGGTCTGTCTGAACTTCTCCGGCTGTGAACAGACACACAAAGGTCTTGAAGCTTAATCAGCTGATACAGCCTCTTCTAATCATTCAGTAATAACTATACACTGATCAGCCACAACATTATGACCACTGACAGGAGAAGTAAATAACATTGACCACCTTGTGTTCAGTCTTCTGCTGGGAAACTTTTTGACCTGGCATTCATTCATGATGTGGATGTCACTTAGACATGTAGCACCCACCTAGACCAGATCAGGCACCCCCACCCCATAGCAATGACACTCCTTGATGGCAGCAGCCATCCCCAGCAGGATGCAGCCTGACACAGGCACATACACACTTTAGGAACAAATGAAAGAACAGCACAAGGTGTTGACCAAGTCTAAAGGCAACTTGACCAACGGACAACTGAGTTTTACTGTAGACTTGGAAGACAATTGTATAACAGTACTGTCACCATCCCCCAATTCCACCTCCCCCACCATAGCAGAGTGGTACAGCTCCATCCTGGAGTCTGGATATTACAAGATTCTTAAAGTGACAGAGCCGCCACAGAGCACCCTGGCTACACTGTGCTCATCAGCCGTTTTAAGCATTCAAGCCATTTCCCTGATGCTCAAAAAAAAACAAAGGACACGACATCTACACCTGTTGTGCCGACCTACAGTCATTTGAGTGCCTTGTTCTGTCCCAACTCAGTGCCAACATCAACTCTGTCCTGGACCAGCTGCAGTTTGCCTGCAGAGCCAACAGGTTTGTAGACATTGCAGTAAACGTATAATCCAGGACAACCTGGACTTCTATCCAACTATCATCCTGGCTCTGCTGCAGGACAAGCTCTGTGAGATGAGTCTGCCTCACTCCGCCTGCAGGTGATTGATAGTCAGACTTCCTGTGTGATACGTGCAGCATGTGAGACCGGGAAAAATATCTCTGACTCCCAGACTTTCAGCACCAGTTCCTCTCAAGGCTGCAATCATTCTCTTCCACTTCCTCTAGGACACCTGCACACCCTGTCACCAGTCTGTTGAGCTCCTGAAGTTTGCAGAAGACACCACCTTCACCGGACTAATTTCTGGGGGGAGTTCAGCTACATGTGGAAAAGGGACCATGTGTTGACTTGGTGCAGCCCAGAAGAACTTGAAACTCAGCGCTGCCGCAAAACAATTGATTGCTATCGCTGTTTCAGAACCACGAACATCGTTTGGTGACGCGATACAAAATGTGGGATGAAACTCTAAGATCATAATGAGAAGTGAGCTCTCTCTCTCTCTCTCTCGCGGAGAGCACATCCATAAGGCTATTATTTATTTATCTCGGCCCCTTGACATTACTTATTTAAGAAGCTTGCACGTTGAGTTGTGATTTAAACTTGAATACTGGAAGAATCCATATGAAAAGTAGTGCCACTGTTGGGCTGTTTGCAGCAATGGAAGGGAAATATCTCCGCTACTGAAGGTAAATAAAGGTTACTACTGAGGAAATATTGGAACTTAATCCACATAGTTTATTAGCAAAGTATATGAATACAGTTTTTAATGACCGAAATGCAAATACCCTACTAATATTGCATGGTTTCATCTGTTAAATAATTCTTCTTTAGATTTATTTATTAGTCAGTTAACAGCTATTTATTAAAAGATTATTAAAAGGCTCTTCAATCTAATAAATACAAAATACTTTATACTTTTTTTCCTTGGTTCCTATTTTTTACCTCCCTGCACAAACTGTACATCTAATTAACTGCACAGTAACATCATCACAAAATCATTTGACATTATAATTTATTTCACTGAATTTATTTGATACGGACGATGAAGTTGGCTATAGTTTTCATTGCAGATGATGAGTTCCGTATTTGGATGATGACTCATGGGAATCATTGTGTCTAAAATCTACAATGTTTGACCGTGTCATTGTTATTAATGTCTCATGCCGTGTAACATTACTGGCTCACCTGTTGCAGACAATTATGATGACAACGATGGCAATTATAAAGACCAGCCCTGCAGCGGATGAACCAATGATGAGTGGAAGTTTCTCTTGGATACTGGAGTTATATTCCTCTACAGGCAAAAAGACAGAAAACAGAGAAATGTGTCATTAAAAGCTCAGATTTAAATGTGTTGTCCAAAGACACTTAGTAAGTAAGTAAGGGGCTGTTACATACTCTGCGAGACGCAAGAAGTTTGTTCTCATTCCTAGGGCTTGTTCTCGACACATCAACCGGGCAGAACATTTTTATCGTGTGGTGTCCAGCAACTATTCTGTGACTGGTCAGAAATTGGACATGGGTGTGGTTAACGTGGAAAAGCAGGCATGCGAGTGGCCGCTCTGTGAGCTCCCAGATGCTAATATTCGCAGCGTGACGGCTAATTTCTCCTGGGTGGAGATCGGCAAACCTTGTGTGGGTGCATGCTGAATGAATGGCGTGATCCGATGGACACGGTCGTCAAAGCGACTGATCAACGGAAAATAGAAAAGTGCCTCTCGTCTCCCGCATCTCCCACAATGCTTAGCGCTTGTGACTTATGCTGCAGTGGGAGGGGCCTATGAGGACTTACCCGGAGTTCGGCACTTGAGTTTCTCGTGAAGTATAAATTACCAGAACGTATTTTTTTTCTTGTTCTTGCAGCCCTAGGAAGGAGAACAAATTTCTCTCTTCTCGTTGAGTATGTAACAAGATTAACCGCCCTACTGATAATTCCTACCTTCAGTCATAGTTTGGAAGTACATTTTCCCACTAAAGCGCCCAAATCCGGCGACAGTCCGAGCCCGAACCTGAAAGACGTAGATAGTTCCAGACCTTAAGCCTCGTATGACCGCTGTGTTTGTCTGACTTCTCGTTAGCGTCGAGTTCCACTCTGCCTGGTTCTGAAACACATGCATCATAAATTATGAATCAGACAAATGCTGTCTGTCACGAGAGCCATCACTTGGGGAGGCGTTGGATGTACCTTCTCATAGTACTGCAGTTCATAGTCAAGTATGACACCGTTGGGCTGATCGGGCTGCGACCAGGACAACGTGATGCTGTTAGGAGTTCTGTTGACCTGGTGGATGATGGACACGGCTGAAGGTGCTGAAAAGAAAACAAAGAGAAGTGTAGTCCATACTAGAAAAGCATATATAGAGTACGTTTTAGTTGCTGTTGAAGTGAGTCAATCAGGTGAATCACACCATGCCTCACCAGCTTGGTTGGTGGTGATGTTGACGGACGCGTACTGCGGCGAGTAAGGACTCTGGTCGGATACCCCGTTGACGGCTTGTATTTCAAAAGTGTACTGAGTGTGGGCCAGGAGGTCGCTGATGTGGACGCGGGTGTCGGTCAGTCCCAGCTGGCGTGGGACAAACTCCACGTTGTCTCCACAGCGGGTGCAGCCGCCGCGCCCGTTGCCACAGCTTTTACAGATGATGTTGTAGACGACATCCTCCCGTCCGCCGCCCTCCTGCGGCGGGCTCCACTCGAGCCTCAGAGAGGTCTCGTTCACCATGGAGATAACATTTTGTGGAGCTGATGGAACCGCTGGAGGAAAGAGAGAGGGAATGCGATTATACCGCTGCTGCTTGTGAGTGAGTCTGTGGTGCTAAGCGTCTTGCGACGATGGAGCATGTGTCAAGGAAAGACTGGATTTGTCTCCTCAGCACACAAGTCCAGAGTCATGGTTTTAATAGTTGTTTAATCTGCTTTAAGGAAGCCTAAGTACTGCATCTGTTCTTGTAGGATTACGTGGTCCTGCTGCCAGTAGAGTAGGACCTCCAGTGTCCATGGGGGCAGTCTGCAGCCCTGTGAGAAGGGGCCAGATGAAAGCTAAGACCTTCTGAGGCTCTATGCGGGATAACTGTGGATTTTCATCTTCAGGCCAAGTCATGCATGAGCCACTGCCCCAACAAGAGCAAGATGTAATTCAAGACTGACAGGTGGATTGGTATAGCACTGACACCAGTGAAGATAGGTGTCTAAATACAGTGCATTATCATTGATTTCAGCATTAACCACAGCAGTAAGTCAACTAGACCATGCCCGCCCAGGGTTTTTGTAATGTTCCAGATGCTTAAGTGCTTACTTTAAGAGCTTGAAGCCTTTTGGCAGCTAGTACACTGCTACCCAGGAATGTGCTGCCATAACAGCTGTGTGTGTGTGTGTGTACGTACTGGTGCAAGGCATCTGTGGAGGGTCCGAGTCAGTGCGATAGTAGCCATTGCGACAGACGCAGTTAGTTGCCCCGTCGCTGATGGTTCGGCTGTTGATGGGGCACTGCAGACATTTGTGGTCTCCCTGTGCAGCCTTGAAGAAGCCTGACGCGCAAGCTGAAAGGGGGTTATACAGGAGGGCGGGAGATACAGATAAACAGAGAAAAGATATAAGGAATGGTTTGTGTAGACAGAAACAAAATGCACATGACACACGTTCTAAAGAAATCAACACCCAGTTTTATATATCACCCTAGAATACTTTATGTTCTGTGCTCCATTCTGAACAGTTTACACACAAAGCATATGTTTAGTCATGACAGCCCAGATGTCTGCATCTCATAAAGGTCAGCTCACTGGAATGACATGCTGTCCCCTCTGTTGTCTCAAGGGCTGAAAACATGTTGGAACAAGTGGAGCACAAAGGCTCGGATACACAGGCAAGAAATAAAGGATCGGAGGAGGGTAGCAAGCATTACTATTTTATGAGCATCTTCCGTGATGCTGATGGTACCACTGAAAAAAACAGAACATACTAACCCTAAAGAGCTCAGATTGATTGCTTGGTTACTGCAATGATCTGTGATATATTGCATTTTTAATTATATATCTGCCAAACTGATAACTGAAGTCAGTGTTATTTGGTAAAAATACATTTTGATGTTGAAGTACAGTATATGCTTATAAAAAGACTGCTGTGCCCGTTTCTAGTATCTGTATCTTTATTTACTTCACATTACTCTCTCTCTGCTGCGTGTCTTCATCTGATCTGATGTACTTAACTGCCGCTTCATGTCTGAAATTAATTCTGCAGCTGGATGAGTGCAAACACAAAGCCAGAGTCATAAAGAACAAGGATGTCCTGCAACAGATGGGGACCCATCCGAATCTAAACAAAATATCTTGAAAAAACGCGGCTATGTTTTAAAGGCAAAGGTTGCTGACATCAAATCTAGGTCACTTGAATTCAGTTGGCTGACCATGCAGCAAAGCTGGTGGAATTTGGTTCCAGGAACGATGAGTCCCTGAGTTTAACTGTATAGTTCCATGAATTTGATTCAGTTCTTTTTCTTTTTCGGTTTGCTGCCCTTTGCTGGCCGTGTTCAAAAGTAAATAATTTAAGGGGAACTACTGTCTTTTACAACCTTACAACCTTATTTCTGGTATAAAACATATAACTTTTGTGTCATTTCTTGTCAGTTGGGAGATATTTAGATCTGCGAATATCCATATAGTGGGAGTGACTGGGGCACCGAAACGCAGCCTCTAAATAACGCATTATCTGCTGCGAAACTCCAATATTTTGTTGTCGTACACTACTGCTATTCCTGCTATGGTTCGTCCACAACCTCAAAATCAGAAAAATATTCAGCTTGCAAAAAACTAGCAGTAGCAAATTACAGGTAAACAAGCCGACTGTCGCGGGAGCGTGCGGTACTCAGAGATGACATCATCTATGTCAGAAGACATCTGGGGTCTGTAGACTGACCTACAAACCCCAGATGTTAACAGCTCAACGGGGAATAGCACTAGCGTATCATAACAAAATATTGGTGAAATGAACGAGTTTTGCGGCAGATCATTCGTTATTTAGAGGCTGTGTTTCGGTGCCCCAGTCACTCCCACTATATGGATATACGCAGATCTAAATATCTCCCGATTGACTAGAAATGACACAAAAGTTATATGTTTTATGCCAGAAATAAGGCCCAGGTTGTAAAAAACAGTAGTTCCCCTTTAACTATCCTTGACATGATTTCTGCACAACTACTTACTTTACGTTTAGTGTTTAAATATTATTTAGAAAACTGTAAATATTTGGTAGCCTGGAAGCCTTTGCATTTGGAAACACAGTATGGGTTCAACAGGGCTATCCTTAGGCTGCAAATACATAATGAAGCTCTGCAAAAAAAAAAAAAAAAAAAAGCATGGATGACATCAGCGGTGGACAATGGTGGGATCCTTTCAAAGGTAAATAAAAGGCCTTCACAACATCCAGCCAAGAGAAGAACACTCTCCAGGAGGCAGGCATTTCATTATCCAGGTCTACTATAAAGAGAAGACTTCACAAGAGCTAGTACAGAGGGTTCACCACAAGGTGCAAACCATTCATGAAACTCAAGAACAGAAAGGCCGGATTATACTCTGCCAAAAAAGAAAATTCTCAAAAAGAGCCAGGTTATGAAGAAGGTTTAAAACGGCGTATGATGTAGCAAACATCAAATCAGATTGTTTTCTGAGATGATGTGAAATAAAGCTTTTCTTCTTCACCTTCCACCTCAGGCATAATAACGTCAGACCTGAACATCTAACAGATGGAAGTAGACATCTCCCTCTGTCTGGGACTGGCATATAACTGGCACTTGAATTTTACTACAGCAGGGGTGTCAAACATATTGCTCATGGGCCAAAACCAGCTCACCAGAGGCTCCAAATCTGGCCCTAGTTTAAACTAACATTAAAACAATTCAAAGTCTTAGCCGATATCAGACACAACTGACCAAGAGCCAACATCAACTGTTCGCCTCCCAACAACTGCTTGATACAAACCTTAACTAACAAGGCCGTGTCCTGTCTGAACCTGCTCCATCAATGCTGGAGCTGATTGCCAGAACCACTGAGAGCTGCTGTTGATTCATCTGGCTTGACAGTCGTTGCATCTTGGAGAAAAGTCCCCAAGGAGAGCTGCACAACAACAGTTCAGTACAACAGCTGTGTCTCTGAAGGAATCCAGCCAGTAACCATGACCAGGCTGTCCTGTGACCAGAGAGATGTTGAATTTCTAAACTTTTATCTTTGAGAAAAGTTTGATTACTTTTCCTCTCATTGCATTCCTACAGAAATTTAATAGAATATGTCTAATTAATCCACCTTCACCATCACCAAGCATTTCATGTGTTACGCCTAATAATTCTTCATTTAATACCCTGCTCTCTCTAGCCTTTGTAAATAAGTCCCCTCATACAGTATAATTAAAAAGTCTTGTTTCTATGTGTCTCTTAAGGGTGCGGCGGGCACTTGAAACAGTGAAGAAGCCCACTTCCAAATTAAATGAGCAATTTCTGCTACACATATGACATCGTCCGTAAAACACAGTGCAGACAGCGTGATGCGTTACCATGCATGGCCTCCAGTAGTAATCTGTCACTAGAATTTATTGACGTGACAGAAGGCAAAAAGCAGTCGGATGAATCCTTAAATGTCTAGGGACTGTCTGCACAGATTCAGCCGAATGAAGCAAAGCTGATTAGATGATGCTTCAAGGTACAGATGAACCAAAAATGTACTGTGTGTGTGTCCACCATTCAGCAAGCATTTTACTTGCTGAAGACAAAACTGAAGACAGCGGTTTAAATGCCTGTTACACATCACAAAAATGGGAACCCCTTTATTTGGTGTTATCCACGGGTTCTGGACAAAGGATCCCTGTGACAATACAATGTTCTGCTGGGAAACTTTCGGACCTGGCATTCACTGGTGTGGATGTTACTTAGACATGTAGCACCCACCTAGACCAGACCAGGCACCCCCACCCCTTAGCAATGACACTCAGGATGCAACCTGACACAGTCACACACACAAAAATGCTTTAGGAACAACTCAAAAAAACACAAGAACAGCCTCCAAACTCACTAGATCTAGCAGCAGTGTCTTAGTGCATATTAACAGTTGTAGAGGAGGCCTCCTTACCTCTGCAGACTGTACCATTCTCCACTGCCTCATACCCTCCTTTGCACATGCACCGTCCGATGGGTACCATCCACTCCCCTTCTCCATTACAGTACAGCTTGATGGGTACATCCACTTCCTCCCCATTGGGAATGCACACTCCTCTGGCTGCCACCAGAGAGGTGCTCTCTGCTCCCGACAGAGTCTCAGGGAAGGCGGCGCCATTCATGATTACGCCTGGACATTTCCTGTAGAAGACCCGCACGGCAATAAGTGACATGCAGGCGCCATAATCCTGGAAAGCGAGGTAGAACCCATTGCGCGAAACGGGTCCAAAGCTTCTGACTTCACTGTTGATCTTCATTATGCGACCGCCAAGATCAACCTGAGAGAAGCTTTCATCAGCTGCTATGGTGTCCACTTTCACCCAGGGGTTCTCCATCCAGGGCGGGGATGATTTGGTGGCCACGTCCGAGTCAGACTCGTAGTAGTACAGGTTGAAGGTCTCCTTGCAGGAGCCAGGGACATTGGGTATGGAGCTACAGTCACGCACTGAGAACTTCATCTGAACGTGGATGCGCTGAGCACCACGGCGCCGGATGTATTTGGTGCGTATCCAGTTATTCTGGCTGTTATCGAAGACGTTGCACACCTGGTATGTCCGGATGGTGTTCATGTTTTCGTCATAGCCGCTAACTTCTTCCCACTGGCAGAAAGTCAAGAAAGAAAATTATTGAAGTAGTACCCATGCACAAAAACTACAAATGCATTGCATTAATCCAAATCATCCAAAGAGCAGTAGAAAATATTGTTTCTGCTGACTTATCAACCCACACTGTTTCACTGATATAGAGGTGCACTTCAGTGTGTGTCAGTAAACAACATCTTTGTGTAAAAACAGTAGAATGCAAATTCCACTTCGCCTCCCACAAATCATTACTTGCACGACCCACAGGAGGTCACTCGTTAGGAAACTGCAAGTGTTAGACCAAACGTCCATATCCACGGGCAAATCTGAATCCAGTGGATATGTGAGTCATTTACACACGGAGTAATTCAAACTTCCATGTATTATTCACGTTTGTACTGTACAAAATCGTGTGGTCAGGATATAGATCGTGTTCGCATACATTTTTCAAAACATCACATGTATCTCCAGAACAAACTGGGACATTGGTTACAGATTGCTCATTGCTCACAAATGGAGACATCTTAAACACATTTAACTTGCGTCCCTGAGCCTACACTGACAAACGCGAAACTGACTGGATGTGTATGGCGTCGTTAAATATAAAGTTTGCCTCGAGCAGCTCTGATGTGAAATGCTGCTTATAGCTCGATGCACCAGCGCTAATGATCTAATTATGTCAGAAATAATCATGGGAAATGAGTCCCATGCAAAATGTTACTGCACAACAACTGCTGTGACAACTGGTGCCTCACAGCAAGAAGGTTCTGGGTTCGACTGGGGCCTTTCTGTGTGGAGTTTGCATGTTCTCCCTGTGTCTACGTGGATTCTATCTGGGTACTCCGGCTTCCTTCCACCATCCAAAGACATGCTCGTTAGGTTCATTGGTGATTCTCCCTCTGTTAGCCCTGCGATATTTGGGACCAATTCTAACCCTAACCCTAACCCTAGGGCTATTTCAAACATTAGTCTGTATAAGTTTCCAGCTGCGGCCATCAGAACCACAAACTATATGATATATATTTTGGAACAAGCTGTGAAGTCTTTCTCACTCACTGGAAGCACACAAGTTAACTTATTTATTTAAATTCACCTTGACGTTAGTTATTTTGGATGCAGATTATTAACTCTAGCCCTGAAAGCTTCCGTATGCACCGTAATTTCACCAATGTTCTGCAGAGACAGAAAAGTCTCTGGTAATAAAGGCAAATAAAGACTTAGTGAGAATTGGGAATTATTGAGGAAATACACAATTTAACTTCTTATACATCAACGTGACAACATTAAGAATTACAAAAAACCTTTACAAATTGTTTTTATTGACAGACTCACACACTAGATTAGATTAGATGCATTTATTTATGTATCATTTAGTCAGTTAACAGCTATAAAGACAGGATGTTTTAAAAGGCCTTCATTACTATTGAATCAACCTCACATACGGCGCTTTTTCCTTTCAGGTTTATAAAAACTGTGTCTAAATGAATGAGACCAAACCCCACTGACACAAGCACTTCAGGCTGCTGAGTGGGCAGTCCTTAATGTGGCCCAGGACGCATTGTGTGTTCACCCCACCAAAGGAAGGCAGTCAAATGAGTCCCAGACTAGAGATCACTGAGATCGGATCACTGAGAACTGGCCTGTTCACACCTGTACTTGAAGATGGTCACTTGTAATCCAATAGCCCAGGACAGAAGTTAAAGCAAGGTCCAACTTCAACAACTTCCTGAGCGCTCTGTTGACTTTGAATACTTTGAATGCTGGTTCTCTCCATTTTAGTGTCTTTTCGTGTTCTGCACCATCTGTACCTATAATTTTATATTTCAATATTTGAATTAGGTGTGTATGCTGCATGTGTGTTATTAACATGGTTTATTCAACTCACCCCTTGTGATGGGTAGATGGTCCAGCCCAGTTCTGCAGTTGCTGTTGTTGAATCCATTAGTACTTCTGCAGAAGACAACAACAACAGTATTATATTCAGAGAGCTCACTTTTATCTAATATTAAATTCAGTCCCTCTATCTACTGTGCCGTCAAATCTGTCATCCTTGATTGTCATTCATCTCAGAACTTTAACTTTACCCATGTTCAGCGGCATGGCAAGCACACCACACACACAAACAGAAGAGAGAGAAGGACAGAGACATGGACGGAGAAACCATGTCAAGTGATATCATGCTGCTAAGAGTGTGTATCCAACACACGTTCAATTATTCACATCATGCTGAGAGCGTGTTGCAGCGTTTCTTCATTTAATGGTTTAGACGGAAAGCCTGTCACAATAAAAGCGTGCAAGCACAAACAATCATTGACATTAGGTCTTTGTTATTATCCCAATGGGCATCATCAAGGATCACCCTGCGCATCTTATGGAGATGTAAATAAGAGTTGATGAAACACTTAATTGACAGTCATTCTTCAGACATTTATTAACATTAATATATAGGGCTAGTGATGCAATGGACAACACGTCTGACTACGGATCAGAAGATTCTAGCTTCCACTCCTGGCTGGCTCGCAAGGTCTTTTGTGGGGAGTAGTGGTTAGAGGTGTAGCTTCACCTCCCTCTGTGTCCACGGTCGTGGTGCCTTGAGCAAGCACCCAACCCCCTCTACCTAGAGAGGCTGCAGCCCACTGCTCCATCTATACACACTACTGTGTGAACGTGTGGGTCAAACAGCAGGAACATAATTTCCTGTTGGGGATCAATACAGTATAAACCATTAATATAAAAAATGAAGATTTTCTTCTTGAATGAGAGGCTTGCATAAAATTAGACAGCTGATAGTCAGTAATTCAGACAAGTATTCACGCTCATATCAACACCTACGGCCCATTTAAAATCACCAATTAACCTAACTAGCATGTGTTTGAACTGTGGGAGGAAGCACCTTAACATGCAACAACATGCAAACCCAGCACAGAAAGGCCCCCAGCCGACCGGTGGGTCTGAACCCTGTTGCTGTGAGGCATCAGTGGTAACCACTACACCACTGAGTGGTTGTCTGTCTCTCTGTGTTAGCCCTGCGATAGACTGTCGACCTGATAATGGAAAATGAACAATGAATGAATGAATGAATGAATGAATGCTAGTGATTCTTCAATGAAGGTCACAATGCAGAGCTGGTCTGGACTCCTCTCTGTTTGCAAAACTACTCTCATTTTACCCAGAGACTGAGCCAGGAGGGGACTCTAACCGCAGAAAAGATAGATCCACACAGACGTAAGACGCCGCTGAAGACGTCTTAGGGTGCTTTCACACCTATTTTGTTGATCAGAAACCAGAAGTGTCCCCCCCCCCCCCCCCCCCCAGGTCGGTTCTATGAGCAGGTGTGAACGCAGCAATCACACGGCGTACTGTTAGAGAGGTTGGCCGTAGTGTGGCACATCATCGGCATAACTAGCTGTGGCGTTGGAGGTGTCTGGCAGCAGAAGTGCGCCTTCACAGCATATATGTTAAATTATTAAAGTAACATTCAAGCTAAGCCATATATACAAAATACAAAGTATATATATACACATGCTTTAGGAATACCTCAAAAGAAACACAAGAGCAGCACATGGTGTTGACCTGACCTCCAAATTCAATAGATCCCAAACTGATCAAGTATCTGTGGGATGATCCACAGAGGCCCCTCCCCTCAAAGCCCCCCCACTAACAACATCTTGTTGCCAGACACCTCAGGACACCCTCAGAAGGCCCATGTCCATTCTCTGATGAGTCACAACTGTTTTGGAGGCACAAGGGAGGCCTACATAATATTAGGAAGGTGGTCATGATGTTATGCCTGATCGGTGTATGAGGCTGTGTTGTATGTGAATGTTCTAATTCATCATCTCTTATCTATTATTAATGCCCAAACCTACCATTTGTTGAATTATGGACAGTGAGGAAACCATGCATAAGTATAATCAGACCTGAAAACACCACACAAGTCAAAACATTTGTCATGAATCCATGTCAGAGAACAAAGATAATCAAACTGTGTGTAGCACCATGACAATTAGTCATGACTTTGTATCATAAATGCAAGAATCCAGCTGCTAGTATCAGCTGCAGCTAATGAGAAGCTGGAAGGAAGCAGCGAGCCAGGTGTCAGAGCTGCTGCTAAACGTCCGTGAGCACTGACCCACGACCAGGAGGGACGGAGGAGGCTGAAGATCTGAACGTGTGTCTGTGCTACGCTGCTGATGCAGCCTGTGGCGTTGTACACTTTCCTTAATAAGAAACTAATTATATCTGACAAAAATGAAAAAATAAAATAAACAGAAAGTAGTTATATAACTGAAATGTTATGATATAAATGTCAGTCTAGTGATTCATGTTTTTCTAAATTTGTTTTCTGGGACAGTCTGTCCAGAACCAGACTCCTGTTCATTTATTCTCATTGGTTCTATTGGTCTTGACTCAAAGTCAATAATGATGTAACTTCTGTTTTGTCATAGTATTGTGGACCCCACAGTGATTTCACATAACTTAGACTTGGACTTATATAGACTTTATTGATCCCAGAAAAATTAAATTAAATTAAATTAAATTAAATTAAATCTACAAGAAATATAAGTAAATATACACTTTATACAGAGGAAGGATTAATGATAATAATTTTCTCAAATCTCCTGTTGAACTTAATCCAGTATAATCTAAAATTAAATTAAATTAAATTAAATCTACAATAAATAGAAACTGAAGTCCATATACACCATACACATAGGAAGGATTATTGATAATAATTATAATAATTTTCTCCAATCTCCTGTTGAACTTAGACTTGGATTTATATAGACTTTAATGATCCAATAAAAAACTAAATTAAATTAAATTAAATTAGCAGAAATATACAAGATTTGCATAATGTACAAATCTAAAAGAAATAGAAATAGAAGTGAATATTCACTAATTATTTTCTCCAATCTCCTGTTAACATGCACATTACAAATACGACAATAATTATTTGCCTTAGGTGTCTCTAAAGTGGCGAGGTGGTTAGCACTGATGCCTCACAGCAAGAAGATCCCGGGTTCGAATCCATCCATCAGTGTGTCTCTAAAGCCTGTCAGCCACTGTATGCCTCACGTCTCCCCTCCCCTCACTGGGAGACCACTCAAGTGAATTAATTTATCAATTTCTATAGTATGTCAAGATGCTACGTCTCAGAACGTCTCAAACTCCCAGAGCAAGTACCGAGGCGACAGCGACAAGGAAAAACTCCCATTTAACAGGAACAAACCAGACACCCACCCTGCCCGTGGACTCTTTAACCTTCCTCCCTGGCAAACGCTGCCGCAACTCTGCCAGACTCAGAGCTTATTCCCTAGAGGCCGACTCGGTCCGCTTCAACAGTATACAAGGACTGTTGAAGGTGTATGACAGTGTGAAAGCATATATTCACCTCACACATATACATATTTTCTAAAATGCAGCTTATGTGTGGAATAACCCAGCGTGCAAGAATTTTCTGCTGCTCTTTTGTGCAGTAATTGAATGTTCATCCCAGTAATTCACTGTGCAAAAAGCAGTTCTGCAGTTTTGTTCTGCAATAAAGTTCCGTTAAATGTTGAATTGACTGCCTTCTGCCAGGCACATCTCGGCTTCTCTGCTTTTGGAGAGGTACCTTGAACTTGCAGACAACCTTTGCTCCTGCCATCCCAGGGGAGGACGGGGTGGATCTACCTTTGATGATATACCTCATGAGGTGTCCAAATACGACAGCCGCCTACTTTGGCCCGGTGGATCTGAGTCAGCAGGGCACCGAGCTCACAGACACTGACATGGTCCTCTGCAGTGAGCCTTGGGACTTGTCCTCAACTCTGGGGCAGCATAACAATCACTGGGGCATTCACTCGCTTTGCTTCAGTGGTGTTTGCCAGCGTACATGTATTCATGAGGCCTACCGAGCGTGGTAGATTTCTAGCTTTGTTATCAAACTGGTACATGCCGGAGTTTGTGAGATCTAGTCTGGCTACGTAGTGAGCTAAACGTCCTGCTACAGTGCGTTTACGTTGAAGATTTTACACTTTTGTGTTCAAATTCTCATGAAATCATTCTCAATATTGTACACTAACTTAGATGAAACTACTTACACAAATGGATCTAAACAGCCAATGTTACATGTAATTTGTTTGCTGGGTGTAACAGGAAGTCATGTGATCTGTAAGGGGTGTGGATAACTTTGTCCAACCTGTCAGGATATGTGAATTATATCCAGATTCAACAGGAACTCTATTGTCAACTGAGAACAGTTGCACCTGGAAAAGCAGGATGGGAGGAAACGTCCCTTAATGTAGAAATGTTTTAAAGCTGTATGTTCTGCATCATGGGTAGAGAGAACAAACTCACCCTGCAGCCTGTGTGCATGGTGACAGATCTTCTCCCCGCCGGTAAATAAAACTTGCAAAGACATTTTCCTCTGACAAATTTATTTGACAAACAAACTCAGTGATAAGATTTTTCCACAACACTGTCCAGCTCTAGCCTAATGAGAACACTTCCCCAGAGCAAATACAGAAACCCTAATCCTAAAGCCGAGCCGAGAATACAAAGACCACAACAGACTTTGACAAAAATCTGAAACGGCCAGGCAGCATTCTTAGGACAAATGAAACTAAGATTAATATTTAATTTTCGACGTTAGTTTATCGGATTATGTTTGAGCCATAGGGAGCTGTATAAAACGGTTGGAGTCCCTAAAGGTATTATGTCCCAGGATTCATTCTACCCATTGAACTAAAACTTGCTACGAGTCCAAAATGATATAGACCTCACTGTACACTGATCAGCCGCAACATTAAAACCACTGGCAGGAGAGGTCAATAACATTGTCCATCTTGAGACAATACAGTGTTCTGCTGGGAAACTTTTGGACCTGGCATTCGTTCATGTGGATGTTACTTAGACATGGAGCACCCACCTAGACCAGACCAGGCACCCCCACCCCATAGCAATGACACTCCTTGATGGCAGCAGCCATCCCCAGCAGGATGCAGCCTGACACAGACACACAAACAAAAAGGAACAACTAACAAAAACATGAAGAACAGCACAAGGTGTTGACCTGGCCTCCAAATTCACTAGATCCCAAACTGATCAAGTATCTGTGGGATGATCCACAGAGGCCCCTCCCCTCAATTCACACGACCCAATGGCCCCCAACTAACAAAATCCTGTTGCCAGACATCACAGGACACCCTCAGAAGGTCCATGCCCAAGGTCCAATTGAACAATCAATGGTGGCTGGAGATGTAATGGTCCTACTGCCTGTATAGAGACACATTTTGCCAGATTGGATGAGGCCGATACCTGGTCTGAATATTTCAGGAGTTTGACAAAGGTGTCTCCTGAGTTCATTCGTATAAAGGACATTGAGCAGAGGGGAGAGACTCATCCTTAAGGGGTACCAGTGCCGTACCCAGGGTGTCAGGAAGTTTGCGATCGACTAAGGGACGCTGGTTATTATGGAGTATTGCAGGATGTAGTGCAGCCCCACTCTAACTGCACTGCCCACTGAAGATGACTGCATTGCTGAGTAAGAGTAAGGGGACAATCCAGGCCTCCAGCAAGGGCCCTATGATGTTCATACAGGATGCCATGACCACAGACATCAGGACTACAGGAATGCCATTTGATCCAGTACTGGAGTGGAACTGGGATGAGGCCTCACATACTGCAGGAAGATGGAGTCCAGTTGTTCAGCCCAGACCTGGCGGGGGTCTGGCATGCAGATTGCAGGATTGTGGGTAAAGGGCGTGCGTGTCTGCAGGGACAATGTTCTCCAAGGGGGGATGGTTACCTGCAATTTGTGATATTTAACATTTCTCTCCACATCTATGCAAGCTCACTGGTTGAAAACCTCTTCAGCATTTTCTTTTTTTTTTTTTTTAGTGCAGCACCTCTTTGCTATCTCCATTTGCCAATCTGTGCCATAACCAAGAGGCCGTATTAATACGTTGGTTAATAATGAAGAGCGGTGCCGCAGTTGTGCATTTAAAAATGCAGGAAGGACGGCTTTGGCTGGTGCTGCTGATGGGAGCTGGAGGAGGGAAATGGGGACAGTGTGGGCTCGTAAGGGAGGGGCGCATTATTATGTATTGCCCTCCTTTCGTGACTAGATATTCGTCATGGCAGCTCCTCAGTCTCTAAAGTTTCAACACAACTGACTGGCTACAATATGCTGCTACGAAATCGCTTGGCACGAAGGAACAACTTAACATCAAGGCCATCGACACCCTGTTAAAGTGCAACATGGAGCACTCAACGCTTATAATTATTTAGAGATGGAATACAGCGTGAGGAATTCTCATCACTCACTGTACACCTCGTTTGTTTTCTGTCTTGCTATGTCCCTGCCTTTCCCACTGGCTCCATCTGTCCCTGCATTCCTACAGTATATATTTATATACTGAGAGAGAGAGAGGGACAGAGATAGAGAGAGAGAGAGAGAGTGCGCTCTTGTTTGGCCTTTCTTTGCATGATTCAATGAAAAGTAGGACAAAGAGGAGGAGAGAGGGAGCCATGTAAGTCTAGCACACATAATCCTTGTGGGCTGCCCCACGCTCTGTATGCCATGCTGAATTAATCCTACAGGGATACGTCAGTGAAATTCATTTTATTTTATGTCACAGCGCAGCCCGCCATGTGGCTTTCAGCACCGGCGTTCGTATTCAGACACAGTCTCCTGCTGTATTATTTAACTTAAGCCTAAATATAACCTGAACGGTACCGTTAAAATACATTTAACATTGGATGCACTATCCCCAACGTAAAAGGAACCCAAACGCTGATGTACAGCATGAGTCATAACTGAGACACCGACACGTTGAGATTACAGTACAGCAGTTCTATAATGTGATGGTGATAAATTTGCTCACTTTATCATATGAGGTTTATTTAATCATTTTAATTGTCCGCCTTGATGTAATTACACAAACAGTTGGGGGCCTGTGAGGCAGGATTTTACCCCCACAGCTCAAGGATTTGGAGGTTTGGCTACTTAAAGGCTCATTTAGAGTAGTACGGGACATAGACCCCGTAACCTGCCTACGTACGTAGCCTACGTAGCTGTTGCAAGCCATTTATACTTGTGCACTCGTCAGTCTGGCTCGCTCTGTAACAATTCCACCCAAACACTAGTCGGCGCAGTGTCTTTTTTGCTAATCGGGTTGATTTTTGTTTCTACTTCCTGCTTCACTTTCAACAATGGTGACTGAAACTTTTGCAGAAATTTCACCAAAGACAAGTCGTACAAATGTTTGTATCTCTGAACCTCCTCAGTTAACCTTTCCTCGATATTGATCCAAAACAATCAATTTGAAAATTGCGGAGATGCAGCCAGAAATACTAAAGCGGTTACACGCTACTACCAAGCGGACCAATCACAGCTCTTGCGGTCAGTTACATTTCGGGGGAGGTGCACATCAGCTACGCCGCTAGGGTCTGCACTGTCGTCGTAGCTATGGCTGCGTCAAATTGATGCAGAAGCCTAAACCACTTACAGGTGTCAAATTCTTTCGAGTGTTAATGGGTCTCTCCAAGTATTGGAGAAAAAAAAATGTTTATTGCAACTAAGAGTACGAGCAGATAAACCTGTTAAGAGGCCCGCCGCAAAAGTGTGCACCTCTGAAGACTCCTCTCCCCCCAACCTGTGTGCTTTGTGTATCACTCCAGTCTGACCACAGTTTCAGTCTTTCCCACTTTACTGCTACACTGATCAGGAGAAGTGAATAACATTGACCATCTTGTGACAGTTCAGTGTTCTGCTGGGAAGCTTTTGGACCTGGCATTCATTCATGTGGATGTTACTTAGACATGTAGCACCCACCTAGACCAGACCAGGCACCCTCACCCCATAGCAATGACACTCCTTGATGGCAGCAGCCATCCCCAGCAGGATGCAGCCTATATAGACTGATATCTAACCCTATCTTTATTTCTTTACATTTTAGAAAAGCTGTTGCCAATCAATCATGTGACCACACCGATATTATTTTGGACCTTGTATGTTGTTTTCTACCTTACATATGTTACGTTGTACCTCATGTATATTTCTTCGTCACATCTAGGTTGGTTGATATCTCTAACTTTAGTTTACTGCTGTGCTGTAACCAGGTTTCTCTGCTTATTACTGCTGAGCAAAGTGAATGTAAAATTTGGGAAAAAGAATTTATCCTTTTGGTCAATAAAGTCTACGTAAATAAATAACTACTGTCTCACTACTACTACTTCTACCATTTAACCAAGAATGGTTTGAGGATGTCCGGACAGGTTTTATAGAACATCCCAGTACAGAAACAGCCCTGGTTGAAATGTACATATTGCCAAAGACAACAGACATGTCTCTATGCTTCACTGACTCCCTGTAAAACCCAGAACAAGATTACAAATCCTTCTATTTCCATAGAAAACCCTTAAAGGACAGGTTTCATCCTGTTTTAAAGACCTTATATTACCATACAGGTATTACCCCAATAGAACTCTTTGCTTTAAGAATGTCAGCTTATTTGTGGTTCCTAGAGTTTCTAAAAGAAGAACGGGAGGTAGAGCCTGTTACGTGGTTTAAGTCTGCTGAGACCAGCGAGAAGGCATCTGTGTGCTGTGTCTGTAGTCTCGTGACAGTCGAGTGGGTGATGCCAGCTATGGCGTGTGAGACACTCCCTAGGCATTAAATATGCCCAAAGACGGCTAAAAGTTTCATGTCCCGGCAGCAGATGGTCGTCTTCACCATTACATGCTTTGGGTTTCACCATCTGTTGGTTATAAAAACTGCGAGTCCCCCCACCTTTTCTTTTCCCACTTGCCTCGGTGTCCCTGTCCACTCTGACTGTAGGGATGCTACAGTTAACCAAGACTCCAGTGCCTTCTATGTCCACTGCATGGCTATAGTGTTGCCTGCAAATGTCTAGAGTGGAACAGCTCAGTTATTGGAGGTGTAAAGGTAGAAAAGCAGTGCAGAGCTTATATCACAGGGGTTCATAACCAAAGATGTCAGGGTGACAGGTCTGTAGTTGTTCAGTCCTGAGATGGATGATTTCTTGGGTCCTTTAGCTTACAAGGAAAGTGTTTTATTTGGCAAGAATCACATATGAACAGATCTTGGAAAGTGATTTATAAAACTCATTAAGAATTACATCAATCAGACACAACATTATGACCACTGACAGGAGTAGTGAATGACATTGACCATCTTGTGACAATTCAGTGTTCTGACCTGGCATTCATTCATGTGGATGTTACTTAGACATGTACCACCCACCTAGACCAGACCAGACACCCTCACCCCATAACAATGACACTCCTTGATGGCAGCAGCCATCCCCAGCAGGATGCAGCCTGACACAGGCACACACACACAAAGCAACAACTAACAAAAACATGAAGAACAGCACAAGGTGTTGACCTGGCCTCTAAATTCACTAGATCCCAAACTGATCAAGTATCTGTGGGATGATCCACAGAGGCCCCTCCCCTCAAAGGCCCCCCCACTAATGACATTCTGTTGCCAGACACCACAGGACACCCTCAGAAGGCCCATGTCCATTCTCTGATGAGTCACAACTGTTTTGGAGGCACAAGGGAGGCCTGCACAATATTAGGAATGTGGTCATAATGTTATGCCTGATTGGTGTATATTGTCTTGGTCTTGTGGAATGTTGTAAGAACACGGACTCCACACTAAGACATGTGACATGTGCGAAAAATTGTGCAGGAGAGACATTAAATGTTATTGACAGCTTGTCTCCTAGCGATGCTAGCTCTCAGTTGTCATCCTCATATCCGCTGAGTTGCTTTCAACAATATGTCACAAAAGGTGACATATTGACAAAAATATTTCTGTACGTTAAAAGTGAGAGTCAGTTTGACTTTAAAACAGCTGTTTGAACTGATTCAGCTACATTTGTCATCAGTTCTTACGTCACTTTCATTTGTTCTGGAGAGAAGCCACCCTGGCCTCAGTGCTGACGTCTCTCAGTGGAAGCTAGTTATCTAAACCAATCAATATTCAGTGTTGAGAGCAGCACAGTGCACAGGGTGCCTCTGGGAGCAGTGACACAAAACATTCAGCATCAAAACAGCCCCATGACCCAGTTCTACACTAGCCTAGTTCCAAAGCTGGGATTTTGAACTTGATATGAGAATGTGTGGTAGCATGACAGAGAGCCACAGCAGAGTCACATTAATGGCCGGAGTACGTCCACTGTGGAGCAGCTAGTGCATGAAATGACTCCAGTAACGTGCCACAACTCTGGCTGCAAGTTTTTTTCTAATTGTGTCTAGACATTCTGTCCTGGGAACATACCCTCATGCTATCTTGATACCAATTTATGCTATTTTATTTTTCTTAAAATCATGGAATCATCTCAGGTATTTGTGGTGATAACAACTGTCGAAATGTTTTTTTTAACCACCAACAAATGCCAGCAAGGAGTGTCATTGCTATGGGGTGGGGGTGCCTGGTCTGGTCTAGGTGGGTGCTACATGTCCAAGTAACATCCACACCAATGAATGCCAGGTCCAGAAGTTTCCCAGCAGAACATTGAATTGTCACAAGATGGCCAATCTTATTTACTTCTCCTGCCAGTGGTTTTAATGTTGTGGCTGATTGGTGTATAGTCCTCACTGTATGTCCAATGCACCACTGCTCTCTACTGATATCTATCCAATAAAAGCGTATAAAACACCAACAAATAAATTTAACAAAACATTATGCATGACAAAATGAGATACGGTAAAGGAAATTATTATTACTATCAAATCATCTTGAAGAGACATCTCACAGTGTGTGCAACCAACCTCCAGCTGAGAGTCAGTAACGATAACTATGCTGGATGGCCACACGCTAACATCTCTGCTCAACTCATGCAAACATTCCCTGCCAGGTAAAATGGAGAGTGGAAGCAGGAAAAGTGGTTGTAAAGAACCCATTTCCTCCTGGGTGGCCTGGGACATGTGTCCAAGAGGGCTGGCATTAAGCAGTGAGACGGCGACAGACATGAACTGTGTCCATAAGTTAGCTGTTACATCACCAGGCGGAGGGATAATGTCTGGTTGACTGATCGTCAGTCTGCTCTTTGAGATATACTGTACTTAAAAGGACACGGTAATTCCACTCTTGGAAGGTAGTTTTCTAAGTCAAATGGCTGTTGTCAAAGAGACCTGAAATACGTTTATCGATAGCGGGTAAAGCCGTGCAATAACCTGTAAAGTTGGAGAAACATGACAACAAAAGCCTAAAAGACGAAGCCAAGGATCAAGGGCTACCACAGGAGATCCAGAGTACTGAACAGAACCAGAACTGGTTGTCAACCTCCACCCCTGTATATCACCAACACCTCCCAAAGAAATTTAAAGCTGCAAGAGGGAGAGCAACGTAAAGAAATATAATCAGCAGTTATGATATACACCGATCAGCCACAACATTAAAACCACTGACAGGAGAAGTAAATAACATTGACCATCTTGTGACTATTCAATGTTCTACTGGGAAACTTGTGGACCTGACATTCATTGGTGTAGATGTTACTTAGACATGTAGCCCCCACCTAGACCAGACCAGGCACCCCCACCCCATAGCAATGACACTCCTTGATGGCAGCAGCCATCCCCAGCAGGATGCAGCCTGACACAGACACACACACAAAAACACTTTAGGAACAACTAAAAAAAAACATGAAGAACAGCACAAGGTGTTGACCTGGCCTCCAAATTCACTAGATCCCAAACTGATCAAGTATCTGTGGGATGATCCACAGAGGCCCCTCCCCTCAAAGGCCCCCCACTAACAACATCCTGTTACCAGACACCACCATTCTCTGATGAGTCACAACTGTTTTGGAGGCACAAGGGAGACCTCCACAATATTAGGAAGGCGGTCATAATGTTATGCCTGATCGGTGTAAGCACCCAATTGCAGCCATGAAAAAAAAAAAAACACTGACTACACTGGAAGGTAAAGTTTGAAGGTAGTATTGGTCTGGACTATAAAACTACAACATCCTTAACGGGAAATTCAAAAATATACAAAAAAACATTCCAGCAACACGGTTGTTATAAATAAAAAGGGAGCTGTTGCCAAATCATACCATTTTTCTTTTATTGCATATATTTATGACAGTGTTAGCAAAAGCGAGTCACGAGGAATCTCTAGGGAGGAAGACAGTTAGAAGCTGCTCAGCTCTTCTTCTCTTCAGCCTACATTAGAACCTTGTTTTAGTAATTTGCTGAGAGTTTTAAAGTCAAATTGGGGGAAAAAAAGGCAAATAAACATATATAAAGAACAGATATATCGGCCAAGCTCTACCGGCACTGTTTTATCTCTCATTTTATGTTACAGCTCTTCACTCTCAGTTTTTCACTCGTGCTCACAGAGATGTTCTATGTTAGATATGGCCGACAAGTTGCACACCCAAACAGGGTGATAAAGGGCCTGAGGCGCTTTTTCTTGTCCACGTTTCGTTCTGCGTTCTGAAACTAGACTGCTAGCTCACGGTCTGCGTATTACTACTGCTGCTCCTCTGGCAGGTAATGATTAAATAATTAGCATTTAGAGCTCAGCACTGAGTGGAGCTGGAACTTAAAACGTCTCCTGCAGCAACTGTAACCACTAATGACAATGGTGATGACATAATACAGCTGTCGTACTAGCCCTGACACATAAACTGGTCTCTTTAGGGAATGTGGCCTCTGATACAGTAATTAGGCGTGCTGGAATTCAGTTTCAAGGATTTAAATACAAAAATTAACAACAGCAAACTAATTCCACGCAAAATGTGACCCACAAGCAGAGGCCGGCACGTGCATTGCACACCTGCAGCCGTCTGACAACGACCGTTTTAATCAGCTATCGCAAACTTATGGGGAGCATGCATGAAAAAATACTTTGCTCCTGTGAGCCAGGCCTCCCTGGTAGGATACCCCAGCGCTGGCTCTGTTTTTTGTTTTTTTGCACTGATGAGTGGATGATATCCAAATAAAGAATGTTTCCATCAAGTATCAGCGTTCAAGTTTCAGTGTTGGTGCATATATTATCTGCAGAGATGCTGTAAGATTAATTTGGACAGTATAGATATGTGCATATACTGTATATATTATATATTCTAATATATATATAGCATGCACATAGCAGAGAAGGAAGTGAAATAATATTTAATAGAAGTAATATGTTTTTTGTTTGTTTGCAGGATTATGACATTCAGGACTGTGTTATGTATGCATATGCAGGTTATATATGCAATATGCATTGTTTCTTATTACATGTATATTTTTTATATCTCTTAAGTATTGCAGGCTTTATTCAAAGCACATTTGCAGAAACATATAATTGTTCAATGTTGTGAACACTACAATAACTATAAGAATAGTAATAATAGTAATAATAACAGCATGACTGCAGGACACTGATGTTAAATTCAAAGTAAAAAGCCATGGAAGCGGATTAATTCCAGCCTAGCCTACTAACATGTTTTGTTTTTTGTTTTTTTGCAGCAGCAGGCCTGCAGAGAGCTTTAACGGAGCCACAACCGAACATCCCCTCCTCGGTGTTTACCCCGGGATGCCTCTCTATATAGTAACACGCGGGTTAAACGCATCCAGCCCGGGATGATGGAGCTCCGCCGCGGTCGCCGTCTGCGCTGGTTTCGCGCACATCATCCAAAGTAGAGTTGAGAGCGCAGTCTTACCTTCGAGCGCCCATACTGACGGCAGCATCCAGAGGAAACACAAGATATCCATAGTCGTGGTCATTCCAGGCATTTGACTGTAAAAAGCCAATGCATTCGTCACACAGCCGTCCCGCAGCGGGTCACTGACTGGGAATTCATTCACACGTAGAGCGCATCATCCTCCTCATCCTCATCCTCCTCCTCCTCATCACCATCAGCAGCAGCGGCGGCGGCAGAGGGATAAGAGCTGAGGAGCTGCTGCTCAGGGCAGTTCAGGCAAACTGAAAAGGAGGGGGCGGGCAAATTCATACCGGAAAAAATGACAAAACGTCGACGTCCAACTGCGTCCCAGACTGGATCCTAAGGTTCACATGAGGGAACTGGACTGACATCCAAAGCATCCACAACTGCTTCAGTCACAGGTTTACTTTAGTTTAGTTTACTTCCACTACTCACAAGGCTTTTACTCAAATTCTGTACTTTATCTTTTGTACATTTACCTGCACTGCATTTAATTTAGAATACACTGTAGTTCATTTTTCTTCTTCGTTTGTTTAGTAAACTTTTTGATATTCTGAGTCGAGACCATAATAAAATGAATATGTCTCACTAAATGTGTCTGGGATTTAAGGACAGCCGAGGTGACCGCACATTGTCACACTGAACAATTTTTTTTTTTTTTATTTTGCTGTTCAACTCAGGAGGTTGCAATACCACCAGTAACCACTAGATGAGACGGCAGTGGTTGAGACGGTAGAGAGGGTCGTCCCGGGTCTGAGCCCAGGTACATAACTCACAGGCCAATGGATAGAAAAGTGCTATACGAATACAAGACCATTTAATGTTTGACTTTTAGATCACAAGACAACAGCTATTTCCTCGAAGCTCCAACGTATATCGTATCTGTGCGTAGCTAGTTCTCATCCTGGCGTTGTCAGTGTCTAGTGAGTTTGGATCAACAATACCAATTGCCGTTTATCAGTTCTTAAAGGCAACAAAAAGAAGTTGACTCCTAACAATCATCTCATCCAGTTAAACATGTATCATTTAACTGCAGCACTTACTGTAATCATGTAACTTACTAATTAAAGTACACTAATCTTTTAAAAAGAAACAATCAGTTACCATCTCATTGAAATCAGACATGTTCCCGACTAGTTTCCTGCAGTTTTTGTGCATTCAAACATTCCTGACCCACTGGCTAACTGGCTGCCCCAGTGGCAAAAATCGGAGCATGTGACAGCCATAACATTATGACCACCTTCCTAATATTGTGTAGGTCTCCCTTGTGCCTCCAAAACAGTTGTGACTCATCAGAGAATGGACATGGGCCTTCTGAGGGTGTCCTGTGGTGTCTGGAAACAGAACAGATAGGTTTGAGGGAAGGGGCCTCCGTGGATCATCCCACAGATACTTGATCAGTTTGGGTTCTAGTGAATTTGGAGGCCAAGTCAACACCTTGTGCTGTTCTTCCAAGTTTTTTTTTTAGTTGTTCCTAAAGTGTTTTTGTGTGTGTGCCTCTGTCAGACTGCATCCTGATGGGGATGGCTGCTGCCATCAAGGAGTGTCATTGCTATGGGGTGGGGGTGCCTGGTCTGGTCTAGGTGGGTGCTACATGTCTAAGTAACATCCACACCAATGAATGCCAGGTCGAAAAGTTCCCCAGCAGAACACTGAACTGTCACAAGATGGTCAGTGTTTACTTCTCCTGTCAGTGGTCATAATGTTGTGGGAGATCTGTAAATATGCTCATGAGAGAACAATTTTGAACAAACAGGGAAAAGCACATCTCTTTGTGTCTTTCTGAAGCTAGACCAACATTACTGATCATTCTTCTGCTGAGCGTTGCGTTGTGAGAAAAGAAAAAGGCGAGTGAAAGCAAGACGCCCTACTGGGTACTGGAGAGTACTGGTCCCAGCAAAGCTCTGATTCAAGAACACACCGAGGAGCTCAACAACATAAAAAAGCCTGGATGTCTACAGAAGACAGTTGTGGTGGTAAGGGCTCTTGGGATCTTTTCCAGAGCAATGACAAAACAAAACTTCACAAGATCCTGCAAAGTGAAGAACACTCTCCATGAGGGGGACATTTCTTTATTCGAGTCGACTGTGAAGAGAAAACTTTCCATTCATAAACCTCAAGAATAGAAAGATCAAATTAGACTCGGCGAAAAAACATCTAAAAAAGCCAGGACAGTTCAGTTTAACAGATGGAACCTGTACTTGAATGAAAGGGAGAAAAAATGTGTGGAGAACATTTGAAAATGTCTCACGATCAGAAGCATACACCACCATCTGCTGAACACAATGGAAGCAGTGTGACGCAACGGACACGCATGGCCTCCAATGGCACTGGGTCAGTCATGTTAACTGGTGACGTGACAGAAGACAGAAGCAGACCAGTTAACTCTGCTCAGATTCAGACAAATGAAGCAAAGCTGAACTGGCGGTGCTTCACGGTACGGATGGCCAGTGATCCAAGAGCGACTCAGGAGTTTCTGAAACTAAAGAAGTGGAATGCTCTGCGAGGGGATAGTCAAGAAACAGTGGGGCATTTGCACACTAAATTGGCATCCCAGTCCAAGTGATCAGTGTATTGCTGGATCAAAAAACCTGATGTTGCCAGAATAAAAAGACGTGGCTCATCAGCTCAGAATGAGAACGGCCGTATCAGAAAACGGATCGACCTTATTAGACAGAAAATGTTTTAATACTATTCTTTGTAAATTCACAGAAAGAACCAAGCAGGCGTGTCTTATTGAACGATTCACTGAAACTCTGTCAAAACCTGGCTGGCTGGAACATTTGCAGAGGGCTTTGAAATGCATGAAGACTTCAGCTTTATTATCATAGGTGATGATATGGGTTAGAATATTAGGTAAGGTGGCATGCATGTCCCTTTAAAAGCCCCGAGGAAGTGGTTAGCCATGCGCTAACAGTGGTTAGCATGGTGCCTCACAGCAAGAAGGTCCTCGGGTCGAATCTCAGGGCTTTTCTGTGTGAAGTTTGCATGTCCTTCCCGTGTTTGCGTGGGTTTTCTCTGGACAATCTGGTTTCCTCCTGCCATCATCAAAAAACATGGGTGCTAGGTGCCGGGTCAGGTTGGCCAAAAGTGGCGGCACGCACGGTCGCAGCGGCTCAGGGCAAACCATCCATCCGACCATGCAATTAAAGCACTTAACCTTTCAAATGAGCTTCTTTTTACACATGTACAAGAGTGCCAATACATCCGTTTTAACATAGTCAGCTGTGCCAATTTTGGCGTACATTCTGCTTTTGCTTTTTATTATTATCATCATCATACTGGGACATGTAAAGGATTTGCATTCTTCTTCCACAACTAACTGCAGTTTTTTTTTCCCCTATGTTCGAGATCTCCGATACCCAAAGGTAATCTTCTCAAGCACTCTTTCCGCAAACTCCCGGGCTGTTGAGTTGGGCTTGCTGAACAATTTCTGGAATGCAATACATGGTCAAAAGTGTGCGAACAGTGTGTGCTTTTCACATTCAAGTGAAATGTTAATCCCGTAGCCAGGTGACGGTTTTGCAGTTTATCCACAAGGAAAGGACCTTCTCAAGTTTAGGTGAAACAACTGGTTTGCACACATTATCGCTGTGAGTCACCTAACATCATCGCATGACACCTCTGATGTGCAGAAGGATGGAGGCTGCTGTGGCAAGAGAATTAAAGTTTGGGCGTCCGCATGCTGTCAATCTTAATATTTTGTGTCTTATATTTTATTTTGACTGGACTATTATGAATAAAAAATGCATAAATACAAATTAAAGCTACCTACCACATGAGGACAAGTATTATTTTTTTTTTTGTCAGTGCATAGTTTTGTGCATTAACTGCACTGCTGCCAAGTCTGCTGAGAGTCTACAGCTGATCTGTCTGAGCCATTTTATAACATGAAACTGGAGTGTACGAAAGGGAATGAGGGAACTAGAGAGAGAGAAAGGAGGTAATGTTGCTAGAGCAAGAACTCACTTGGAAGAGAGAGAGAGAGAGAGAGAGAGCGAGGGAGAGCTAAGGGAGGAAATAGAGCAGAAGAATACAGGCCTGACAAAAAGGAATCCAGCCTGCCTCCAGATGAGTGAGGGCTGCAAAACAACAGATTAGAGGAGCCCTGGGCTTGTTCCCATGGAAACCTTTGCCCAGGGAGACGGCGAATGCAGCAGATTGTAGGTCAGACTCCCCATTGGCGAATCCAATCAGACGTAATCTGTCTTGACTTGTGGGTCATACGTTGAGCAGAAAAGCTGGTGCCTTTCTGTGGCTGCTCTCCCAGTCCCAACTAGAAGAGCAAGAGCGTTCATAGACGCCGGCGGTAAGAGGCCAGAAAACATGACGGTGGTTATGAAAAAATGACTCCAAATGAAACACATGGAGGGACCAAAATTTCCAAAATCTGAAACATTTATAAAAATAATTAAATTTAAACAAAACAGTAGATTATTTATTATTTTCTGTATCAGTTTTTCCAGGTTATAGCATCATTTAGTTGGAAAAAATGGAAAAAATAAAAAGAATCCAAATATATGTGCAGCCTGAGAGTCAGACTGTCATTAGTTGTTGTTACAATGCAACTATACTTCCATCTAGTGGTCCAAGTAAAGCACTACAAGAAAATACCTTCATATTACTCTCTGTGTACACTGATCAGCCACAATATTATGACTACTGACAGGAGAAGTAAATAACATTGACCATCTTGTGACAGTTCAGTGTTCTGCTGGGAAACTTTTGGACCTGGCATTCATTCATTCATTCATTCATTGGTGTGGATGTCACTTAGACATGTAGCACCCACCTGGACCAGACCAGGCACCCCCACCCCATAGCAATGACACTCCTTGATGGCACAGTTTAGGAACAACTATTAAAAAAAAAAAAAAACACAAAGAACAGCACAAAGTGTTGACCTGGCCTCCAAATTCACTAGATCCCAAACTGATCAAGTGTCTGCGGGATGATCCACTAACCCCGCCCCCACACACAACCCATAGGACCCAAAGGCCCCCCCACTAACCACATCCTGTTGCCAGACACCACAGGACACCCTCAGAAGGCCCATGTCCATTCTCCGATGAGTCCCAACTGTTTTGGAGGCAACAAGGGAGACCTACAAAATATTAGGAAGGTGGTCATTATGTTATGCCTGATCACTGTAGACCTACACTATCATGTTGATACCTGAACTTTTCATTTTCTAATAAAAAATAAGGTTTATTGACTTTTCTGTCACATAACTACATGAACCCGCTTACTGGTCCAGAGACTGACAAAACAATAACTTCTTGTTCAAAGCAAAGAAGAAGTTGAAAAACTGTAGTGAAACAAAGACGCGGTCACATTTATGCAGAGAGTGTGACATAGCTGCGGTGACAATGTGCATGTTTGATAAGTGTGTTAAATGCAGAGATTTGCTCCTTCACAGCCCCCGAGCAAAGTTGTTGACTACTTCAAGTTTTAAGTTTTAAGCCTAGATCTACAGAAGCTCCTCTTGATCTAAGCTAGGTCTATAGACGGTCCTCTTATTCTCAGCTAATTCTACAGAAGGTCCCTTAGTCTGAGATAGATCTACGGAAGGTCCTCTTATTCCGGGACAGATCTACAGAAGGTCCCCTTATTCCGAGCTAGGTCTACAGAAGGTCCCTTTAGTCTGAGATAGGTCTACAAAAGGTCCCCTTGGTCTCAGATAGGTCTACAGAAGGTCCCTTTAGTCTGAGATAGGTCTACAGAATGTCCCTTTAGTCTGAGATAGGTCTACAAAAGGTCCCCTTAGTCTCTGATAGGTCTACAGAAGGTCCCTTTAGTCTGAGATAGGTCTACAGAAGGTCCCTTTAGTCTGAGATAGGTCTACAGAAGGTCCCTTTAGTCTGAGATCGGTCTACAGAAGGTCCGCTTATGCTCTGGGGGTTTCAGGCTTTGGGGGAGACAATGGTGATTGTTATTGGTACAATACAAATAAAATTAAAAGAAACTGAACTGAATTGAATGATAATGTAATAATAAAAGTGAAAGTGAAAGGGCCACTCAGAGAAACTTCATCAGATGTCACAGTACTGCTCACACAGTTTGACTATCTAGTTTTCTCTCTGGCGAGCAGGGAGCCACTTGTAAACCACAGACAGTGAATCTTAAAAAAAAACAAAACACAGATACTATATGCAAACGAACGTGTAATTCTCTCAGTGGTCGAGAGCTTTGCTGGTTTGGCGTCTGCCTGACTCTGAGCCGAGCACAGAAGGGTTAAAGGGGTGAAGGCTGGTGCATTTGTAGCAGGAAGGCCTTGGCGGGTCTGGGCCAGCATCCAAACAGATGTTGGTTTGTTTCAGGGCTATGGTTAAATAGTTGGATGACGTTCCAGCACACAGGGGAAAGAAGAGGGGATTAATTTGTTTGGATTGCAGCTCCACCGACAGAAAGAGACCAAGGATGGAGAGAGCTAGACTGGAGGCTAATGATGTAGCGCTGAATAAAGCGGATGGTACGCTGCATGAGCACCACTCCTTCAGATCACTGTAATACAAACCATCAGCAGATATAATGCCTCACTAGTTCTACATTTTTGTTAAGAAGCACAGCGGTTTCAATCTGTATCATGGTAAGTACACCGATCAGGCATAACATTATGACCACCTTCCTAATATTGTGTACGTCTCCCTTGTGCCTCCAAACCATGTTGTGACTCATCAGAGAATGGACATGGGCCTTCGGAGGGTGTCCTGTGGTGTTTGGGAATAGAATGTTATTAGTGGGGGGCCTTTGAGGGGAGGGGCCAATGTGGATCATCCCACAGATACTTGATCAGTTTGGGATCTAGTGAATTTGGAGGCCAGGTCAACACCTTGTGATGTTCTTCATGTTTTTCTTTTAGTTGTTCCTAAAGCGTTTTTGCGTGTGTGCTTTCGTCAGGCTGCATCCTGCTGGGGATGGCTGCTGTCATCAAGGAGTGTCATTGCTATGGGGTGGGGGTGCCTGGCCTGGTCTAGGTGGGTGCTACATGTCTAAGTAACATCCACACCAATGAATGGCAGGTTCAAAAAGATTCCCAGCAGATCATTGAATTGTCACAAGATGGTCAATGTTATTTATGTTTATTTACCTCCTGTCGGTGGTTTTAATGTTGTGGCTGATCCTAGTCCTCACTGCGGTGGCACAGGTCTTTGGAGGCCAGGTCAACACTTTGTGCTGTTCTTCGTGTTTTTTGAGTTGTTCCTAAACTGTTTACATGGACGATGTTTCTTCAGCCCAGAGTTTTGTTTAGAGCTCCCAACTCCCACTGCTTCCAAACTTTCCATGGATGCTAAATAAAGTGATTTGACAGGATACATGCGCCCTAAAACATTTAATCAGTAGATCCCGTTTTTGACATGCGCAAAGTCGTTCTGCCTGCTATGTTGTGTTGAATCTGCAGGAAATAATATAAAAAGAAGCCCTTTTTTTATTTTAACCAACTTTACTCACAATATTCTAGTGGTGGTGGAGAGGAGGACACTGAACAAACAGTTATCAATCATGGATAACCCCGACCACCCTCTCCATCGTATAACAGACAGAAAACGGAGAACCTTCTCCAAGAAACTCAAAAAACTTTGTTGACTCCAGGAACGCTAAAGGAAATCTTTCCAGCCTCAAGCCATTAGTCTGCACAACTGTGACACTGGACTGACTGTTACTGGCACATTTTGCACATGGCATGGTAGTTTGGTTGTTGGTTGTGAATTCCTTTAATTTCATTGCAGAAGCTTCCATGGTCAAGTAGGATTATAAAATAAAAAAAAAAAATGAAAGGACCTCAGCAATGAAAGATATCTTGTCTCGTTCGCTACGAAGCTAATCACAGATACATGAGCCCTTGAAAAATATTTAAACTTAGCAGAGGACAAAAAAATATAGAAGGTGAAGGTTGATGTGTGAATGTGAGGGGCTAATTCTGAATAATGTCCTCAACAGGCCTTTTTTGCTTATTCACACATGTACAGTATGTAAATAGGGATCCTTGGCTTGCTCTTACCTAAACTGAAATGATCAATGAGAACTTGAAAAGCCTTGGGGGTGTTACTGGTGGTTGTGTTGTACATGTGCAACCTGCTGACACGGCGAGACTCAGAACAAATCCCAGTCTTCTTCATTATCTAGCAATCGTTTGATCACTGCTGTGTTGTGTGACCTTTATGGAGGAAAAAGCCACATTTGTTACATCTCAACTAAACCTTCCTGGATGTTAGATACAGAAGTAATTTATATAGCTATAGTAAACAGAAAATCCACTGCACAGAAACCCACGTACACAGATGCAAATTATTTTTTCCATGATTTAGTACAGTTTGGGAAAAAGGCCCAGCGTCACCGTCACATTATCATTCAGATCGATACTTTGCTGCTCACTATCGAATGAAAACTACGTCGGCCCATCACATTCAGCATACTCTGGCATGACACGTACCGCTAAACAAGAACAGAGCATATAAAATTAGGCTGGGTAGGACCTGTTTACGTTCCTGCTGTACAGGCAGGATGCTCCGGTGTCTCGGGGCCAATCTCGCCATCTATTCAGGGTGAGAAGACGACAAAAAAACGTCCTCCCGGCAGGGTAACAGGATATGCTGAATAGAGCCTGCAGAGCTTGGTTATTCAGCTGCCGCTAACAATAGGATTCACATCTTGCCTCAGGGATTTGATTCATAAATAGAGAGTGGAGGATATTTTTGGGCATTGTCAAGAGGCATGGATTTCTCAGTGCAGAGGGTCGAGATTTCCTCCACACGATAGCTATTGTTGGGGAGAGCCTGGTAAATAACTTATAGCCTAATTTAAGAGGACATTTATGCCACGTTTGCAGAAGTTTTCCAAGGGTCGTGACACGCCAAGCTGAGGGTTGACCTCCAGACCATGGATGTATTATGATGCTATTTATAACGCTGAGGGACTAGCGACAATCTTTATGGGTTCACATGTTGAACACATAAGTTCTAGCGACGCAGTTTGACCATTTTTTTCCAGGCATCCTGGAGCAGGCCACAAAGCCTAGATTATAAACTGGTTTCCCGGAGAGTGGTTAACACGGCAGACCTGGCTTCACAGACAGTTAGTTGTGGTAGAAGTCAGGCGTGCTACGCTGCAAGCTCCAACCAGGCTGACACGCTAACCGCCTCTTCCATTTAGCAAGCCAAAGCGAAGATCAAAATGCTTTTTTTCCATGCGATTAGACCAGCAAAGATGGCATGCAACCTGCAACAGCCACATTAAAGCGTCTTTGTGTGTGTGCCTGTGTCAGGCTGCATCCTGCTGCCATCAAGGAGTGTCATTGCTATGGGGTGGGGGTGCCTGGTCTGGTCTAGGTGGGTGGTACATGTCTAAGTGACATCCACGCGGATAAAGGCCAGGTCCAAAAGCTTCCCAGCAGAACATTGCATTGTCACAAGATGATCAATGTTATTTACTTCTCGTGTCAGTGGTCATAATGCCATGGCTGATCGGTGTATACAAGTATATAACGTAAAATATCTATATGTGTATAATATCTGCAATAAATGGTTCAGTATCTGCGGTAGAAACAGCAAAAAGGACAAATGTGTGTATTCTAGCAATAAACACTTCACAGATTTAGTTTATCTCTGCTCTCTGTGTCAAAGGAACACATAGACTCGGGAAAGACTAACAAGACTCTTTTGATTAATACCAAGTCAGTAACACTGCATTGTCTATTACTGTCCAGTATAGCTCAGCTCTTCTTAGGGACCTCTCAACCGGGACGCAGCATTCAGCAGTAGGAGTGTAAAATCACACGGTAACTCATGACGACAATTTTGGAAAAACGGGGAAAAGCAGAATAAGAAGAACACCTGTGGAGCAGAAACACCAGAAGCTCTGTTGGTACTGCCACGCCAATGTTCTGGAGGCAGGTGGGTCATTGGGGCATTTTTGCTTTCATGTACACTTTTGCAGGACACCTCATCACCCAGGTAAGTGCTTGACCAGCTTTGAAACTGAACTTGCCCCTGAAAAGACCTGTTTCTTTACACATTTCTGCTTGTTTGTTTTCTTCTTTATTCTTCTTTTGAGGTTTTCGGCAGTGATGATACCACAGATATATCACTGCCCTGTGCAGGGTATATGCTCCCTGTGAACTCATGTTGAGATCAACAGTCAACTCCCAAACCACACCATTTCCTCCAAGGAACAGTCGGGTGTTGCAGTTTTTATATGGTCAAGTGTGAAACTAAAAGATACAAACAAAATGTGACATCAGGTAATTTACAGGTAGAGAACTAAGTAAATGATCACAAATATAAATCAGTAAAACTGTAAAACTTACAGATGGTGCCATGAAAAGAAGGTACACAAAGGGATGGCAGCAGATTGTCTGGGATTCACAGCATGCGGCATGACTGTTCTAGCTTCTTCTTCTTCTTCTTCTTCTTCTGTGGATCTGACAGGAAGTTTAAGATCTAACACATGCAGTACTTAAACACACCACTAGAAGGTGTAACACACACTCCCTGCCTGGACCACCATACACTATTCACAGCTGAGGTATAGGTCTCAAAAAGGTCTTCACTGCCTGGTGCTGTGCATCTCTAACTTCCACTTTTCCTCACCAAGCCATCACGAAAGCCACCCTCAAAATGATAAGGAAAGCCTTTATGAATCTCCAGGGGAGGACATTTTGTTTATTTTTTATATTATTGGATTACTAAATATGAAAGGATCCGTATCGCATCGGCTGAAAAAAAAAAAAAAACTTGATCGCGACGTCCCTAGTCACAACTATAACAGAATTACTATTTCTATGATACGATCCACATAATCTCTTGATCTCTTCCATAAAACGTAGACACATGCAGAATCGTATTTTGACCAAAACTATTGTATGAACTAAAACAACTTGAAAAATCACACGCAAGGACAGTGCATTTAAAATCAAAGCTATTCTGTGTGCATGCAGCTGCAATAACACAAGGAATAAACACAGAGGCTTTGCCTTTTGAATGCATCAGTTGCTTTATTCATTGCCAGTCAAATGGCGAACTATCCTTTTATTTACCTGTACAATTATGATAATTATCGTATATCTGTCAACGCTGATCCATGGCCTCACCTCCGGATCCCTGCTTGTCGTTTCACTACAGAAATAGTTCCCTACTTCCTCCGCCTACACTGAACGTTTCTGGTATGAATGAACTGCGTACTCCAGATCGGTCCAGCGTATGAAATACATGACCCATTATTGTCACCACTGTGGCTCTATCATGCTGACTTTGCACACTCTCCAACTATTTTTAGAGCACAAAGGAGCGGCCGTCCCTAGAGTGCCCGCGTTCTTTTCCCACGAATTATTTAAAAACAATTGTTTTCGGTTTGAATGAAAGTGTTGCCGTCTGATCTAATCCTTTTGCGCACTCGTCTGCATAAGCTGGTTGATTTACAATTGAACACATGATGATTGTGAATGACTCTAGTCGACTTCTTTCACACAAAATGAGTGAAATCAGTTCAAGTAAATGTCAGAGGACTGTCCTGTGAACCTGTATCAGTGCTTTGGATGATTCCACGCCCCCTGTTGTAAAGGAGCTCACAGCTGTCAGGTTGTGCAGAAAGGTTTGGCCTTTATCCTCAGTGCTCCTTCACTTTAATTTGTCCAGCAGAACAATCTACATCCCCTTCTTCCGAGACCAGGGATAACTCCTTCCTAGGCAACTGGGATTTGTAGTCAGCAATCCTCCGACGTCACTGTGAGAAAAATAACTCCCAGGCCTCCCCACACTGCAGCCCATGATAAGGTTAAATGCATGTGTCAGTGTGTGAGTGTTGGGTTTGTTGGTGGTTGTGAAGAATTCCCCGTGGAGCTGATTATCTCCATTAAGACTGGGGTGGGTGGGGGTGGGCAGGAAGCAGCGGTAGAGGTGGTGGGATACTGCGGCTGTAAACAGCAGGCAAATTAATTACACATTGGCTTGGGGGAATATTCTGCCTAAATGCCACTCAGGTCCCTGTGAGGCGACACACTTAGCAACTCCAGTACAAGTACAAGCAGACACATGTTCTGTGAAGCGCACACATACAAGCAGAAGTTTGTATAAGATTAACTGCACATTAGCCATTTTGGTAATTTTGTAAAGAACACATACTTTTTCAATATATATAAAATTTTTAAAAAGGAAGTAGTTTCCATTTTAAAGATGGGCTATTGACTGCCTAAAACATCTTCTACTAGTTGCTGCAGAATATAGATGAGATTTGTGGCTCTTTGAAGGTGAGTCGGATCTTCTGGATCCGTTCCTTTAAAAGAGCCCCTCAAAAGACTCATGGCTCATTTTGATTTTCATTTATTTTTCAGATGCCAGCCTTTTTTTAATCCTCAAAATAAGCGCTGGGATAGATAGTAAGATTTGGATCAGAATCATTTAAGCTTAGATGCCCCACCAATATATATTCTCTTGGTGTGATATCTGAGTCTACTGATATATAAAATGTTGATTCTAGATAGACAGATGCTTTATAAATTGCGTGAGAAAACACCTTCGCGCTGACCACGAAACTGGGAACCCAAGTCGACAGCTATGTTCACCACTATACCAGCTCTGAGCAGGAGCTTCTGTTTGCATATGCAACTCGGTTTCCATCGTTCGTTTAACGTTTGTTTAAAAGAGCCGGTCAATAGATTCGGTTCGTTCGCAAACGTCACAAATGTGTACAGAAATATAACTTGGCGCACATTTTCTTTTGTAGAATTTTTTTTACCTCCTGTTCACCTCAAGTTTAATTTAAACAACCATGTCTAAAGACACAAAAAGGTGGTTCAACAAAATATTGTGTGTGACATTTTTTATTTATTTATTTTTTTTGCTAGCGACTTTTTTTTTGGACAGGCAGTGTGCTCTTGTGACAATTCTTTTGCGTCATGTAAAAGTCTTTACGTTTGGTTCATACAGACCTCCCTCAGTGTGTTTTATGAGCATATAAAAACATTCTGAAAAACCTTGACATCAATAAAAGCGTTAATTCGGATCTAAAAATGAATTGGACTGACACTTAAAAAAGGAAGAAGCTTAAAGACGTAACAAGTCTGTCGGACCTACAATAATCAACCCATCATCCCAAACTTAATATTAAGCAATGAAGCAGAAAGAATAACCAAATAATGTGAGTTACCGATGTGACTGTTATTTAGCTTTGGTAGCAAGCAGCAGAACTTTAAAGGAATAAGCAGGATCTCATAGGAAGGAGTGGGAAAATCATTAATATACAAATTTTTATATAAATAAAGAATAAAGACATGCAAAGACAAACACAGCCACTGATATGAGAGTGTTGGGAATTGCAGCGGAGCCATGGCGTGCTAGAAGCCATGTGGGAACAGCATATGGTGAGAATCTGTGCCGAATCCACGCACAGGCCATTTTGTCGCCTCGGCCCTCCCTTTCATTCTCCTCTCCCTCTGCAGAAACGCACAAAGCAGCAGACAGTGACGCAGACATTGTTAGCCTGCTGCTGTGACACAAATGGCATCTACTTGGCAAACACACACACACACAGCTAATGCTACAGAGACCAGGCACTGGAGATCTGGTGGAAGCAAAATTACTGGTATGGATCATCCGGACTTGCTGTGCCGCTGACAGAAGCAAACATCTACTGGGGGTACACCGACCCCAGAGATCAGTTCGGTTCTCTATGGGAACGGGGATAATGGCAAAGCCACATCAATGCAAAGAACACTAGATTCATTTTTAATAATAAAATTTTTTAATTTAACGTTATTAACATTATGTGTGGCCTTCACATACAAAATTAAACAATATCTAAACATATCATCTATATACAAATGTGTAGCTGCTCCACAAACACTGGTAATATCATTTTTGGGGGCTGTTTTAGTTGTTTGTAGTTGAGAACCTCTGTTAAGAAATGAGAAGCTACTCATTGCATCAGTTGGGGTTAAATAACGTGTTGCCAGCTGAAAGACAATCACCTATGCAGTAATTATGCAATAGGAGGCTCTTCCTATTTGCTTAGTTAAATCCAGGTGGAGACTTTTTTTTTTTTGTGGCCAGGCAGTGTACATCACATACCCTTAGAGCTTCCTGAATTTAGCCATTTACAGTCTTTCATGTACATGTCCATCACTCCTGTCCAGTTTTCAGCCTCTTGTTCTGTTTTTGAAGCCACTCTTTTCATGTTTAAGTGCTTCTTTAGGTTTTGTGTGTGGATTCCACAAAACACTCGTGTGATTTATTGTTTGAAACAGCTCAACGTTGCCTTATTTGTAAAGTGCATTGTTTTAGGGGTTAACTGTGAGTGCTTGCATTGCATTACATTTAAAAAAACATGTATATTGGTAACCAAACAACAAACAAATTGATAGACTGAGCAGATTAACAGTTCACTGTATTTAGTTAGAATGACTCATCTGCCAGCGATCAGTTTTCTCAATCTTTTACCATGCCACCGTTGGCAACTCTGGTAAAGCATCTTGAGACAATTTAGATTGTTAATGACGCAATAAAAAAAATAAATAATTGGAATTGGAATTGAAATTTAAACTTGAGCTTTGCGCTGCCTGTAACACCTGCCTTAGTGCAAATAAAATTTCATCGTGTGGCGAGCAGTGGTCGGGTTGGAATCTCTCCCAAGGATTATTAATTACTGAGAGTCAATACCAATAAAACACAAGGCATACAGGTTGGTTACACTAATGGACAGGAGATTAAGTTATATCCATAAAATAATTTTATTCCGTACAAATGATTTATCACTCACCCATCCATTCCATCCAAGTCAGAGCTGAGGCTTGCTATTAGAGAAGAGGGACAACAAGATGGGGGGGGTTCTCAGCTTCTGAAAAACAGGACAATACCGACTAGTCTTTTAAGACGTCACTAATAAAAACACATTAGAAAGTAATGCTTTGCAACAATGAAATCTATATTCAGACAGCTCGTGTGTTTCATACTGTGTGCTGCAGATATGTACAGCCTGTATAAAAACAGGCAGTACCTCAACACCATCAATAGCATTTAATAGTACTCCACAGCGGGAAACCTTCTCTGTTTACTGCAGCTAAAGGGCTAATAACTTTGACAATGACATTCACCATCAAACTGTTGATGTGCAGCCTCCTTATCTCTGTTACCTCAGGGCGTTTGGAGAAGTTGTTAACTGCTGTCGAGAGGATTTGGACCATTCCTCTGCTAGTGTTAGCAGATGTCTTTTCAGATGCATTGCAGTAGTAGCCTACTTAAGTTGTATTTCAGGACTAGCATGTTACGGTAGTATGGGCTTCATCTTTAGTGAAGTATTTCCACACACTCGATGAACCGCTGCTAGTTTGCTGCAACGACCCACTGGGCTCCTCACCTATCTTCTAGGAGGCGTCCATCCTGTTATTGTCACGTGATCAGCGACCAGTTGACGTGAAGCTTAGCCGACAAACCGACTAGGCGACTGGTCTGTACAACCTGGCCCAGAGCATGCCTGACACACACCAAGAAAACCCCAAAACAAGGCATTGCAGTCAAATAAAAGGGAAAAAAAACCAAAAACATATAGGACTTATAACAAAACAAAGAAGCACTAATTCAGCTAAAGAAAAGAAAATATGAAGTATACAAATGAAAAGAATATGACTATGCGACACAATATAAGGATCAGGGAACAGATGCACTCTCGTAACTCATACATGTGATAAAATGTCAGACAAAGATGGCTGTAGGCGAAGCTCCGGCGAAAAGGAAAAGTAGCAGAAGAAGCGTGGCGTAGCTCCCTGTATGACTACCAGGTCCCAAAATCTCAAACAGGCAGTGTTTTGACTCCAGGAGAAGGAAACCTTCAAGGCTTGTCACGCAAGCACAAGGCAGTCACCTGGAAACAAACGCTCATTCCCACTTGTACAGGGTGACAGCTCATAGCGAAACAACAGGAGGAGCAGACGTTCCAGCAGCGGTCCATGAAAGACTAACACTGGAAGGAACAGACACGCTAGGAGGAACTGTAAGGCACAAGAAAATACTGTGACTAAAAACACACTCCGAGAAACAGGAGAAAGCGGAGTCTTTGTCAAGGCCTGACGTCCTGTGTTACTGTTGCTAGGTTAGACAAATAATAGCCATGCAGGGATCCATTCCCGTAGAGAAACATGGAAAACCTGTAATAATAGAGTTCAATAATAAGGTGGAGGAGCTAACGTTAGAAATGTTGGCGGGTTTCGGAAAAATTATTTGTCTTTTAACCAGATCAATTACTAGTTTCCAACACTTTTCAATGGGAATTGACCCAGTCAGAGGGCCTCCAAAGGCTGGCACTAACCCAATATACAAATAGACAGACAGGCGTAGACTGCACATCCTCTCTACTACAATCAGTATTTACACTGATCAGGCATAACATTATGACCACCTTCCTAATATTGCGTAGGTCTCACTTGTGCCTCCAAAAGAGTTGTGACCCATCGGAGAATGGACATGGGCCTTCTGAGGGTGTCCTGTGGTGTCTGGCAACTGGATGTTGTTAGTGGGGGGTCCTATGTGTTGAGGGGAGGGGCCTCTGTGGATGATCCCACAGATACTTGATCAGTTTGGGATCTAGTGAATTTGGAGGCCAGGTCAGAACCTTGTGCTGTTCTTCAGTTGTTCCTAAAGCGCTTTTGTGTGTGTGTCTGTGTCAGGCTGCATCCTGCTGGGGATGGCTGCTACCATCAAGGACTGTCATTACTATGGGGTGGGGGTGCCTGGTCTGGTCTAGGTGGGTGAATGAACGCCAGGCCTAAAAGTTTCCTTCTGTCAGTGGTTATAATGTTGTGGCTGTACTGGCAGAATAAGCTTTATCACGTTTTGGCTTTACGGGAATCATTATATGGATTCAACTTGTATCAAAAGATAAAAGAAAAATCTTCAGTGGCTTTAGTTTCTTTAATTCGGTTACAGTTGACGTTGTATTGACTTTAGCGTTGTCATAGCGTTGACATTTTATTGACTGTCTTCTCATCTTCACCATCCAACCCTATTCCCTCCACCCCACGCTAATTCTCTTGTCCTCTTATCCAGCTCCTGTTACTCTCAAAGGAAAATCGAGTTTAGCTCAGAGGCAGGTCTACACATGCACCCAACCAACCACCCACTTACCCTGACTCTCTAGCTCACACACACACACACACAAAAACGCACACTCCAGTATATTTGCCTGAACTGTCAGGGGTCTGCTGTTTCTCTCATCGGTTTTGCCAATATTGAACTTCGGGTGATGTTTGTGGAGATTCTCAGTCGTCCGGGTCATGTTTTATCTAAAACGAAGGCAGCGGGACTTCTCTGTCCAGTAAAACAGCTGCTATTTTATCCAAAGTCTCGAACTGCTAAGCCATCGAATGCTTATTCGTCTGCACCGTTTAAGAACTTTAGTGGCGTTCATCAATAATTGCGTACTTCTCGTTTGTTTTTAGGCAACCGCAAAAAATTCTCTCGACCACATTTATGCCAGCAAGCACAAAAGCCTCCTTACGGTTGGCGCTATGAAATATTAATAATGAGGCTGAAAAAGCAAATAACATTAATAAAACATGGGATACACACTATACAGTCATTCATTCATGTATTAGTTTCAATTGATTACACTTTTTATATACGTATGATAAAGGCACATTTTTTCTTTGAGACTGTCAATAATCGTGAGGAACTAAATGTACGTTGCCGCTTGAACGCTTAAATTAGCATGCCTCAGAATTTTCTGCGTTTCTGCATAAAAATGAATGAAAACATCACCAGAAGTCCTAAAAGTAGGCAAAGAGGACCCAGTTGAACAAATGAAGCTGAAATATTAAGCTTCAACCTTAAAGGGGAACTACTGTTTTTTACAACCTGGACCTTATTTCTGGCATAAAATACGATCGTTTACTCACCCATATAACTTTGGTGTCATTTGGAGTCATTCGGACGATATTTAGATCCGCGTATATCCATATAGTGGGAGTGAATGGGGCACCGAAACGCAACCTCTAAATAACGCATTATCTGCCACGAAACTTGTTAATTTCACCAATATTTTGTTATGATACACTAGTGCTATTCCCCGTTGAGTCCGGAGTTACCTGTTATCTATTCGGGGACATGCAGCGGTTTGTTGTTCTTTACCCAGCTGTTCCTCTCTCTGCCTCCTCATCCTCCCTTCAGTGAGCTCCTCATCCGTATACTCTGGCTCAAAACGGTAAGGACGTCCATCATAAACAAAGTCGTCGTCCACAACCTCAGAATCGGAAAAATATTCAGCCATGTTGCAAAAAAATAGCAGCAGCAAATTACAGGTAAACAAGCCGCGCGAGGTGCGCAGGTCAGAGGTTAGTAGGTCAATCTACAGACCCTGGATGATGATAACAGGTAACTCTGGACTCAACGGGAATAGTACTAGCGTATCATAACAAAATATTGGTGAAATGAACGAGTATTGCGGCCTTTAAGGTTCAAAAGTAAGTGTACCTCTAAAGGAAGTTAATTTCAAGGCCAATTTAGAGTCCATCTGTTCAGGAGTGTTTCCAATTAATGTGATTACACTTTGTGGAAGTGTGAAATACTGTATACTGAAGAGACTCTGAGATAATCGAAGGTGGATCCTTTTTATAGTCAAGGCTCTACTGGAAGACGCACTGGAGACATATGCATCTGTTAAAGCTAAAACGTTCATACGACACATATGGCCATACGGTTTTGGATTAATTCATAATTCAGGTTCTTTGTTTAAGATGGAGTCAAAAGTCACAGATAAAATAAACGTCTTTTGAAGATCGAATATTTGCACTGATGCTTACCAGTGTCTCCAGATCTTGCTAGTTAATCAGAGGTTATGTGGTCTGGTGGTGATGGGATGTTTCCACGTTGTGGTAGGTCAGGTCACCATCCAGTGGTATATCAGATTACATCTTAGATATGGTTAGACGGATGGCTCCATGTCTGTAGTTTTGACAGTTTCCTGGTCTCGTCCTGTGACTGTAATAAATGGCATGGCCATAGACAGTCACTCTTTTTGGCCTCCTTTTTCAGATTTTTCTTCTACACATACAGCATTCATTGCATTGATTGTGGCACGTTTTGCGTTTTACTGGACAAATGACACCACAGTGCACACTTAAAATAATAAAATAATCGATATAGATCCAAAACACAGGATTAGATGTTGATTTCTTTTGTGCAAACACGTACAAGAGTTCATTGGTGAATAGGTGAAGAAGTTTCGGGGTTTGGTTGAATTTAATGCGCTTTTGTAAGTAAAGTTTACGCCCCCGTCCACATCACCAACACAGCTGTCAAAATTGCTGTCAACAGAGAAGAGGTTCAGCATCTTGTGCAGTGGTGCGTTGACAACAACCTGGACTTAAACACCACAAAGATTAAATAACTTATTGTGGACTTTAGGAAGTCCAAGCATACTCCTTCGCAGTCTGCCTTCTGTATAGAGGGAGAGGAGGTTCAGAGGCCTTGCTGTCCACATCAATGCTGATCTCACCTGGGCTTCACACATCTCCCACCAGGTGAGCAAAGGACAACAAAGACTGTACTTCCTTAGGAAGCTAAGGTTCGCTCACCTCCCCCAGCGCCTCCTGACAAACCTCTACAGGTCAGCTATAAAGAGCATCCTGTCCCACTGCTGCACTGTGTGGTTCGGCAGCTGCACAGAGGAGGAGGAACAGGAAGGGCCTGCAGCGAGTGGTGAGGGCGGCAGAGCGGACCATCGGCTCTCCAAAAGAAAGCCAGTCACATTTCCACCGTGGATATAGACTGTTCTTCACACCGCTTTCTGGGAAGAGATACCGAGTCATTAAATCCAGAGCTAATAGACTAAAAAACAGCTTCTACCCTCAAGCCGTGAAATCCCTCGCACTTTTAACCTGTTCTTCACAGACTGCTGTGCAATAATCCCCATATTGATTCCCCAGTCCACCTACACTCCATAGACATATTTGCAGGATCACAGATACCATTCGCAGTATTGTTTAATTGTTTACTGCTTCAAATGCTGCTATTTTCTTCCCTCACTGAACCAACTACATTCGCTTCTGTGCTACTGTCTGCTTTTATGTGTTGTATTTTATTGTGTATAGCTGCTATAGTTTTTTTTTTTTTTTGTCTTTATGCTGCTGTAGTTTCTATTTTTATTACTCCTGAACCAAAGAGCTGCCAAACTGTATTTCGTTGTTTTTCACCAGACTTCCTAAAGTTTACTCTGCAGAAGAAAAGCATTTTCTTTTAGCTGCCCTCAACGTAATTTCTCTTTCCTTTCTGGTTTCCGTTTGGCTACTTGTCCAGTTGCATTTATGTTTGTTTCTCTTATGTGAGGCATATCCTTAAAGGGGAACTACTGTTTTTTACAACCTGGACCTTGTTTCTGGCATAAAATACGATCATTTACTCACCCATATAACTTTTCTGTCATTTGTAGTCAGTCAGGACATATTTAGATCTGCGTATATCCATATAGTGGGAGTGACTGGGGCACCGAAACGCAGCCTCTAAATAACGCATTATCTGCCGCAAAACTCGTTCATTTCACCAATATTTTGTTATGGTACGCTAGTGCTATTCCCCGTTGAGTCTGGAGTCACCTGTTATCATCATCCGGGGTCTGTAGATTGACGTACAGACCCCGGATGAGGTCTTCTGTCCTGGATGATGTCATTTCTGAGCAGTCGGCTTGTTTACCTGTAATTTGCTATTGCTATGGTTCATCCACAACCTCAAAATCGGAAAAAAATATTTAGCCACGTTGCAAAAAACTAGCGGTAGCGGACTCAACGGGGAATAGCACTAGCGTATGATAATAAAATATTGGCGAAATGAACGAGTTTCGCAGCAGATAATGCGTTATTTAGAGGCTGCGTTTCGGTGCCCCAGTCACTCCCACTATATGGATATATGCGGATCTAATTACCTCCCAAATTACTGCAAATTACACCAAAGTTTTATGGGTGAGTAAACGATCGTATTTTATGCCAGAAATAAGGTCCAGGTTGTAAAAAACAGCAGTTCCCCTTTAAGTGCAAAGTGCCTTGAACTCAAACACGATTCATCAATATATGCAAGCGGTGAGAACAGAATTGGCCGTTTCATGAAATCCCACGTAGCATAATTTTGCTTCAAGCGAGTACTGTGATAGTCACGCCATGTAAGAGAAAAATAACATTCATGCACGAGGCCCTTTTAGAGAGCTAAGCTGCTTGTTTCTCCCCATTTCGTCTTTCTGCTGACGTAAGCTAAACATCTACTTGCTTCATCCACGTGCATCACGAGTAGTGTACACTTTTTTACTCCCAAAATGTCAAATTATTCTTTTAAGAAGTAGGATTTTGACTGCTATAGCCTCTAATAGGGCAAAAACTTTGGCTTTGCCCATGTGTAGAGTGGAGATGCATCCATAGTCAAAAGATAACTGGTCACTGGAGCCCTAATGTGTCGCCTTAGAGACATTGCTATTGCTGGTTTTTTGGCTTTGCAGCACAGTATTGTTTAATTGGCCCGTGTTTTCCATCCATGACTCCTCGTAGTCCCTTTTTCCTCCTCTTCCTCCTTCTTTTTCCCTGTGCACCTTATAACATGTATGTCTTTGTTCCAGAGGTAATTTGCTTGCAATTAGCTGCCAAAGCCAAACTAATAATGACAACAAACAAACCTTCTCTCGGTGCGTCGGTGCAGTAACCTTGCTGCTCATTTGGCTTCGTATCACAGGACGTTTCGGTGCCAACGTGAGATACGGCGGCAAAAACAATATGTTTCTGTGCCGTTGCCCAGTATGTCACAGCTGTGTAAACGTGCATGCATGAATACACAAATCCATGCCAGTATGCCTGAATACACACAAACACACACACACACACACACACATGCAGGCAATGGCATGGACATGCACACACAATGATAGTTTGTTCTCTCTCACACAAGCGCTCGTACACACAATCTAACATCACAAAAGGCCTCCATGCATTAGAGCCTTCTGTAAACAGTTTCACTGCGTCTTTTGTCAAGGCTGCCGGTCTCTAAATATCTGCAACAAACGATGGACAGATGGCTCCCATTTCAGATCTTATTTCGCTTTCATGTTCTGTGTTTTATCGGAAATTTTCAGGTTGTGTTGCAGAATCTGACCTGGACATAAATTATGATGTGGAATTTTCCTCTCATCTCATTTCATCAAAAGTCATTATTAGACCTTCAAAATTGGAAGCAGTTGCTTCATATCTGGTGTATGGGTTGATGCGTCCTCGCATTGACTGCCTCTTCAAAGCTAGACAGGTAGCCAGTGATGTCCTCCAGGAACACAAGGTGGGATTTTTCTTGGTTTATTGAAGTTACTTTAATTGTAAAACTGTAGAAACCGTAAAAGTACAAACCTATTACTATTTTCTATCCTCGTCCTAATCTTATTGTACAACATAATCGTAAGAAAAAGCACAGTCGTTTGCTGTCTGCACTGCCTCCCCTTGTTCGACATGTCATCACTGCCAATGAACCAAAACCATCTAGTCCAACCAACACAGGTGAATGGTGGCACTGGTTGTAAGACTGCCATTTCCAAGTGTTTAAATAAGGCAACTGGACTTGTAGAGGTTTGAATAGGAACATCTGTGGGTGTTTTGGGGGGAGGGTTGAGGGGGGACTCAACAACGCGCACTTAAGTGTCACTTACCTCAATGACAGGCAAGTATCCAGCTGTTAATGGACGCCAGTTTCTGGTCGTTAGCAGAAACCACCCACAGATGTTCCCATTTAAACCTCGACTCCTCCACCAGTCCTTTAGAACTGAAGAAGCTACTGGGATGAAACATCTTCAAGAAACTCTACAAGTCCGGTTGTCTTTCTTAAACGCTTTTTGGATATACCATGACCTGGACGAATGAGAACCTTCACAGGCATAAGACTGCCATTTGTGTTACCTTCTATAACCTCTTGTTCCTGTGAAGGGCCGCAGGGGGCTGGAGCCTATCCCACCTGTCACTGTGCGAGAGGTGGGGTACACCCTGGACAGGTCTCCAGTCTATCTCAGGGCTAACACAGAGAGACAGACAACCATTCACACTCACACCTACGGCCAATTTAGAATCACCAATGAACCTAACCAGCATGTCTTTGGACGGTGGGAGGAAGCTGGAGTACCTGGAGAGAACCCACGCAGACACAGGGAGAACATGCAAACTCCACACAGAAAGGAACCAGTAGGCTCATGGATTAGAACCCAGAGCCTTCTTGCTGTGAGTCATCAGTGCTAACCACCACACCACTGTGTTGCCCCATTTGTGCTAGTTATTATACATTTTAATTTTGGGCTAAATGTGTCACGTGTATAGTTCCTATGTAGCTTTTGTAGTGCTCGGGGCTATTAGGTAAACACATGTCATTGTTAATTTAGGTTTTAAACAATGCAGCACTTGCAACTGGTAACTTATTTTTAGCTTTAACTAAGTGGAACAATTAGATATTTCGTCGATACGCTGTCACGTCATGGGCGTTCCTGTTTTTAGACTGCAGAAATGTTTTTTGTTTGTTTGTTTGTTTGTTTTAAGTCACCTGCAGTAGGGAGTTGGAGTGTCGATCACCGGCCCTTTGCTCTGCTGCTCTGTCTAGTTTGCATGTTCTCCCCGTGTTTGCACGGGTGTCCTCCCACCAAAATCAAAAAACATGGGTGCTAGGCACCGGGTCAGGTTGACCCACAGTGGCGTCACGCTCGGTCGCAGCTCAGGGCTAACCCTCCATCCGACCATGTAATTTCAATTGTATGATGACAAATAAAGCACTTTGTCTTACCTTTACTTTAACTGAGTTTATGTGATAATGTGATTTCTTTGTTTTGTGCTGGCTTGAGATACATCTGCTCTTTGGGACTGCACCAATTTAATTTGGATTTTCTTATTAGGGAGATTATGGTTTTTTAATGTATTAATTCCTTTCGAGGGATATGCAACGTGTACCTGGTAAGATGATTTATCTGAAAAGGAAAGACAAATATTTTAAACATCCTTAAGGAAATCGTCTTTTTTGGGGGGGGCAAGTAGTTTTAAATTTCTTCAGAATGAGATAGTGTGTACTCTACCATTAGCTTTAGTCTCTGCTCTTCAAAATCAATTGATGGACTACATACCTCCGCCTCTCGAGTGATGCAAAATTAATTTCTGCAGGATTTATTTTCCGTCTTAAGCTTGAAGATAGCACAGCTGCAGCACAAGGGCGTACTCATGTGAATACACCCACCGTTTAATGTGGCTCTGGACATTTACTAGACTTTTGGTGCATAATGCAAGCACAGGTTAAATGTTTCTCGTCAAGGAATTCACACTGGTGCTCAAACGGGTCGAACACATTTCAAATCTGCAAGGCCACATCCTACATGATTTGGTTCGTATAATTCCACCTGACAAGACAAAACAAAGAGCAGTTCTAGCTGGGTTCCTGACTGCTAATGCTCCCGTTGATGTGTGTGTGTGTGTGGGCAGGAGCTATGCACTGCAGGCTTATGGCAGTCCTGAAACTGGATGTTGGCAGCGCTCCAACTGGATGGAGGCTGAGCGATGCCTCGGCGCGGTGAAATATTGATTCAGAAAGCTGAATCCACCAGGCCATAGGCTATGTTTGGACAATACATTCCGAAGAGTGTGAAAGTTCATTCCCCGCATCTGCACGCGGCGTTGCACAGCCAGAACAACGGGAGTGGAGAAAGGTCTGGTTGGTTGGGTGCCACCTCAAGACCGCTCCTTCTTGGACCCCCTGACTTTACATTTCCCAATTAGGTCACCTTGGATACGTGCACAGATCATTCCACGCAGCGCTTTACTGTCAAGCATTTTCTCTAGATGGATGGACTATCCCATTACAGAAACAATACATTAAACCTGCTTTTAGAGGTTCTGTTTTTTACTGAGTTAATCTATTGATTTATGATTTCACTGAGGCCGTTCAGACCTTTCATTAATATCCGTCCAGGGCACACGTGGCCACCTTAAAGTACAAGTGTGAACACAGGCAGGACACATTGAGGATGCTTTTGAATGATCCATCTAAAAATCATATTCATTCAGGAAAAATTACTGATTACTGCGCCAATAGAAGCTTCCTGGGCTCAGTTATAATCTGATCTTTGTGCAGGTCTCTAAAATGATTAACGTCATGGTGGAGGTAAATAAACGACTAAATGCACATCCGATTTACGCAACAAACAACCGTTCCTGGTTCTGAAACAGCAGCTGTTAAAATATTCAACTGATCCGTGAATGATGCCTGTATTTATCTGCATACTGACCGCGAAACTCGCATCAGATTTCAGGCGCTGGCAGCAGGTGTGGAGCACGGTCACTTTCAAGCTGGCCACTAGCGATCGGAGCGCCCAGGTCGAATGTCAATGCACCGTTTGAACCTTGATTATACAGCTGTAAAGAAATAGTAGTGCCTATATGACCGCTCAGGAATTGGTTAGCCACGAATTAACTGTGTGGTGGTGATAAGATTTTACAGAAAAAGGGGAAGCACCAGATTGCAGGACTCGCACACTGGGAGTGAGATGGGATGAATTACACAAGTCCGTTTAATTAAAACTTACTGCAAAGATAACAAAAAGACACTGCAGCAACAAGCGGGAAATATTGAAAGTAATTCAATGAAAGAAAGACCAGAAAAAATCCAGATTAAAAAAAAAAAAATTGAGGAACACTGGGAGATTCGTAGGAAACACATGAGGGATAACAAGAAAACAGCAGGTTAGCCATGAAGGTTTAGGAGAACAGCGGGATAATGGGTAGAAGAACTCTACGTAAGCAACGCAGGGAACAAATAAAACGTATTTAAACTCTACCTGATGGAAGAATGGGCTTGGGACTTAATCCTGTCATAAAGATAAAATAATCCTTTAATTTATGGATAAAGGTGCTGTTACAAACGGCTCACATGGTAACCGTTTTAGACTCATGAGTAAGACAGTGACAGACCCCGGATGATGATAACAGGTAACTCCGGACTCAACTGGGAATAGCACTAGCGTATCATAACAAAATATTGGTGAAATGAACGAGTTTCGTGGCAGATAATGCGTTATTTAGAGGCTGCGATTCGGTGCCCCATTCACTCCCACTACATGGATATACGCAGATCTAAATATCTCCCGAAGGACTACAAATTACACAAAAGTTATATGGGTGAGTAAACGATCATATTTTATGCCAGAAATAAGGTCCAGGTTGTAAAAAACAGTAGTTCCCCTTTAAGTCCCTAAGTGGAACTAGGGGAAGTTTAGGGAATGAACACATGACGAGAAGTCCCATTCCACAAACAGTGGGGCAGGATTGGAAACATGTGGTTGTGCCAAATAAATGAAACAAGACCAGACTAACAAACTTCTCCAAGTTGAAAACAAGAAAAGGCCTCACTGTCGGCTCTGCAAAAGAACGTGTAATCGAAAGACAGGTGGCACCAACCAGTAATCTTAGAGTATATAACAAAACGTTACCTACGTGAGGAAAGGTGTAGAGGGTAATCCACACGTCTCAGTATCTAGCAAGGCAGGAGACCAGTAGCCAGAGTGAGCAGCAGCAGTTGAGTAGCAGAGACTGGGTCCTCCAGCTGGGTCCTTCTTTAATTTAGGTCCCGGCAGTGATTGGACAATCTGGGGTTGAAGCAACCAATTAGCAGGAACTACCATACTTCATAGGTGGAAAGCAATTGTGCAATCAAAAAAATTTAGAGAGTTAATTTCAAAGTGTTTGCCTCTGATATATCTTCTGTCGTTTCCTATTATCTGGCAGAAACAAACCATCTACATGGTGGTGCAGGCTGGAGCTCTTCTTCACGTCTATCTTTGGCTGGGGGAAAACCCTTGTGGGGGGGGGGGTTGCTCATCATGGTGACAACCTGCGAGGCTCGGTGTGATGCACAGCGCTGCTGGATTGACAGCTGGAGCGTTTGAGATGCTGATCACTTCTGCCAAGCCGAGACGGTGAAGCACCGCAGCGACCCATGAATATTGAACCTTGCCCCGGGCGCCGGTGACCCGCACCGACTGATTGAGGGCATTCTGGCAAGGAAGCTGGATGTGTGAGAGAGAGATGGATGCATTAAGCAGCAGGGAAGTGTCCGTTCAGACAGAGAAGTGGGGGGGAAAAGGTCAAGTCTGCTGGATCTGGTGAGTTGTTTTCTTCCAGTAGGTGGAATAATGTAAAAATAAACAGAATCAATACGTACTTTACATTCACGTTCTCATTATATTACACAAATAAAATGCTAAACTAGTGTGAATTTACAGCATATCATTACTTTTCTCAGCCATTATTGTCCAGTATGTCAGCAATCATTGAGGAATGGTGTATAGCGGCGTGAAACATATATATATATAAATAGAGTTTATGCCAAATGCACTTATTTCTCATTCAGTTATTTAAAAAACTGAATAAGAAAATATGCTGCAAAACAACTGACGTATAAGAACCATGGTACACTGACACAACATTATGACCACTGACAGGAGAAGTAAATAACTGCTGGGAAACTTCTGGATCTGGCATTCATTCATGTAGATGTTACTTAGACATGTAGCACCCACCTAGACCAGACCAGGCACCCCCACCCCATAGCAATGACACTCCTTGATGGCAGCAGCCATCCCCAGCAGGATGCAACCTGCACACAACAACTCTTTAGGAACAACTCAAAAAAACACCAAGAACAGCACAAGGTGTTGACCTGGCCTCCAAATTCACTAGATGTCCCCCATTAGAGGCCCCTCCTCTGAAAGGTCCCCCCACTAATAGCATTGTGTAGCCAGACACCACAGGACACCCTCAGAAGGCCCATGTCCATTCTCTGATGAGTCACAACTGTTTTGGAGACCTACACAATATTAGGAAGGTGGTCATAATGTTATGCCTGATCGGTGTAGATGCACTACATCCGTGTAGTTTGCATAGCTGGGCTCTGCTCAAGGTTTCTTCCTGTGAAAAAAAAAAATTCTTGCCACTGTTGCCTTAGTGCTTGCTCTGGGGGTTTCAGGCTCTGAGTTCTATAACAGGTTTCGAGACAATTTGAATTGTTAATGACACCACATAAATCAAACTTAACTTAACAGAATTTAATTTGCATGTTAATCTAAGAGCATCTAAGAGCTAAATATCAGCGTACAAGTACAGCTTCTAGCAGCCAGACTATAGACTCTTAGGGCCTGGTTACAGTAAGTTGAACGTTGGAGTGAGAAGCTGACCAGTAGTGACATGAAGGTCAACCCATCAGTCAAATTTTGGGTAAGCATAACAGAAAACACGACGGGTCGACTGGGTTCAGGTGAAAAAGCATTTCAGCTAAGTTAGAAATAACTTACAGAAACGGGGCAATAGGTCCAGCTTTGACTAGCAGTCTACCTTCAACCTTCTCTTGTCTATCTCTCTCTCTCTAATTCGCTCTCAAACGCACAAGCAACCAGTAGAGGGCGCAGTTCCTCCCTGACCTGTGACACCGCCGGAGCCCAGCGTAGACAGTGGAGATGGAATGACCACAGCTGGCCCGATAAAGGCATGGAACAAGTGTGAATTTCAGATCACTGGCTGTAGACCCCATTGTGACTCATCAGAGGATGGGGATGGACCTTCTGAGGATGTCCTGAATGTTGTTAGTGAGGGGCCCTTGTGTGAATCATCCCACAGATACAATTTGGGATCTAGTGAATTTGGAGGCCAGGTCAACACCTTGTGCTGTTCTTTATGTTTTTTTTTCAGTTGTTCCTAAAGCGTTTTTGTGTGTGTGTCTGTGTCAGGCTGCATTCTGCTGGGGTTGGCTGCTGCCATCAAGGAGTGTCATTGTTATAGGGGTGGGGGTGCCTGGTCTGGTCTGGGTGGGTGCTACATGTCTAAGAAACATCCACATGAATGAATGCCAGGTCCAAAGGTTTTCCAGCAGAACACTGAACTGTCACAAGATGGTCGATGTTATTCACTTCTCCTGTCAGTGGTCATAATGTTGTGGCTGATCGGTGTATATACAGAATTAGCATTGATTTTGTTAGTATGGGTACTGAGGACAGTGCTAAAGAGTTCATATTGCCACAGATGCATGATGAGGCTGATACTCTATAGCAGTAAAATAATGAGTTTAGTGTCTTTTCGTGTTTATTTTGCTATAAATTTTAAATTGGCAGTCGTGCTCGAGGCTTCCTGCTGTCTGTTAAAGCAGTTTTTCTGTCTGCTTGTACACCACAAAGTAGTCCTGTGTCTACCGGATGGCGAGGAGCCTACCTGTGCTGTGCTGCGCTACACGTTGTTTGTGTTCACACTAATGAATGTTTGCATCAGGCGCTCGGCTGCTGGGCTGAGTGGGCGTTTACTGGAGATCCAGTGCAGCTCTTTGTAGTCGTGTTGTGTTTCTAGCTCATCTTTTTCTTTCTGTTTTAAGGTTTTTCACAGTAATTATGGAGTTGTTTTTTTTTTTACGCAGCCGCTGCCCTAAAACCATGTCTGTATACATAAACCAGATTAAAGGGCGAAACAAGAAGAATGGGTTGTTTTGGTGTTTGGAAAAGTGCTCCCCACCCCCACCCTCTGCACCGAGAGAGCTCCAGTTAGTAGAACATGAAACAAGATGAGTGTGTTTCTGTGTGTGTTTTTGCTTTAATAAGGAAATGAAGTCTGGTAGGTTGAAACCAAACGTGTGACATTTGTTTCTTTATTTTATTTTATTTTTTTGTATATGTGCTTTACACCGATCAGCCAAAACATTAAAACCACTGACAGGAGAAGTAAATAACATTAACCATCTTGTGACAATTCAAGGTTTTGCTGGGAAACTTTTGGACCTGGAATTCATTCATGTGGATGTTATTTAGACATGTAGCACCCACCTAGACCAGACCAGGCACCCCCCACCCCTATAACAATGACACTCCTTGATGGCAGCCTGACACAAAAACATGAAGAACAGCACAAGGTGTTGACCTGGCCTCCAAATTCACTAGATCCCAAACTGATCAAGTATCTGTGGGATGATCCAGAGGACCCTCCCCTCAAAGCCCCCCCACTAACAACATCCTGTTGCCAGACACCACAGGACACCCTCAGAAGGCCCATGTCCATTCTCTGATGAGTCACAACTGTTTTGGAGGCACAAGGGAGACCTACACAATATTAGGAAGGTGGTCATAATCTTGTGCCTGATCGATACTCTTTTAACAGTCACTTTCTGGCATCCCTCTTCAAGGTCAAACTTTTCCTCTTTCTAATAAACTTGATTCATAAAAGTTTCAACCACATCAGAAGAACGGTTTGACGTTATCTGTCAAACCGTGCCGTACCGTGATTTGCTTGCTGTAAACTGGTCCGGTGACCTCCACTAGGTTCACTGCATTGCATGCAAAGCGCTTGGCACGAGCCTCGAGTGCAAGATCCAACGCCATTCACCGACTACACTCCGCAAGAGCAGATTTGGCCGCGAACGCAGGTTTCGAGAATGCCAAAAAGGATTTCCTTACTTCCCTCTGACTGGTTTGTGCGAGAACAATCAGAGCGGAGAGGGGAAGGAAAAATGAGAAAACAGGCACGCAGGAGGGCCGGTGGATGCCTGCAAATGGAGCCTGCGAGGAGCAGATCAGACCCGGTCACTGTTTCATTCTGCACGTGGAACCGATAGAACTGTCGTTTTTATTCACAGAGCCGTTCGGTTTCGAGAGCAGCCTGCACTCTGCTCCATTCAAGGATGAAGGAACAGACTGAACTGATCAAAATAATTAGGAACAAAGCAGCGCTTGCTCTATACTTACTGCCTGCAGGATGATGAGGGGTTATATATATATATATATATATATATATATATATGCATATATTTTAACCAAAGAAGCCAAAAAAAAAGAGAAACCGAGCCATTCGATCTGGACAAACAACTTTATTTCTGGTAATGCATCTATACACTGTACATTCAGTCACTGTAGTATATAATCATAGCTATTTTCAAACATAATCTCTTAAATTCCTTTACTTTACAATATAGTCTGTGTCGTTAGAGAAGGGAACGGTGTTGCAGAAGGAAGGAAGGAAGGAAGGTAGAAGACGTGAAAAGATTAAGGAAACAAGGGAGACGGATGAATAAGCCAAGCTGTTTTTTCTTTTCTTTTCTATTCTTTTCTTTTCTCCACGCTGTATGTGTGGCATTAATAAACGGGAGAGCTAACCTCCTACGTAAAAATATTTCTAGAACTGTATATATGTATTAGCAGCAGCACAGGGCTAAAAAGATAAATGAGGATGAAACAATCTGCAAGGTGGCTTATACTGCATGTATGTGTGTGTGTGTGTGACCTATACTGCATGTTGGCTATATCGTGTACAAAAAAAACAAAAAAAAATTGTATATGAACTGGTGAAAAAATGCCATTCAGTATATAAAGACTCTACAGTAAAAATAATAATAATAAAAAATAAAAATGGAAATGGATTAACATATAGGGAATATTCTCTTACGCACTGCATCAACTGTTTCAGTTAAAACACAACTTTTTAAAAAAACAAAACAAGAAACAAACAAAGACGGCTATTGTAAGAAAAGATTTCTTTCTGAAAAAAAAAGGAAACATGTACATATATTACACAAGGTCGTAAATGAAAGAGAAAAAACATATTTACATTTGTAAAGTCTTATTCAAATCTCCAAATCACTGGCTAGTACTCGTCAACAACGCGGACTGTTATTGCTGCTTTACTTCCCGCCGCTTAGCAAAAAAACAAAAATTTTTCAAAAAAAAACAAGACGTTTAAACTGCTTCTTATTTTTAATTTTTTTGTTCTTTTCATGAGGGAGGGAGAGGATCTGAATGCCGTTACTGTCGCCCTCCTTTTGTAGAAAACCAAAATATAAATTAGGCTATCAAGAGTTTATTTTTTTGAGTGTAAAAACTACAAAATGTACCAATTTTTTAGGTCTGACAAAGTCCCAGACACAGTGTTGTTCTCATTAGTAATGTTGGATAAGAGATGGCAGGGAGGGAAGGTGATGGGGGTGGGGGATGGGGGGCTTTTAGCATATATAATAATGCCCTCAGACAAGTCATCAAGCTGGGAACAAACAGTTAAGTCCTTATAATACAACCCAAAGAAAGTAACAATTTGCCAAATTTTTTTCTGCTAGAAAATTTGCCCCGAACATGCATCACTGATGATCATTGATTTAAAATGGGAAAAATAAAAAATAAAATAATAATAATTAAGAAGCATCTCAGTATTTGTTCAACTGTACCCTGCACTGAAACGGGAATTTAAAAAAAAATATGTAAACTGGTCGGTTCTAAGACCGCTGATAAAAAACGAGCCGCTGAGCAAGGCAGGGGCTTTTAATTTGAAAAACCTGCAAATAGGAAAATTTACCAGACACCCCTCCCCCGCCACCACCTCTTTCACCCTCGCTTTTTTTTTTTTTTTCCTACTCTGGAAACCTTTCGCCGCCCACATTCCAGGCACTTGAGGTTCTCCAGCATTGGTGCATTGATTTATTTTTATTTTGTTTTTCCCAACTTCTTTTTGTTGTCTTGTTTTTTTTATTATTATTTTATTAAATTTTTTTTGCAAATGTGAATTTTTTTTTTATTTTCTTAAGAACGATTCACAGCTTGTAGCTGTTCTGTTAATTCCATTTCCCTCTTCTGTATAAGACAAATTGCTTTATATTGCATAACACAATAAAATCCTTACATTTACAGTATCAATGTCCAGTAACTGACTTTATGTATATATATGTATATATATAAATGTATGTATGTATGGCAAACATTTTCAACTTTCATGCAAAAAGTATTTTGTTTTCTAATCGGGGGTAAAAGAAAAAAAAAAGTGAACATAACAAGACAAAAATATCTCCACGTTTGAAACATCAACAACCAAAAGGAAGAAAATAAAAAATAGCATCAACACAATGTACATTCTGATTGCATTGTACCCACTGTGAGTGAATAAAATGTGTTTTTTTTTTTTGTTCCCGCTCCTGTAACAATTCAGATTTTCACTAGTTAGAACCCGGAGCTCGAGTGTGAATAGTTTTACAAAGCACTTGGCGAAAAAAATAAAAATAAAAAATAAAAATTCCCAGACTGCATCAGCAAGCAACAGCTAGACTGTCTCTCTTTTTTTTTTTTTTTAAACTTTATTTACAATACTTTGCCTTAGAAACAAACAGAACAGCAGTATTTATCGGCGATGTATATAGTCTTAACTGAACCTATACGGTGGACGTCTTCAAAGAAAGTCTGGAGACGATAGTGAGAGTACAATGCTTATGGTATGACAGTATTTTTGTTACGACAAAGTGCGATTCATTAATTGTAAAGTAAAAAAAAAAAACAAAAAAAAAAACATTTATATTTACATACCTTAATTTAATTCAAATGAACATTTTTGTGGTTATTATAAAAGAGTGTCCACTGCGGCCCACAGCCTTACTGGGCGACCCTCCCCCCACTACACTAAAAGCTCCGTGGGCGGAGCTGTAGACGGCTGCAGGTGCCAAATGGACTTATTTAAAAAAAAAAAAAAAAAAAAAACGGTGTTACAAGACAAGAAGACAAGGCCACACTCACATTTGGAGCATTTTATCTTTAGAAGATAAAGACTTCAGGGTTTTTACCCAAATTCTTAAAAAGCACAGGTCAACCAGCATGTGTGTGTGTGTATTGTGTGTGTGTTTTATGTGTGTGTTATGAAGACTATTCATCATTCAAGTGCTCACTTAAAAAAAAAAGGTGTCTTTAACTCACCATGCTTTTATTTTTCCAAATCCCCCAATCCAGGGTTTGATCAAAAGAGAGAAAACGTTTCAACTTGAATGAAAATAAAGCATTATATAAAACAAGAACGTGACCGGTCGCTTTCGGATTTGATTAACCCCCCCCCCCTCCCCCTCCCTTGCACACTTCTTTCTTGGTGGACTGCAACGGCTTTCCTGAAAAACCAACAAAGTCACGGCTGCAACGTGTCCATTCGTGTCTTTTGGTCATCTTTTCAAACTCCAATAACTCAAAGAAACATTCTTTTCCTCTTCTTCTTCTTCTTCTTTACATATCACTATGTAGTCTCTTGAGTAGCTTATAACGTCTTCAAAAAAACACCCGTCCTGGCAGGATATGGTAGCAGAGGCTTTTGTGGGAACTGGAGGGGGGTTTATGTGTAAACCACGTCCTCCTGGCCACACCGCTAGAGCTCCCCTCAACGGCTGGATACCTCTGACATGAGAAAATGATCACGTAGCAGGCACCAGCAGCGCAATCGAAAGAAAAAAAAAAAAACACAGACTCCGCCAGACTTTGTGCTATACATCACGGCTGTGATCCAGTTTTCAGTTCTGCGAGTTCAGAAGGTGCAAGTCAGTGCTTGATTTAGAAAACGGGTTTCCTTCGCTTCTGTCTCCGATCACTCACCGGCTTCTTTTCATGGGCGTGGGCGAGGACTCCTCCTTTCGGTTTCAAGTCAAGGGGTGCAAGGGTCGTTCGCGTTTGGGGAGCGAGAGGGAGTGCGATAGTGGTGCGGTGTGGCCGGGCCCAGAGCTCGTAGGTGTTTTACGGTGTGAAGCGGGGAGAGGATGTCGGGGGAGGGGGGTGGGGGTGTGTTGGTGGGGCGTGATAGCGACGACGAGAGGGAATGGTCGGGTGTGCTTGAGGCTGCCGGGTTAGTTGTCAGCGGGCGAGTCCTTGGCCGTCCCGTCTTTGCTTCTGTTGGATTTGGGCCAGAGCTGCTGCTGCAGCTCCTTCACCACCCTCTCCAGGTGCTCCCTGGCCTCCCGCTCGTGGAGCAGGTCGGCTCGGAGCTGCTCGCGGTCGGCCTCGGCGTGCTGCAGCTTCATCTGGAGGTCCTCGATCTGGAAGACAGAGGGCAGGGGTCAGCTGGGATCATTACGACACCTAGTCCATACATCAAGGCCCAGTGGTGCCTGCTTATGTTAAATACACCGATCAGGCTTAACATTATGACCACCTTGCTAATATTGTGTAGGTCGCCCTTGTGCCTCCAAAACAGTTGAGACTTATCAGAGAATGGACATGGGCCTTCTGAGGGTGTCCTGTAGCGTCTGGCAACAGAATGTTGTTGGTGGGAGCCTTTGAGGGGAGGAGCCTCTGTCATTGCTATGGGGTGGGGGTGCCTGGTCTGGTCTAGGTGGGTGCTACATGTCTAAGTAACATCCACATGAATGAATGCCAGGTCTAAAAATTTCCCAGCAGAACACTGAATTGCCTCAAGGTGGTCAATGTTATTTACATCTCCTGTCAGTGGTCATAATGTTGTGGCTGATCAGTTTACATGTTATAATCAAATCCCTTAAGAGGACTCAACAGCCTTCCAACGTAGACTACAGGCTCTGCAGGGAGCCACACAGACGCAGCTCTCGTTCTGTCTAATCTACATTTCCCATGGTGCCTGAGGGAAGTCGGCGTCTCTTCCTGTTTCTTCTCGCAGAGTGACATATCATGAGTCTGTCCTCTCGAGGCAACACCCATTTATTTTTTATTTTTTTTGACCGAGGAAGAGGAAATGTGTTTTATTTTTCTGCTGAATTTGACTTGAGCATTTGACCCAGAGAAGCATGTGCATTTACCGTGAGGGCAGCTTGACTTACACGCCGCGGCATCTGGCCCACACTGGACTATTAACACCTGTCTACGTGCACAACCCTGTCTGGCTACGTTTCTACGCCTATCCCGTGTTTCTCAAACGTATAGAAATGATTAAATGTCATCTTAAAAGATTTGAAGGCCCTGTTCAGACCTGCTATTGACACGGGTCCTGAGAGACTTGATCGCAAATAAGGCAGCTGTGAGTTTGTGAGTTCACACCTGCCGACAGAATGTGTCTCCACATGCAACTTGAACTGTCGCTCTGAGAGCAGAATAAACACTGACATCATTTAGGGCACAGGAGAATATTGTGCAAACAGCTGCTGTAGCAAAACAAGGGAAACGTTTCGGAACCAGAAACGCCACTGCTGGTCGTGTGTTCGGGTGCTTTTTGGCTTTCCTGGCAATCATTCACAAAATCTGCTGCCTGTACCTCAGAGGCAAACCTTAGCTCACGCAGAAGACGCCAATGTGGCCAGGAAGCTTTGTGTATTTGCACCGTGTGGCCTGCACCACCTCCAAATGTGGGCTATGTGATTGGACTTCAAGTGTGCCGTGAAAGCCCCTCGGGTGGTTTCATACCTGTACTCGGCGTACAGGTGTGAAACCACGGCGGTGTGATCAGATCACTCAGGACCCCTCGGCTGCTGACTGACCTGTGCGGAGTACTTTGAGCGGAGGCGCGCGGCCTCGCAGCCTTTATCGCAGACCCTCAGCTGCCGGGCCTGCTCCAGCTCCCGCTTGAGGCGGATCCGCGCCTCGTTGGCCTCCTTCATCTTCTTCTCGCTTTCGGCTCGCAGACGTTCGATTTCCTTCCTCAGGTTGCGCTTCGCCTCGGTCGCCTCCCGCAGCTTCTCCTTCTTGGCCACCCGCAGAAACTCCAGCTCCTTTTTTGAGAACAGCGGGCATAAGTCAGGTCAAGACGGTGAGTCTTCGCGGTCAATTAATCAAGCGGCTTTTGTTTCCGAAGTTTGAAAGGGTCTATGGGAAGATTAAGCGTCTAATGAAGCTTATGCCGTTGCGTATGTCAATGGACGTATTGCACACGGCTGCTTTACCAACTAATCTGTTGATACTTAAAAGCAGAGAGTTGTTACAGTAGGCTGTGGTGTCCATGTCAGTGTTGACATTGGACTATTATAATGTGTGGGATGACAGAAGTAGAGTTCCCGTCCTTTGAAACTAAAAGAGCGTGAATGTGTCTTGTGGTAACACACCCATAGCCTTCTCATGGGAACCTAGCAGCTGGGACAAACATGCCTGTCATCAAGCTTTGTTGGTTCCAACAAAAAAGAGTGAAAAGAAACAATCCCCAGCACACCCTTTACCCCGCAGAGGCTTCACATAATGACTCCTTCAATCCCACCAGGCTTAGCATCATTCAGCTAAACACGGGAGGAAATATACCAGCGGGTTGTTTAAAAGTAAGGCCGCTGTTGATTTAGTGTGTAGGTTGGGATTGTGGAGCCTCGCCACAGCTCCTCTGAGCCCTGAAGGAAAACGAAAGTGGAATGCGCACGGCTGGAAGTGCTTTTCTTTTTAGGATGCGTCGCAAGTTGCGCGCCCGGTTTCTTTCTTTGGCTTTTTTTTTTGTTGCAAGACCAAAAATAAAAAACTATCCGGCCTTTCCTTGACTTTGCGGTTCGCATGAGTGGCTTCTAATCTGCTTGCATGTTTTGTCAGTGCATCTAAGGCAACTAAAAGTTTGTGAATTGAGTGCATCTATCGCTGTACTTAATGCAAACAGATGAGTCTTACCTGCTGGAGGCTGCGCTTGGCCTGCAGGGCGGACCCCAGCTTCTCTTCCTGCTTCACCCTCATCTTAACAATCTCGTGCAGGAACTTCTCCTTCGACTCCTTGGAGTCCAGTCCGTTTTCCAGCGTCTGCCTCAGGCTCTCCAGCTCCGACTCCAGCGCCAGCTCCGGAGGCGTCAAGGGGGCCGCGACCGGCGCAGCTGCTGCTGCGGCGCCCCCTTCCGCTAACACGAGAGGCCCCTGGGTGCTCGGCGAGCTCAAGTCTTTGGCCGAGCTGCTGGACGAGGTGAAAGACGGCGACGACAGGGAGGACATGGACGAAGTAACTGTGGCGAGAGAAGAGGGAGTTTATAGAAACGTTCTCTTGTAACGAAATAAACGTGGATCAATATGCGTCTGGTTGATGGAGGAGAATTACGCGCTTACACTCATCGCGGCTTTCCACTTCAATATCGACCTCAAAGTCCTTGTTGTCCGGAGGCGGCAGCGGCAGCGGCAGCGGCAGCGGTGCCGGCTTGCAGGCAGCGGAGGACGGAGGGTTGGGGACCTCCGGCGCTGGGGGTGGGACGTCACCAGGGGCTTTTCTTTTGCAAGGCCTGGAGTTGGGGTTGGCGTCCTCGACCGGGGGTTCGTCTCCACTTGGGTGGGACGTGCTGGGTACCGATGGGGACATGGGGCCCACCTTCCCCAGAGGCAGTGGCGTGAGGGCGACGTTGGGAGCCACCGCATTCTCCAGGCTCTTGTAGCTGTAGAAACTGAAAGTAGACCAGATTGGTTTGACTGAGCGTCCCTTAGAAGCAATAACCGAAACCAAGGTTAGTACAATATGGTACATAAGGTACATAAACACTAATTTAAGCACTTACAGGACCTTTCTTCCACTCCCACAGACCAACCGGATCTGTAAAAGAGTGCCGTTTGGTGTCCAGTGATGCTTACCTGTCTCTCAGCAGGGCCAAGGGGTGACTGGAGGGCATCTTGTCATTAGCAGAGATGTGTGGGGACCAGGGTCTGAACGCTGAGGGCCTCTGCCTGGGCTGAATGCAGTTAATCCCCTGAAAAACAACAGTATACCGTTTGAAGTCTTGGATGCTAATATGGATGTGATAGCAGGTCTTTGACCCAGGTCAGGTCAGGCAAAACATTACGGGGTATGCACGCCAGGCTAAATTACTCAGTAGAACCTTTCAGGGTCTTATTAGCGACTCTAAATATTCACTTGCTATTCTGCAGTAAGTGCTAAAAGCTTCTCAATAGGTGTGTCATCGTAAGCAATTTTGTTATGCAACTGTAGGGTCAGTCTGAAGATGCATTTTAAATATATCTAAATGGTATCACTCTTCACAAGGCGCATCCATTATTACATTGTGGTACGGTTATATATATATATTTAGTTTCTTTGCTCTCAAGCTTCACTCACTGCAGGGCTCGGTTCGTGGCCTCCACCGTTACCACCACCACCACCACCCCCCTACCACCACTCTGTTTGCACAGCTTGCCAAATCTAAATTTAAAGCACTACCCTTTATCCAAAAAGGCTTGACATGACATGACATCTCCTGTCGCGCACCGTGGATCATTATCATCATCACGAACGACTCCTCTTACGGGGGGGATTAGCGGCGCTCACCTTACTGGAGGAGGACACCGAGTGCAGCCAGTCGTGCTGCTTCTCCTTGTCGGCCAGCGGGGATTGCGGGGGGAGGTCTTCGTGTTTCAACTTTTTCATCGGGATGGAATCCGGCAGCTGGAAGAAAAAATAAAAATAAAGGTTTGTTTTTAATATGCAGGGTAGGTTGCACTATATTATATCAGGGAAATCAACAAATTTGGGAATCTTGGAGTAGTTTAGATTATCCACTGGGACAGCAATATCTATTGCTTAGACACAACCCGTCTCAAGGTGACAGGTGAGACGCTGTGTTTGCCTTCGTGCTATGCTTTTAACCACGTCTCCTCGGTTGTAGCCCAGGCACTAGCCAAGAACACTTGTACCCCCACTGCAGGGATGCGACTACCCGCCGTGGTAGCGCGTGACACACTTGTCACACGCTTTAATCCAAGACAGCAAGGTGTACTTGGCAACCGAGATGGGAGGCAACCGGGACAGCGTGAGCCTGCGTTTGTATGTAGGCCTTGTTCTCTGTATTCTCTCAAACTACACCGACCAATCCGGTGCACCGTCCGTCGCCAGACCGACGACTGTATTCCACTGCAATCTAATTTTGTTAATGCGCCACTCCCCTTGTGTGAAAGAGTCTTGTCCAAAAAAATAAAAGCGTCATTAATTTATTTTTGTCAGTGACGGAAAACATTATCATGTTCTTCCCCCGATGAGTATGGAAAGGTGCACTATGTCCTTTCTGGCTGTTCCAGAGTCAACAAACTAAAAATAAAAAAAGATTTCAGGGCTTTCAGGAGAACGCCACACACCTTTTCAAACTAAATTTTAATAAAACTTCCCTCTGTTCAAGGCTTGCATGCTATATTCTCTTGACTTTTTGCAGCTGCTCTTCCACGTCCGTGTTTCAGGCTTCGTCCTGAGATGTCTGGCTGGTTACGCTAGTCAGACAAGACAAACAAGTGGGGGTTTGTTTCTCTCCGACCCCCCCCCCCCCCCCCACCGCTGCCACTACCACCCGCAGTATGCTGGCTCTGTGGCTATGACCTCAGCCTCTCCAGCCTGTGTCTGTCACTAGTTGCCACAGACACGAACGAACACATCTCTCACACACACACACACGCCGTTCACGACGACCGGTGGCAGTGATTGAGCAGAAACACGTTTGACAAGTGCTTTCTTATTTTAACGGGTTTAAAATCTGATGAAGCTTTGTTTGTTTAGGAGGATAATGCTCGCGAGATTTTCTGAGGCGGTGTAATGGTGGCAGGGATTTAGCTTCGACAAAGCACGATGAAACCTACGTAATTCTTAGTCACTGGGAGGTTTGACGGCTCCGAATCCCACCACATTCACTCATTCATTCATCTGCTTCATTTTTCTTCTCTTTCTTTGAGGATCTACTTCTGGAATAGACTGCATCTCGCAAGCAAACTGTTACCCTGTGCAGGAGTGGGTGGTATAAATATGCCATCTCTCTCTCTCTCACACAGACAGACAGGGCCTCCTGCATGGTGTCAACAGGTGGCCATTTGTAAAGGGGTTAGATATTCTCTCTCTCTCTCTCTCTCTCTCTCTTGACCATGTTGGCGGCGTGTCATACGATGCCATATGTCAGAGCTGCTCTCGCAGGAACGCAGTGCGGCTAGACAAACAAATACCACTGAGGTGACAGTGGCCTTTGATCGACCGTAGAACTGGTCAACATTCAGTCGCTGCCTGTCCAGGATGCGGCCTTCACGGACAACTGGAAACCTTTCTGGGGTACGGCGCTCGGTCTATTAGTAGAGACGACAACCGTCCACACACACTTTGGACATACTGCTTGTTCTCTGAGCAGCCGATTAATGAAGTTACTCCCAATTAAGACGTTTGACTGAACATTTTCTAAAAAGAAAACTATGATTTCATTATTTATGCAGCGTATACCCAATTAGGAAAGCTACCATTGACTCTATCCTGCTATCGATTATTGTGCAGATGGTGGCAATGTATTATTTACGTGCAAACGGTTGCTTTCATCCACTGGAGATCTACGTTTCTTGGTTCTACAGAGCTACGTGCACATCAACAGGCTGCTTCTGAGCGTGCTGGATAGCCATTAGCATCTGCTCTAAGGAGATTATGCAAAGGCAGCTCCCGGGCAGCAGCAGCCGCCTACCGACAATCAGACAAAACTCAATGATAGCAATCTGACAAGCTGCAAGCTCTTGTTGTTTTGAGGTTGGGACGCTACCATCGTAGCCGCTGTCATTTCTTGGGTTTAAAAGTTTTATATTTTTTTTCTTCTATTAAATAAAGAAAGAAAACGCAGATGTAGCATAAATACACTGGAACGTAACAAAGTGTACCACTGGACAAATTCCTGTTTCCACCTCATGGCGGTGTCACGTGAAAGTCAGCGAGGATGGAGGGTTGGGGACCTCCAACTGGGGACCGATGGGGACACGGGACCCACCGTCCCCAGAGGCAGTGGCGTGAGGGCGACATTGGGAGCCACCGCATCTGAAGGTTTTATTCTCTGGATTTTAATGCTTCCTAAAGCCGCACAACAAATTAAAGAGACTGCAACCCCACCCCATAATGACCTAAACTGCATTTATTTTATTTGACTGGTGAACACGTGCAGCTACTTTTTATATCATGAAATTCGCAATATGTAGCAAGAGTATACCTGCAAATCTAGACCATTTTTAAGGTTAAAATATGACTTCCTCATTACTTGGTTTATTTATCTGTTCATTCTAGTGGTTAAGAATTCTTCCCTTATTATAATATGAGTGTGACTTTCAGTTGATGCAATACACAATCGTACAGAGCGATCCTGCGGCTGGGAAGGTTTGTGGGTTATCTAGCGATGGAGCGATATGTCCTACATGTCGCCGCACCAAAAGCAGGGCTAGAGGCGAGCGGCTAGTGCCTGCAGTTAAGCCCACAGAGTGGCTGATCTCTTTCTCACACACACACACAAACGCACAGACAGACACAGTTTGTGGCTCGGGGCGAAATCTCCGCGCCACGTGCCAGTCCCCGTCTCGTGGATTACCAGTTGCCAACGCTACAGCCTTCCGAGGCGAGATCTCGGTCCCAGCGAGCCTTGGGGCGGAGGAGAGCGATGGGGGGGATCGGGGGGCGAGGGCGGGGATGCCAACGAAAACAGCAGTTAAGCTTGTGGGGTGCTCCGGTGAGGTCAAAAAAGTCTGGATTACTGAACCAGCGTCTGTTTGGACGCCGACACATTTATAGTTACCCGGACGTAATTGCAGACTTGCAATAATTTGAGGGTGCTCGCGTCCAGATCCGAGGAAGGAAACCGTTTTTTTTGTGCATTTAATCGGGCGGTGATTCACAGAACAGATGGACAGTGACTCAAAGCGTACCCGTGAGAACAACCCGGGCGTGTTTGAAGGTAAAGAAGTGAGTCAGTCGTCTGATCTCAACCCGGCAGAGCTAGCAAAAAAAAAAAAAGGAGGAAAACCAGTTCCTGGCGACGTCGGTGGCTTCCAGACATCAGGAAGCCACTGCAAGGGATAAAAAAATAAACATTTAATTTAAGATTACGTTAATTTGCATGAAAATAAGAGGCCGTGATCTGGACAAAACGCATGTGGGACCTTGCTGCAGGCCTCTGACGTGCTGCAGGCCGACCGTAAAAGCCTGAGCTCAGCTAACTTCGAGCACAAACACAAAGAAAAGTGAGTGCACACTTTTACGAGGCCCTTTCTGATTGGGTGTGGATTGCACATCACAGACAGGATGTTAGACTTCCTAGACGAGGCCTTCTGATGAGCCGATGCGTGTGCCCAGACCGTGTTGTCGACATTTTCCGACGCCGACACCTAATGCTTACAAGGCTACATTTCGTAACCCGTCTGTGCGCTGGTGTTACACCGATTTCTAAGAAGCGATACGGCCTTCTCTTAAACTCAGATGTAATTTCGTGATAAGACTTGCAAGGGCTGTGTGCCGTCCATCTTACCTAAGCAATGGCCAAGCACTTGACAGTCAGGAATACCCCCCCCCCCCTGCATAAGAAACTCACATCAAGTGTCAAGTCACGGGGCAGCATAAGTGGAAATAGTGAAGAGCTCGCTGGGCTCGTCTCAGCTGCCATCGGGGGCAACGCAAGGACACAGGCGCGAGCACGTGTCTGGCCGTGTGGAAGTGGGTGTCTGTTAGGATGGCTTTGTGTGTTTGTGGCAGAGACAGGATGGGTGGGGTGCGAACAGTCTTCTCAGCGGAAGACTCTGCCTTTTGAAAATCCTCGCAGTTTCGGTTCCTCTGTCTGCAGGCCATTGGTGTTTGTCAGAGTGCAACAAAAACACTGAGCATAGGAAGATTCGGACGGGACGCAGCGATTGGAGTGCTTTGTGAAATGGTTTATGGTGCTTCAAGTGGTGATTCTGCATGGGACGTCGTTGTGGAAACCCCCCCCCCCCCCCCGAACCCCGGCCGAGTCTTCTCTTAGAACGCGAGGACGTCCACATGAGGAGGGATGTGTAGCTGCATGAAGTTTAGAGAAAACCTCGCATGAAGTGTTTCCCTCTTACACTAGATGTGCCACGGCCTCGACGGCTGAGAATCTTCACAGTCACATAACTGTTGTTAAGACGAGTGGGGAAGTGAAACGTCTGATGAAGGCGAGCTTTGTTACGCTGTCACCGTGTTTGCATTTAGGCGGGTTTCGGTTGTGGACATGTTGAAATGCTCTCAGATGCTTCTAGAGGCCCCGCTTTAAAGGAGCTTTGCTTTAAAGAAGGGTTAGAAGGTTTTTTTTTTTTTTTTAACAAATCAGATGTGTTGTTTCTGTCTGCTGGCAATATGAAGAAGCAAATGTCACACTGGGCTATACACCAATCAGGCATAACATTATGACCACCTTCCTAGTATCGTGTAGGTAGGTATCCCTTGTTGCCTCCAAAACTGACTCATAAGAGAATGGACATGGGCCTTCTGAGGGTGTCCTGTGGTGTCTGGCAACTGAACATTGTTAGTGGGGGGCCTTTGAGGGGAGGGGCCTCTGAGGATCATCCCACAGATACTTGATCAGTTTGGGATCTAGTGAATTTGGAGGCCAGGTCAACACCTTGTGCTGTTCTTCATGTTTTTTTTTAGCTGTTCCTAAAGCGTTTTTGTGGCTGCATCCTGCTGGGGATGGCTGCTGCCATCAAGGAGTGTCATTGCTATGGGGTGGGGGTGCCTGGTCTGGTCTAGGTGGGTGCTACATGTCTAAGTAACATCTACACCAATGAATGCCAGCTTCCCAGCAGAACATTGACTTGTCCCAAGATGGTCAATGTTATTCACTTCTCCTGTCAGTGGTTTTAATCTTATGGCTGATCTGTGTAAACGAGTGCTCAAACTACATTAAGGGCTGGTGCAATGTCAGATTAGAATAACTGGATTAATAAACTGCCTGCAACCGTTGTCTCTGAAAAATGACTAATGTTCATTCAAGAGAAACCGGTGTCCGGAACTGACTGCTGTTCTCAGGAAATAAGTTCAGAGCCGAGACGAAAACCCGCATCAGCAATGTTTTGACTACACCTCGTAGTGTTGAAAAGGGGAGGGTCAAACCCCACCGACTCTGAAAGGAGGCGTTGTGATGACAGCCGCCTTTCACGAGGTAAACCCGAATCTCCTCCTTGACACGATCTATCATTCTGCATCAACGCCACCAACGTGTTTCCTTTTAGCGCCACACCCTCTCGACTCTCGCCGTCGTTTTCTTTCTTTTTTTTTTTCTCAGACCCCCACCCAAACAGCCGGCTTGTTTCGTCTTTCTGTCTGAGTACCTTTCCTGTGACACAGATTACAGGATGTCCTCTGCAAACAAGCAAGATTCCAGTCACAAAGACAGAAAGCAAGAGGAATCAGTCAGACTGAAACGTCCCGTGCGTCTCAGGATAAACGTCTTTTTTCAGTCTCACCGATCGAGATATTTTATGGGTGTAATGCACTGAGTTATGTTTGGTATTACAGTTTCATGACAGCAGCTGAGAGATTAGTCTTTTGACCAATATTTTGATATACGTGCTATAAATAAAAAATAAATGTAGGGGCAGTCTAACTTCAGATACTTTCAAAACAACTACTGGAAGTGACTCAGAACTATTAAAGAAAAACGTTTTTTTATTTTTATATTTTTATATTTATATATTTTAGTGTCTTACACCGTTTTTCAAGTGTGTTTATGTGCAACTGAGCAACCACGTGGATCAGTAAAGTCTATCTAAGTCTAAGTTGTAATGGGTATTTCTGAAGCCGCTGGCCTCCAGACTGCGACTAAATGATCACATAATGCTGCCATTTGTCGAGACGGGCCAGCATCGCGGCTACGCATTCGCGTTTATCCTCAGAGAGATTCCACTATAAAGCAGCGAATCAGATGACGAGTCAGAGAAAGCGGTGAAAAGGCGAGACGACAATATTTGTCATCTAAGGTAGTGTAAAAATACCAACAACTGTCTCTTCTACTCTCAATGTAGTCTGAAATGCAAGAAAGCATTTTGTGGGGAAGCCAACACAATAGTTGCGCAGAGCAGTAACTTGAAGAATAAAGTTGGCCTTTTCTCATGACCCCATGCTGTGTTTGCATATGTGCATTTGTTAATCTTGTGGGTCTTGTTCTGCAACTGACCATACCACCGTGAAATTCAAATTAAATGGCACATTGTAAGTTGTGTAAGTCTATTTATTGCCAAGGCAACTGTTAGTGATACAGTTGAACGGGGGAAAAACTTGATTTGAGGTGTGCTGCTAAATGTTGTTCTTGTTTTCCTTAAGTTTTTAGTACGTGGCCATGGTGCTCCAAATAAAAAATAAAAAAAAGAAGCGAGCGTGGATTTCTGAGCTTTTAACGGCATCTCATAGAGCAGCTTCAATAGATCAAGTCTGCTCTGTATTCACTAAGAACTGTCACTTCCAGAAACCGACTCCGCTTTAAGGTTTGACTTTTCTTCTGGTGTGGTTCAGAATGATTTAGAAAAATAAAATGATAACCGTTCAGCTCAACAATGCATAGCTATCCAGTGCCAATACCTTCAAAATGTTTTGGGTGTCCTTGAACTTGCCATTTCCTTCAGCAAGAAGCAATTTCTGCTTCGACCGCAGAATGTGTCAAGAGTCAAGACCACACGGCTGTCAGACACAAACAGCCTGAGTGGTATGGTGCAAAACAGGTTGCCTAACCCAACGTCCCCCCTCCAGACTAAGCCAAGATGAAAGGTAAACAACCTGTTTTCTTTGCTTTGAACGGAGCCGCTCCCTGCCTGTGACCTGACTTTGGCCTCCCTTGCACGTCTTGCTGAGGGGCCCCGAGCGGTTGAAAGGGAGGGGCCCTTTCCTGGAGGCAAAGTGAGAGCTTTGCTCACCTTGCACACACATGCACATGCCACAAAAAAAGAAAGAAAAAAACCTACATATCCTGACAAACAAACAGGTGTGAGACGGCTTGTTGTTGCACTGTACATGCAGACGAGAAAAAAAAAAAAAAAAGTCTGGCCACAGTTCATTACATCTTGGACTTTGAGCAAACAAACACGACGCATAAAGCAGTTTAGTTTCAAGGTCTGAGACTTCATGTCTCCTGGAAGCTGAATTGAGCAATATTGGGCGGGTGAGTTGTTTTGTCTGGAGAGTTCACTTCTCACTGCCTGTGTCTATGGTAATTCTGCAGTCAGACTGATCTGGTTCGTCCCGAGTGATCTGATCGCAAGTAAACCGCTTAAAAGCACAGGTGTGACTACACCCAAGACATAAGAGGACGCATTTAAGATCAGATGCCTCCATTCACATTTACAGATGGCTCGGTTCACCTGTGACCACATTCCTTTAGTAGAGTAAACACGCAGTAGTCCCTGGCCACGCTCGCAAACCGCCTACTCAGCTGGGGCGCTCGTGCGTAAGCAGAGTTTTGCTTCAGTCATTCAGGGGAAAACACACACAACTGCTATGATGGATGATCTAGAGAAGACATCAGTAAAGAGAGCCTTTTAATGCATTTTATCCTTGTAGCTGTTAACTAACTAAACAATAAATAGGGATGCACCGAAAATTTTTGGCCGAAAACCGAAAATGCACCGAAAATTGCTGCGGTTGTTGCTTGCAAGTGTTGTTTCGGTGATAAAAGTCCAAAAAATTTTGTCCAAAAAAACAATTTGGGGCCACTTTCGGCCGAAAATATATCGCCGAAACAGCACGGCCGAAACAGGATGTTGTGATGATGCAAGCAACAACCAAAGCAATTTTTGGGCCAAAACGTTTGGCTGAAAAATTTTGAAAATTTTTGGCCGAAAATTTTCGATGCATTTTCGTTTTTTTGGCCGAGAATTTTTGGTGCATCCCTAATAATAAATAAATCTCAAAGAAGAATTGAAAAATGAGACTACTGAATATGAATAGGCTACATGTAATTCCATCATAAACCCATCAGCAGGCGATTAATAAGAGATGAGTTCATGTAGATGTATGCAACGTAGCCATGTGGAGTTAAGTTACACATCTTCTCAGCAACCACCGGTGTCTTAACTCACCTTTATTTACCTTTAGTACCTGCAGAAAACTGTGCAGTGGTGATGTTACGGTGCACATTACGGAGGCTTTCTGGGTTCAGATAATAATCTGAGCTCGGTCTGGGTCTCTAAAATAAATAATGTCAGGGCTGAGTGTGTGTGTTTGCGCGCACGTGAGCACTCTCAAACACACCGGATAAAAATACAGCGGGCACCGTAGCTGCTCCCTCGAGTGAGATTCCTCAACAGTGTGTTTGTGGGTTACACACATGCAGAGGTTCAATTTTGGCAACTAGCTCATCCCACCATTGTCTGAGGAGTCCCAGAGAACAATGGGGATTCTGTCTTCAATAAAGTAAATTGCGTACATACCTACAGTCAGCAGCACTGCACTGGATCAAATCATTCCTCTTACTTTGAAAAGAAGAAAGAAACTGTGTCTTGCCGAGGCGCAGCTTCGACTTCGAGATGAACTGGCTTGCTGACTACGCTTGAAATGACCTCATCTAATATTCACTTTGATACGGCGCGCGATTAAGTCTGTTCATGCGCCGCTCCGAGATATTCCAACGGTAATACGAGTTACAGAATTATAAAGGGCAAGTGCTAACACGTTGGGAATGTTGGACAAGAGTGTTTGGACTCAAACAACTTCCAGACATAAACACAGGACTCCGGGCCAGAGTAAGTGTGTGTGTCGAGCCAAATGGCAGATGTTCAGACTATCAGGTAGCTGCATGTAAGGAGGAGGAGGAGGAGGAGGAGGCCCCGGCGGTACCTGCCCGTACCACCTCCCCTCACATAACACATCATTTATCCAGCGTGCGTTCCCCTCCCCGCTACCTGAGAGACAAACCCGAGACCAAAAACGGCTCGTGCTCGAACTTCTGCTCCATGCAAAACACAAAATGCATCTCCTGAAACGTCCCAGAGCTGCAAGCGCACCTTCATGAGGAATGTGTGCACCGTATGTTTAAAGGCACAAGAAATAAGTCCATAGCCAAAAACTTTTCTTGCATCAACTTTGCTGCAAACGGGACAAGATGCTGGACCGGTCCCCTTTGTTTGTAGCTAGATCACAAGTCCATTTGATGGGTCTTGAAAGCCTTTCAGCTGCAAGAGTCATGGATTTTCTTTTTGACAACCATGTAAACTTTAAGTCAGAACATCATTAGAAGAGCCCAAAAACAGATGTTTAACACAACACAACAGGAATGAGAGAAGACAATGACTCTTCTTGTACTGCAGACCCCCTTTTTTTTTTTTTTTTGTAAATTGACCGGAGGCCACGAACAACAGTTTTGTATACACACAGAAAAAGAGAAGGAAAGGATATATCAACTAACAGGGGAAAAAAAGTGCACCGCTATGTCAGCAGCTTTGCTCTTGGACCAGTTCGGAGATGGAAACGAATAAAAGCAAGAAAATAATTGAATGTCTCTTGTATGGAAGAGACTGGAAGCAACTCAGCAACTCCCTCTGCCTATAAGGGTTTTGTGGTTAGAATGTTGATCTGGAGTCACGCCTTTTGGACCTGATCGTGCTCCGATGACGATCTGCTGGGTCAATCAAATCATTCGGATTGGCTTTACATACGGAGAACAGGGACTGTGTTTACGTACGGTATTAAAAAGTGTCCAGGGTGAGCGAATTATCCGCGACACCGTTAAAATCGATCCCGAGCGGGGCGCTCTGAATACGTGCATTGTCTTGGGAAATGTGTCTCAAGTGACCACGGTGCGGTCTGTAAGCAATTAAACACATCATTCAGGGTGCAGTGGAATATCGTGCAAACAGCTCTTGTCTTTAATGGAGCACCGTTGCAAACGCAATACCACAAACGGCGCTGTTTGTGGTATTGCGTGGAGACACAAAAACACAATGCGGGTTGCAGTGTGTCCCGTCAAACCTTAGGCCGTTACTTATTTATTAACCTCCGGCCCTGATGTGACTCACACAACGCTCACATAACTCAAAGAACGGGAGAAGCGACACTGCTGCAAACAGCCTGCTGTGAGAATGTGAAACTGGAAAAATCTCCAGTAAAAAGCAGTATTTCAAACACAAAGGCAGCATTTATAAGGCTGTTAATGTGCATTATTTATTATTTATTATCGTTTACTCACCCATATAACTTTTGTGTAATTTGTAGTCGTTCGGGAGATATTTAGATCTGCGTATATCCATATAGTGGGAGTGAATGGGGCACCGAAACGTAGACTCTAAATAACGCATTATCTGCCGCGAAACTCGTTCATTTCACCAATATTTTGTTTGATACGCTAGTGCTATTCCCTGTTGAGTCTGGAGATCCACGATCTCAGAATCGGAAAAATATTCAGCCATGTTGCAAAAAACTAGCAGTAGCAGATTACAGGTAAACAAGCCGACCGTCGCAGGTGCACGCTGCGCTCAGAGATGACATCATCCAGGTCAGAAGACATCATCCGGGGTCTGTAGGTCAATCTACTGAATGGTGATAACAGGTAACTCCGGACTCAACGGGGACAGATAATGCATTATATAGAGGCTGCGTTTCGGTGCCCCATTAACTCCCACTATATGGATATACACTGATCTAAATATCTCCCTAAAAGACACCAAATAACACCAAGGTTATGTGGGTGAGTAAATGATTGTATTTGTTAAAAAATAAAAGTACTTTAAAAGTAAATTGTGCCACTACTTGGAAATTAATGGTTTTATGGTTCTCCAGGTCCAGGGATTTGTTGTTGGATGCCTTTTCCTGCAGCGCCACAGTCAAACAGGGTAAAGCTGCCTCTGCAAAACATTTGAGGCTGGAAAGGTTTGCTGTCACACATTGCTCCTATTCACTGCACGCTTCAGATAAACAGCGTCCACAGGTTGTTTTATTTTTTAATAAACTTCAAACCTCAGCCGCGCTGCATCTTAAACAAACCCTGGTGCTCGTCCAGCGTTTGTCCCCTCGCTTCACACGAAAACAACTCGTCTTTCAGACGCTAGATCTGAGATCGCCGGAGGACACGCTCTTGTCTCTTCCTGTCTGTGTGGGAGGATTAAGTCAAGCTGTCAGCTGATTAGGACACAACGAGCCGCTGCCCCTCCTCCTCCTCCTGACCAGCCATCGCCTGACGGGTCCCGTCTGCTTTTTAGAGTTCTTTCACACCTCGTGTTCGTTTGGGCTGGTGCGAACTTAGCGATCGCTCCAAGTCCCTGAACAAGTGAATGGAGCAGAGCCTGGTTAGAGAGGGTGGTCTCAGCCCAATTGCAGTCACTCCCCAAAGCAGATTTGCAGTGTGAACATGGACTGATACGACTACCTTATAATTACACAACAGTGCAGATTATCTGATGCATGTTTGGAAGAGTGCAAACCCGACAGACTGAGATGTCTGTAAGCAGCAGTGCATCATACATAGTGTATATACATAAGTTTTCTACACGCCAGTTTTCTAAATCGGAACAAAACCAAACACACCGGAAGAAAAGGCAGCGGTATCTATTGATGGCTGTGTTTGTTGTGATCGGGGCAGTGGGACACGCACTAATGCATTAGCAGACGTGGCGGGTCAATAAAAGCACCACGCGGAGCCAATCGCCCGGCGTGGACAAACGAGCTCTGCACGCCGGGTGCCGAGATGCCACGGTTTTCAAGTGTCATAATGCGGAGAGACTGACGAAAAACAGTGGGTGGTGTTTGTGTGCATTCATAAAGGAATCAGTCTGGTTTTCAATCAAAGCCGTAATAATGCCGAGTGCATGAATGCATATCAAGGAGGGATTCTATTGACGGCACAAAACTGCTGCAGGTTTAAAGCGAACGTCCTTCCGCTTCCACTGACCTACCTGTGGCATCCACTTATCACACAGTAAATGCTGTAACATCATCAGAGCAGACATGTGTAGCTTTGCACCATTTCAAGCTGAGTGCCAAGTCTTGGGGAAGTCTGGCAAAAGATAAAACACATTTTTCCGCAATGCTTCAACAGGAAATTGTGGTAATTGCAAGCCATTAACTAGCAGACTGCAGTTCCAGGTAAGACTTTGACAGATTTATCCAGTCGGGGGGAGAACATAGTGAACTCCATCTACCACTGTATCCATAAAGGTATTTTATTAAGAAGAAAAAGGTCCCAACGCTGGCACATGTTTTTCTCCCGAGGTGACTCACCGTTGAGAGACACTCAACGGAGAGGAGAGAAAATGACTGCAAGTGCACATGTGCTGCATGTACCGAAGTCAGGCCTCAATGACGGCAGGACGCCACGTCTGCCGGCCTATTCGGGGAATGGAGACGTAATAGTCTGGGTTGTTAGAGAGCACTCCAGTTGCACCGTGATGGGAATGTTTTTGACAGCTTCAGACACTTGGCACTAATGATGTTCTGCACGCCCTGCGGCCGGCTGGGAGGATTTTTCTTTCTTATTCTCTCTCCAGTCAGTGCGTTGAACAATTTTACCAGCAGAAACACGAAGGTTATGTGTTCTTATGAGTATTTAAAGTAAGTTGAATTTGCAATTGCAAAAAAGAATAGAACGATCTTTTACTCTCCTATATAACTTTGGTGTAATTTGCAGTCATTCAGGAGATAATCAGATCTGCGTACATCCATATAGTGGGAGTGAATGGGGCACCGAAACGCAGCCTCTAAATAACGCATTATCTGCCGCGATATATATATATAAAATATTCACCAATATTTTCTTATCGTACGCCAGTGCTATTCCCCGTTGAGTCCGGAGTTACCTGTTATCATCATCCGGGGTCTGCAGATTCATCCACGAACCTCAGAATCGGAAAAATATTCAGCCATGTTGCAAAAAAACTAGCAGTAGCAGATTACAGGTAAACACGCCAACTGTCGTGGGTGCACGCAGCGCTCAGAGATGACATCATCCAGGTCAGAAGACATCATCCGGGGTCTGTTGGTCAATCTACAGGTCTCAACTCAACGGGGACAGATAATACGTTATTTAGAGGCTGCGATTCGGTGCCCCAGTCACTCCCACTACATGGATATACGCTGATCTAAATATCTCCCGAACGACTACAAATTGCACAAAAGTTATATGGGTGAGTAAACGATGATTTTATGCCAGAAATAAGGTCCAGGTTGTAAAAAAACAGTAGTTCCCCTTTAAGGTGTGTGCATAAGTGTCTAAAATCTGGAGGTTCCAGTGAGTCTGGTCTTAGTTTTTCCAGTTTTGGATCATTATTATATTTATTCAAGTTTAGGAATTGTTTTAATGCTGGCTACCTTTTTTTTTTTCTCCCTTTCCTGGATGTCAACTGAAATCCAGCCACAAATTCAATCACTGTCATGTTGAAGTAGCGCAGGTCTGATAGGTGAAAGCCTAGTTAGAGCCAGTCAGACAGCGGACAGGAGGAATTAATCAATGAGCACCAGAGGCTCCCCGAGGACCGGCACAGAGGAGGGGAGGATAATTGTAAATCACTTGTCAGCCAATTCATTTCCATTGATAGGATCAGAATAATGACATGCTGTAATAAAATGCTAATCAGGACCTTTAGCTGCGGGCGGCGGAGAGTCACTTGGTAATCTGAGCTGCGGGGAAAGTGGCCGTGGCCCATAATCCTTACTCTTTACACTGCCGAGCATGTGCGAATTTGTCCGAGCGAGCGCCTTTGCAGCCGTTTCTCTCAATAGGACTCCTTTGTTTTTGTTATGGCTGGATGAATAGCGAGCGTCACCGAGGGCGCGAGCCCCGCCGCGCGCGAGGGACGTCTCGCGTGCCGCATGGCCTCCGGTTTAATCCCCGAGATGCGTGGCCCCGGCGACAACGGCAGATGGCTCAGTGAGCAGATTAAGATCTCAACGGCTAACCTCGCGCCAAGCTAAACAGGGCGCACTTTAAGTGAGTGAGAGGAAAAGTGAGATAATTACAGCACGTCTCCAAACAAGACTGACAGGAAGGAGGAGAGAAGACGGAGGTGATGTTTGGCTTGCTCGGCTCTTTAGGAACCGCACGCACGCACCTTAAATCTTGCACAATCAAGAGGAGATGGCGCTAATATTAAAAGCATGACTTCAGACTTCATGAATATGCATAAGTGGATGAGATCGGGGCGTTGTGAAGTCGATAATCAAAACCGACAAGGGGGTCGAGGCAGCCCAGTGTCATGAGTCATGTCAGATTTATTTGCAAGAAAATAGAGGCAAAGACTTCTGGAGTTGCCACCGTGCTAGAAGAGGATATAGCAAGTTTGAGTCCTACTTAACTTAAAGTAAGTAATGAGCTAACAGGCACAGCTAACGGCTCATCAGATCATGCACGAACAGGTAATGTGCTAGCTAGCTAGCTAAGCCGTCCAAATATGCTTGCATACTACGAGGCGCCGCAACAATTCATCTTTTCTGGGGTTAGGGTTAGCGATACGGTGACTCTGCTTTAAAAGGCTCATTAAATAGCCTTAATTAAATAGTAGACCCAGCAATGGGGCACGGAGGAAGAGCTAAATGGCTCTAGACGTAGGAATAAAAAGACTGCAGTCACTTTAAAGTGGTCCAAAAGGCTGGGCAGGGTGAAGTTGAGGTCGTGCTGTTCTTTGCTGAGAGGGGACACTGGCGTCTGTTGGCAGGAGTTCACCGAGAGGTGAGCGAGGAGACCCACGCCATAAACAAGTCTGAGGCTCTCTAGCCGCTGTTTGAGTTTGTTGCTCTGCTGCATTACGAGGGAGAGGGAGGGGAGGGGGGGACAGACACAACAGGCAAGCGAGGCAAGAGGCAAGAGACGCCGTAAAAAAACAAAAACAAAGGGAAGTTTAAAAGAGAAACGACGCGGCTTACAGGAAAGGTCAACTGACCACAAAGTTTTAAGGGTCATTCAGAGAGCACCGGAGGCCAGCTCCTGCGGCCATCTTGGTTTTTTTTACGAGTTCACAGCGAGTCAGGGAGCTTCCAAGGTTCAAGTTATAATCTGTGCTTTGTGTGGGTCACCGAAACAACACACGTGGCGGAGATAAATAAATGCAAAACGCGGTTTGAACGTGTGTGATTTTTGCGTTACGCAACTTTTTGATCGTGTGAACCAGCAACTGTTTAGAAGTTTTTTTATTGTCATGTATGCTTTATACGGAGAGTTCAGCGGGAGGTTGAGGGCTTTGCTTTAAGGGCGATTCATTCATGGAGTTAAAAATCAGTCCTACAGACATCAAACGACGCCGTTCGTGGTTCTGAAACAGCAGCAGCAATTCTTACTACTTTGAGCACGAGCAAACTTAGAGAAGATGCACCGTGAGTGAACAACATTAACATTTAGAGAAGGATCAAAAAAGAAACAGGAAGAAAGTGCGTCCAGTCTATACACTGGGCAAGTTTTGTAGAGAAAGGATGGGGGGAGTGGGAGGGTGAATCAGCTGTCGTCTCACCAATCAAGGTTTGTCTGCTGCGACGTGTTAACTGCCAGCGCCCGGGCCCTATCACACGACACAGCGTGACACGAAATAACTACAGCAGGTCTCTTTTTGGCAGCCGTATTATTATCTTCAATCACAGTTTGCATCTTTGATTCTATATCAGCATGGCCGCAGATTATTTTAATGCAGCAGACGTGTGAATGACTCTAGTGAGAGGCTAAAAGCAGACTCTCGCATCGGCGCGTCAGAGCCCCTGCCGCCGCCGCCGCTGCCGCTGCTGCTGCTGCTGCTGCTTTGCCACAGTCTCGCGAGCTGGGCCGTGGGAGCGCAGGAGGCAACTCTTCACGAATGCCGAAAAAAAAACAAAAAAAAACGGGCCGGCTAATGGGAATCGCAGGTGTCGCCGTGGCAACCGGCAAACTCACGGCTTCTGTGGAGAAGCGTAGACTAAACTGTTGATACTGGGTCGGGGCCTGGCCCTGTATGATGTAACTCACCGCACACGCACACGCACACGCACACGCACACGCACACGCACACGCACACGCACACACACACACAGAGACACATACATCGATCAGCCACAACATTATGATCACTGACAGGAGAAGTAAATAACATTGACCATCTTGCAGCAGAAAATAAAAATGCTCTGCTGGGAAACTTCTGGACCTGGCATTCATTGGTGTGGATGTTAATTAGACATGTAGCACCCACCTAGACCAGACCAGACACCCCCACCCCATAGCAATGACACTCCTTGACGGCACACACACAGAAACGCTTTAGGAACAACTAAAAAAAAAACATAAAGAACAGCATGAGGCATTGACCTGGCCTCCAAATTCACTAGATCCCAAACTGATAAAGTATCTGTGGGATGATCCCCTCCCCTCAAAGCCCCCCTCCCCACTAACAACATCCTGTTCCCAGACACCACAGGACACCCTCAGAAGGCCCATGTCCATTCTCTGATGAGTCACGACTGTTTTTGGAGGCAACAAGGAAGACTTACACAATATCAGGAAGGTAGTCATAATGTTATGCCTGATCGGTGTACACACCAACACACTCACAGGGCGCGCACACACACACACACACACCAGTGAGCAGGGATCACTGTGACCTGCTAGAAAGAAGCTATACAGCGTTGTTGTTTTTTCCAGTCGGAGTAACATCTGTTTGCTTGTGGATTGGACTAGATTTTTTTTGTGTGAATGCGTGTGTGGGAAAGTGCTGACTATACACACACGCACACACACACACACACACACACACACACAAACGCACACACACACCAATGGTGCGAGCAGAAGTTCATAGAGACTCTGAGTGACTCATCTCTCCTGTTTGCAGACAGACAAGCTTGGCATTAGAAGTGTGTGTGTGTGTGTGTGCGCACCCAAGTCAACGCGTGCCACTATGTGCTGACTGCTCGACCTCTGGACAGAGATACGTACACTGTGCCAACACACACACACACACACAAACACAAAACAATGTGCGTGCTGACACAGTTTGTGTGTGGGAGTTCTTTTACTGCAGGTGAGTTGCATTCCACGGGTAAAGCTGTAGAGATAGCGAGATGGACTGATAACAGACGAGCAGGTACGGACATGACACACACACACACACACACACACCACAGACACACACACACACACACAGATGTGGAATGATAGAGAAATTCGATGCAGCTGCATATACAAGAGAGTGATGGAAAAACAAGAGCGCTTTGATTTAGTCTAAACATTTGGCTTTCGCACACCTGCAGACAAACCGATCAAGGAAACGGCGCAGCTGCAGCAGCCGCCAGCAGCCGCCGCAGCAGCCTTGCACCAAAGTCAGCCGGTAAAATAAAATGCACTCCATCAATCGGGCTCCGACACCGCCAGCACGCTTTATCTCTCCATCGCACAAACACACACTATCAATCATGTGTCGGAGTGCGCTAACAGGACTCATCTTTAATTTACAGAAAGAAACTGCCTGAATAAGCAACCTGCTCTGTTCCGAGCCAAAATGCGGGATTGGCACGCTAGCAAGCTAAGTGTGAACGGGCAGCGGGCATAAGAGTGGAAGCATTTACGGCACAATTTCCATTCGGTGGAAGCGTTTCTGTGGTGCTGCGAATCGTCATTTCCATTCTCGCAGTCATGTGGGTGGTTGAATACGGGAATAAGTCATTTGGTTTGCAAAAGTCTGCAAAAACAACAAATAGTCGATAACAAACCACCGCGCAAAAAAAATCCCAAAACTCTTATTTGCAGGACGGATCAATCTGCATGTTGTGCCATTTGCACACCTACAATGGGCACGCAGGAAATGAGATGGGATTCATCTGATTCACCCTCTTTATTAAGTGAATAATGCATGATGGACCAGTGAGTCAGTGCACTGGCTCATGCACACGCTTGCAAGCCCTCAAATTTCAAGTGATACTAATAATAATGCGGTCGCAAGTCAGTTTCGACATGAGTTGCCGGCAGAGCTCTCGCCTGGCTTTTGTTGGTTTAGAAAAGGTTCACGTCGGGGGGCATCTTTTTTCCTCCCCTCGGCTGCCATTTTGGTCCCGTCTCGCTCGGTTCGTCCACTCCGAAGCGACGCTCCGTCTTCTCTTCAGTGTTTTTCGGTCTGCTGCGCATACACTTTCAGTCTGTCGTGTCCTGCTCCCTGTGTATCCACACCCACTGAATTCTTGGAATCCAATTTCCCCTCATCTCCCCCCACTGCTACTTCCACCCCCTTTCCCTGCACATGGTTTTCTTTCTCTCTCTCTCTTTTTTTTTTTTTTTTTATTCCCTGTACTACTAAGAGTCTGGCATGCCCTGTGTTTTTCACCATAGAAACCGACATAACAGGCCGACACAGCCGAGCTCAGGATCAGAAAACAGACCAAATAAAAGCCATTATTCAGCTGGTGTGTGCAAAAGCCTTTTTCCTTTCCCCCTCCATCTTCATGAAGCACTCAAGCCTAATTTTAGAGCGGTTCCAGCAGACATAGTTTCGAGTGTAGACGTCATTCGGCAAGACGCGCACTGAAAGCAGTAAGGCATTTCGACGCGCAGGATTAAACCATAAAAAAAATACCTCCCTGCAAATGGAATAATATTCAGAATACATTGGTCGTGACTTCATCAGCTGCCGGTGAGACGGGACAACGGCTGCTGCAGCGTATTTGAAGTAATCTGATGCTCCTACTCGTCGTCAACCCACAGCCTCACGGGGAGTTAGTGCGAATCTTTTGTTCCTACTACAGCGGCCGTTTCAAAACTGAAACTCTGCACCTTTCTGCCATCCACACACACGCTGCAAAACCCTACCAATTACCCATTCCTATGATGTAATCCTCTAAAATATCGGATATTTGTTTTAGTTATGTAAGCCTCTCGGCCCTCTCCAAACCCTCCGCCGCGTCTGCCAGATGGAACAAATGACAACTCTCAGAAGTTTGGCGTTTCCTGTACAGAGGAGCCGGGGTGAGGGGGTTGGGGGAGGGGTTGGGGGTTGCGTTCCAAGTCATTTCTTTAATACGCAAACTGTTCAATGAAACCCACATGTATCGTCTGAATCTATGGAAAACAACGGCCGATAAAAGAGGGCGACCGTGCGTGTCGCGGTGCGGCTTTGGCTTTGCACTAAATGGGGAAGCACATGCGGTAATTTCAGTGCAACCATTCAATTACTGCAGATTATTGGAAACTGCCGGAGGCTGGGGAGCTGCTGCAGGTTTGAGCACAACTTTTTTTTTTTTTTTTTTCTTCAAGGCAGCATTAATTGCACGGTGGGACCGAGCTGAGCGCACATTTGAAAAGGGATGATGCCATTTATTTTAGCCTGCTCTCTGTCAATGTATGTAACATGCAGGAAGATGTTTTGACTTGTTTGACGTTGACGAATTCATTTCTAAGCAGCCAAGCAAAAGACCTCCGGGCGCTTGGCAGTATCTGCTCACCCTGCTTAAAACAACAAAGAAGTACATCGCCAAAAGACCTAAAACCTGTGAAAGCTCTGGTAACCTAAATGCCAAGTCTCATAAATAATACGCTTTCTTTTTTACCCAAGATGCAAACATTCACGGTGGAAGTTATACTGTCACTGCGTAGCGTCAGGCTCACTTGGACAGCAGTCTGTCGCTATGGACAATTAGCGTCACGACTATGAGCCAGCCCCACGGCGCTCTGGGATATCTGGACTGGGACGGATGGAGGGGAAAAAAAAAAAAATGAGAGGGAGGGAGGGAGGTAGGGAGGGACGGACGAGAGCCAGTGGTGGCTAAGGGAAAAGTGTACGTGAGTCCTGTCACACTGACAAGAACTGAAGAGACAGACTCGGGCAGAAGACATCATAGACTCTTTATCAGCTGTCTCCGGACGTGGATGTCTGTTAGCATCACTCCGTCTCCGTCCTTACATATCCATTAACCTTAACTGCCGTCTCATTGTCTTGTCTGTCCTTGTCAATTAGTATCTACGACAGTGAGCCTGCAGCTGCTGTTAATGATTATGAAAACTATAAACTTCAGAAACTGAAGGACTGAAAATACTTTGCAATAAAAATTTTTTTATACCTTTCGCTTTCTTGTACGGTTTTATTCCTGGTAAGCGCGTATTCAAAGAAACGATGCACATGAAAAGAAGAACGGAAGCAGGCAGGAAGACACTCGTGGGGTTAAATGCGAGGAAATCAACGTCAGCTCTTCATACAATGAAGAAGGAAGCTTGCATGGCTGTCGAGGTGCAACCACGCACCGGCTCGACAGCTTGCTAATGCAAAGGCCTAAGTTTAGCGGCGTCGGGCAGGAAAATGGAAGAGGCGTGCACGTGCTCGCAGACACATACGAGCGTTACGGACGGCAAATAGATGCGGTGAATTAGAAGGAAGCTGAGCCGCTAATGGACCAGGACTAATAAAGGCACTTAAGTCAACTCGGGGGGTGGGGGGGAGAAGACAACAACTGTAATCCGTCAGCTGGCTTCATCCCTCTTTTTGTTCACGCAACAGCAAAGACAACAGCTCTTTGTTTTTTAACTGCATTAGTCATGAAAAATGACTTCCAGCACTTCCAGCAGCGTGCAAGACCGTGCTCCAGTATGAACACAGTACTGACAGCAACCAAAAAAAATAAAATTTAAAAAAAAAGCTGCTGAAGAGGCCAACAATCACAATCCCTGCGTTTGTCGCAACCAGAGTCGAGAGTTGAGCAAACACGCTGAAAGTAGGTTTGCAGAAACCAGAGCGGAGTTCACTTTGAGCCAAGAGAAGCTTGTGTAGTGTTGCCCCAGCGTGTACTTTCAGATAGCATGTTGATGTTTGGAGATCAGAGGCATGTCTGATTTCCCTTGCCATGCCAACTCTCTCTTTTCTCTCAGACCTATTTAAAGGTGCAACAACAATCCCCACCCCCCCACCCCATCAATCCTTTCTCCATACCTTTCCTGCAGAACAGCAAGGCGGAAAACATGCGCCACAACCCCACCTTGAACAGTTTATGCGCAGCGGGGATCGTGTGTGTGTGAAGCGCTGGACGTGGCGATCAGTGATGCAGATCAATTTCATCTCGAAGATTCGATTTGTCGAGAAGGGGCCGATGGTGCGCAGCTGGGGGGAGACTGTTGGCAAATTTCTCATGTGCCTAAAAGGGATTTCTGAAGTCTGCCAAGAGCCAGCACACCCAAGCATACAGGCAGGGGGGGGGGGGGGGGGGGGGACCAGGGGTGGGGTTGGGTGGGGGGTATCAGGCCTGGCCGTGGGGCGTAGTTAGCAGTTGTTAGCGTTTCAGAGAAGATTATCACCAGGTTAAAGCGTAAACAATGAGCTCATTCTCTGTGCTGGAGCACCACGCAACACACCACATCTGTTTTAGAACAAGCAGTGTTGGTTCAGAACCACGCTGAGGTAATCCACATCCCCATTTATAAAACTCAAACTGGGAGCAGCACGTACAAAACCTTGCAGTATTGTCCTGTTGCGGTGCAAAGAAGAAGCAAAGACCTACACTACCCAAGTGTATGTAGGGATGTATGCCATAAGTAAGACTAAGTAAGGGAAGGATAATGTGGCTTGTATGTTCATGAGTAGCTTTTATTCCAACAGGGTGCATTGGGACACTATTATTATTATTATACTGCAAAGCATGCCACGCTTTTAAATAGATGGATTTCATTACACGGTAAAAAAAAAAAAAAAATCAGCTTATTCAGACATAACTTTCAGCGAGTCAAATAAATGTCAAAATCCGCATTAGCATTTTTGCGCTAGCCTCCTAAAAACCATTCCAAACAAAACATTTTCTAATTTGCTTTGTTGGGTTTGAGCTCGAGTCAGTCAGGACCTAAATGGACACCGGCCAAATTAGATTTTCCATTTGTCGAGTCAGTTTTTGGAGACGACGCTGCTGTTGTTTGTTTCTTCCAAAATCTAATAAAAAATGTACCGTGTGTCGCTACGGCGTTTTAGTGTAACTTACGAGCGTGCCGCTTCCGTCTTTTTTGCCGTCTTTGTCGGCGTTTGACATGCGCGTTTGTATTCCGATGCATGATTTAAAGTTTTCACCGCCATTATAAGACTTAGGTGTAGTATTTGTGAGTTTTTTCACAGTGTCACCCATACCTGTAAGCGCAACAGAACCTTTGTGAGTAAAAAGCAATCAAGAATAACACAACAACTGCATACTTGTAAGGCTAATATTGTTTGCCAACTTGGTGTAATATATGTGTGTGTGTTTTCTCTCTTGTGTGCATTCAAGTCTTGCTCTTCGCTGTAGCAACAGGTGATTAAGTTTACCTGTTACCACTTGATCTAATCAAGGGGATCATTGCCTTCCTGAGCAGCCTTCCTTCAGCTGCCTGTGCTTTGTTTGCTTTATATTTCAGCTTACGTTCAGAAGTAGGAATATTCTTGGGTTATTGGAATTGCTTTAGTTGATATTTCGCTTATTTTATTCAAATCGCTGGAAATAAATGGCACCACTGGTCTCCTTCGTCTTCAGTTTCTCAACTTTTTTCCTTCCCAGGTTCCCGAGTTTGCGACGTCTAGCCCAATCTGACAGACTCATTTAAACTTATTAACAAGCTAAGACAGGTAATAGGTGGTTTAGGCTTCTGCGACAATTTGACGCTGTGCAACTCCTCAGAAATGTAACTGGGAGTGCTGCGGTGACGGCAACTGCAAGAGCTGCGATTGTTCCGCTTGGCAGTAGCGCATTTGGCGCGTTCTCCACCTCCGCAATTTTCACATTGATCGGAGGTACAAACTTTTGTATGACTCGTCTTTGACAAAATTCCGGTCGCCATTGTTGAAAGTGAAGCAGGAAGTAGTGTCTGGGTGGCGTTTTCACAGAGCGAGCCAGACTGATGAGTGTACAACTATTAATGGCTCGCACCGGCGTAGGCTACGTACGTAGGTCACAGCGTCTATCCCAAGCAGAACTTTAAATGACCCTGAAGGAGCCACCAATGAGATAAAGATAAAAGTCTCACAATCCCCACGGTTGACAAGTTTCTACACCCTGACTAGTCGTGATTCATGATTGAGTCACGGTTTGCGGAATCCAGGAGCAGTGAAATACCGAGGAAGCCGACCGCGGCATGCTTTCACCCATCCGCTAACCTCAAACAAAAAAAACTTTCTCAGACTCAACAAACTTAGAATGGTGCTTCATATCTCTAGGAGGAAATCATCAGTGAATCATCAGTCAGGCAATAGTTCCTTGTAAGTACGGTTGAAACAAAGTCCTTTGAGTCTTTAATCGACGAGAGGTGCTACAATACTGCCGGTGGAGCCTGAAAATAGGCAAAGGGTGTAAGATCTATTTATTTCTCCTCACTGTTTTCAGTCGGCGGTGCTCGCTGCGTGTTCGAGTGGGCGGCTGGCAGGAGGGTCAAACAGACAAGAGGAGCAGGTGGTACCGTGGTAGGTACTGCTGACTTGTTGGTTGAGGATTGGTGAGCGCTGCCCTTTCACGATCCGTGCGCCATCTGCCTCGGCCCGGCAGCGACCGTGTCCCCGTGACAAAGGAGCAACGGAGCAACGGATGAAGAAAACTGAACTGCCACGTTAGATGACCTATATATGGTTTGCTCATTTACACCAACGTCCTCCGCTTGGTTCAAGCTGCAGAAACGACACTGACAGACTTTGGTCCCTGCAGTAAACTACTAGACCGTCACAATGGTTTGATATCATGCCAGCAGCGTCTATGTTTGATTATAAATTTGGTTGATTCGAGTCCAGCTCTGTCGTTTCGTCTTACAGAATCTGTTTTGCAGGATGTAAAGTAAAGTAGAGGGATCGGCCCGGTCCCCGCAGAGGCTTGATGTCACACGCTGCCAATTTAATTTGGCAAACCAATTTATGGAATAGTTAATTGTAACACTGCTCTATTTAACAGTCAAATGAGCTCTGGAAGATGTCCTCGGTCTTGTGACCTCAGCAATGTCATATATTTTAATCAGAGCTGGGAAGAGTTCACTTCATGCACTGTCCTTTCTGAGGAAAAAAAAAATTCCAGTTTGGGACGACTTGTATTTTTATTTTATTTTTTGGGGGTTTCTGCAGCTTTTCAACTTCCACATCCAAACTAAGATATGTATGCATTCATGAGAGTTTGCTACACCTGGCCTTCCTGTTTTAAAAAGGCCGACCGGCAGAAATAAAACGGTGCTCGTTGCAGGGCTCAGATCCATCTCGGCTTTCGCCGTCTCTTCCTTCCATCAGAACGAGCGAGGAGGAGGAGGAGGAGGGGGCGGGGGGAGTCGTTTGAGCTATTTATGAGGAAGGTCACACGGGGCGTGGCAAGGGGCCAGCAGTCTCTCTTCTCCTCATCCTCATCCTCCTCCTCCTCCTCCTCCTCCTCCTCCTCCTCTGCAGTCTCTGGCGGCTAAAATCAATTTTGGGACTGAACCTGAAGCCAGTAAATATTTCTCACTGCACTCTCCAGCATCTTCCAGTGGAGCAATCACCATAACTAAATTTACAAAGATTTTTTACATGTGCTATCAGCATTGATCCTGTTGTGGTCACTGTGGTCAGAAGCGGCAATTAACAGGACACCGGTGCATTTATTGAATGCACAGTTTTGCTTTGAAATGGTAAAAATACGCCACCGAATGAGCAAATGTCACTTCCACATAGCTATCTTAAGGATGCTAACATATGCTAATGGACACACCATATCACCTAGGGATGCAAAAATGCACTTTTGGGCCATTCTCGGCCGACAACTGCTGCGGTTGTCGCTTGCATCATCACAACGCCCTGTTTTGGCCGTGTTTTTCGGCGATAAAATTTCGGTGCATCCCTAATATCACCCAAGTGGCTATCTTAAGGTTGCTAACATATGCTAATGGGCGCACCATATCACCCAGGGATGCAAAAACGCACTTTTGGGCCATTTTCGTCCGAAAATTGCTGCGGTTGTTGCTTGCATCATCACACCACCCTGTTTCGGCCGTGTTGTTTCGGCCGTGTTGTTTCGGCGATAAAATTTGGGCCGAAAATTTTTGGCAGAAAAACAAAAATGCACTTTCGGGCCATTTTCGTTTTTTTCAGTGCATCCCTAATATCACCCAAGTGACTTTATTAGACTGAGGGTGTGAGTTGAAGCTTTCAACTTTGTGCAGGTAACAACAAACTTCTGCTTGCACCAGGCTGGGCTACCAACGTTTAACTCTTAAACTCACACTTCCAACCTCAAATCCATACTTTTACCCTCGATCTAATAGACCCACAGAAAAGATACACAAAGTCTAGGACATAATGAGGCTCAAGAACCAATTATCCCATCAATATTTCAAGGATCAGGTCTCAGATACAACCGGATCCCGTAAAATCATCACTGTTTGCTCGTTCTGTCTCCTGAATGGAGACCATAATGCAGCTGTTGAATCCCTCCGTACCATTATGCACCTCTCTTGCTCACTCGGTGGTAGTTTGACGGCGCTGATGCATTCTGCAGACTCTTTCTGTCCCTCTCAGAGTGGCCATTGCACAATAGTTTGATTCGTGCAGCCCACAAACTAGAAACAAGGGCTTGACGGATAAGCTAATCAGCTAATATTAGCAATGTCGAGCTATTCAATGCTTTTATTTTATTTATTTTATTTTTTTCCCCTCTATCTGTGTGTGGGTTAAGCCATTGGTGCTTTAAGGGGATTTTAACTCAATTCAAAAATGTTGTTAAACATTATTATCACATACCGTCGAACGCCGGGACAAAATATCAATCACCAGCTTCATTTGAACCCTGACGCGCTCATTCTCTACACTCGCGTCCTTCATTCTCCACCCCAAACCGGCCCCCGCTCGCACACTTGAAAACTCAAGAGAGCACTCCATCAGGAGTAGGCAGCGGCAGAGGCAGAAGAGGGTTAGATTGGGTGTGAAATACGTTCTGTGACTTTCAAACGAGGGGAAAAGAGGTGTAGCGCCGGTGCCGGCGCAGAGGAGCAGGAGCACCTAGTGGAGAGCTCTCGCTTTGATGTTTAATTTAGTGGGAGAGGGAGGGACCGGCTGAAAGGATGGGAATGGAGGCTGGAGGGAGAGATGATGGCTGAGTGCGCTGAAACTGTTTCCCCATCAAAGGCTTTGGGTTTCCTTTCCTTTTCATTTATTCACCAACAGTGATAAAGGAGAATATGGTCGAGAATACAGAAGTTCGGGAAAGCTGGCTGGCTGAGGGACGGCGAAGAGGCGAGGGGGGGGTCGAAGAGCAGGGCGAAGCAAGGAAAAGTAAAAGGAGGCTCGTGAAGGCGTCTCCAGCGGAAGACCGAACTAAATCTGGCTCGTGGAAGCAGTCTTGACCGCCATTTCCTCTCTTCCTCTCGTTTCCCTCTCTCTTTCTTTATCTCTCCTCCTCCGCTCGACTGCTGGGGAGTCGTTCCTCCTCCTTTCTGCTCGCTGAGTGGAAAGTGGAGCTGTCTGCCAGGCGCAGAGGAAGCAATTAAAAATTAATGGAAGCTGAGTGATAGAGAAACCTGCAAGGGTGTGCCGCCCGCAACACACACTCGCGTCTGTACGCACACAAAAAAAATAAATAAAAAAGAAACCTTCCCTCCTCTTTTCCCTCCATCTCCCCTTCTCTCAATCTCACTTTGCCTCCTTTCGGCTTCGGTGTGTCTCTGCCAGGGTGTCAGCCGGGACAAGGTGACATGGAAACACTGAATACAACGACCCTTACGAAAGACTAGACCCCATTAGCTAAAGGTAGCTCCAGGCTATTCTATACGCAAACTTTTCTGATGGAACGGGACGCACGCATGATACGACTACAAACCGGGAAAAGTCCTTTACCCAGAGACGAAGACAAAAGAATATCGAGGACGGCGCACGCGAGCAAACAAAAATATCTTCACCTCTCATCGGCCGAGTCCAAAGCTCAGTTTGCCTGCAGCTGGGCAACAGCATCACGGTTGCTATTGTATATATGTTACTGGGTTCTTGTGTTTGTTCAGCGGTCAAAACCATTTCCTCTGCCATGAGTGCCATAAATAAGCGAGACGGCGAGAACGCAGGCATCCGCTTTAAAGCGCGGGGCCAAAATTGCGTCCGATTTGTCGGATAACCTTCCCCAGGTGGAACGTGAACGCATCCGTACAGCTTTTTATTACGTTAAATGTTAAAATGTCCCCAATGGAAAAGGGTCTACATCGTCCAAAATACCAGACGCGGATCCAGACCGCGACCTACATGCTTCTTCTTATATTATATGCAGATGCACTCACATGTAGATGTGCTGTGTGTGCATACAGGACGCTTGAAGACACACATTTATGGGATGGGATTTCAAGGATTGTTGTGGCACTAAAAAAATAGAAAAAAAAAGCCACTGCATGGTTCCCACAAGGGTCAGTGTGGTAAAAGTCATCTCCGATCGGCGAGGGAGCGGCCCAAAATACATAGTGTGTGGAAAGCTTTTGTTTTTGTTTAGCTTGTACAAGACAAGGACTTTAAATGATGAAAAATGTTGCTTTGCTTCACTGCAGCGCAACGATCGAACACACAGGATGTACATCGCAGTAGAAAATTAACTATGAGGAGAACTTTCCCCAGCTGAGAAAGGCTACGAGATGAGAAAAGCAGTTTTGGATGGACCTTGACTTAAGATTTCATTGTCAAACTGCCGCTTCCATGGTCGACGGTGGTTCTCAAACTGGGGTGCAGGCCCCACTGGGGAGACACAGGGTCCACGAGAAATATATATGAGAAGATGCGTCCCATCCAGCTAGAAATGCAGCTATGCAGGCGGCAGCAGCTGGTCCAAAATGCACCTCCTCCTCCTTCATGTGTCTAAGCAGAAGGACGAGCACCGATAATTAAAAATCCTCCTTCCTCCATCCTCCTACACGGCTTCTACTCAGATGTCTTCTCCGTGTTCTGCGTTGCAGCGTTTCAGCAAAAGCAACTGTTAGCTCGACGTGAGCCGCTCAGCTCCACTCGGCGGCGTTTGAAGCACACGGAGAAACTCAACACAGCCGACGTGACGCCGACCAGCGTTTCGGGGGTCTGTAATTGCAGAACTGTGCCGACGCACCAGGTATAAACACTTTGCGGTTGTAGGATAATAAACGAGGCTTAACTTGAATTAAAACGATTTGTGTAGGGAAAACACAAAAGCCCAAACGCGCCACAACTGATAAAAATGTAAGGGTGGGGAACGGCGACATTTTTTTAGCTTATGAAAGAAGGGTAGCAGAAAATCACCAGTTTGAGGCATGGGACAACATGCTTTTTTAACAGCAGTGGTCAATGGCAGCTAAACAGGGAACACTCAGCTGCGAGGCATTGAAGTACAAAGCACACAGTTGCAGTTAATCATAGCTGTTGCAGAGCAGGCTGTCTGCAAAGCCCTGCGACTTTGAGGAGCTCAGCGGAGCAGGGTGACACAAAACGAAATCTGGCAGCGGGTACGGTGCGGCGGTTGCGAAGGGGGAGAAGAAGAAAAGAAGAAAAAAAAAAAAAAGAAAAGAGAGACACAGGGCTGAACAAAGAAAAGTCTTGCGGTGCGCGCACTTAACAGTCGATAGGTTGCAGCATGCACGGCTGCAGCGTGGAAGATAGCAGAAGCATGTGGTTACACCCAACAACGGGCGGCCATTTTGGTTAAACCCACGTTGGTCTGCGCTGGGGGTTTCACTACCGCACCCTTAACCCTGCCCGCGCTGCAGCTCCTCCCTCCGCGGAGCTACCAGAGAAATCTCAGTTTAAAGGGTTCGAACGCAGGTGGCACTGCGGGCAGACGCCGCTAGATGTGACATGTGCGCGCCCGCTTGCCGTGATTGCGGCGGTGGATACGAAAGGGGAGAGGGAAAGAAAGGGGGCGATGAATAAAAAGATGGTCGCACTCACCTTTTGATGACAAAGCAGCCACAGGAATGGAAGGAAGACATGGAAAAGGAGGGAGAAAAAAAGAGTTAGACATAGTCATAAACTTCTGCACAATAAAGCCTGGATTCACAAAGTTTAGAGGGTTGCGGCTAAATGAAGTAGAAACCTAATTTCACTTCAGTTAATACAAAAGGTGACTAATACCACATTGGTAACTTTTACCACACAGTGTTGTTTGCACAAACCCTTTAAAGCCCCCGCCCAGAACCGACCCCTGCCCACACACAAGCACATACCTCCACATGTGTGAGCAAACATAACTAAGCATGCATAATGAGCGCACGCAGCCGCAAAGATTAGCCACCAACATGCAACACTCCCACCTACACTGACCGCGGCGTTTTCGTTTTTCTGGATTTTTTTTAGATTTACCCACGTTCATTAATCCCTCTGCACACAGCGCGGGGCCCGCGCATTCGTTAATCACTGTACTTCTCCTGAAAAGCCACACACCGCTCGTGTCGTGCTAACGGCGGCTAAGGCAACGTCGACTGTATGGCAAAGCAATTTGAAGATGCAACAGGAATCATCTCTGAAGTGGATAAGGCTGGGGGAAAAAAACAGCTATATAGTAGGTTTGTCACACTAAAAACTATGTTCTCTACCGTTTGATGCAAAATGTGTGTTTGGAAGAAAAAAATAAAGAAGAAGAAGAAGAAAAGGTCTAGTTACAAAATTCGAGGTGGAGAAATCTCAGTGGGTTTCGCTTTCACATGGTAATTAATCACTTAAGAAGATTGCGCCCTCCCCCTGCAGACCGCCGCCAGCCCCCTCTCTTTTCACGGCGCTGATGTTCATAACAAGATTGGTCTGGCTAATGTCTCCCCGCTAAACATATTTCGAGCCCCAATTTTGCAAAGTGGCACATTTTCATTGGGAAAAAAATAAAAAACAGATGAATCACAAAGCCAAAAGGCAAATGATGGGTCGTGACTTTCTCTGCTCTCAGGTGGGGGTGAGAGGAGGAGGAGGGGGGTGGCTTCTCATTTTGCTCTGCTCTTACCCCCCCCTTTCCAAAGCTCCCTCTGTGTAGTAAGGTAGCAGGGGGTCCCTGTATTCTCTGCAACTAACGGGATTAGGTGCAAATGCCGGTGAAAGCGCCGTCCCTGAAACTTCCCTTCGCCCTAGGCCGCCCCTCTTTAGCAGCTCGCTAAATGCAGTCAGGTCACGTCATATGAGTTTTGACTAATTTAACCATTTGTTTTGAATTTCTGTGTCTGGAAAGTGTATTTTAAGCAACCTGATTAGGGATGCACCAAAAATCTTCGGCCGAAAAAACAAAAATGCACTTTTGGGCCATTTTCGGCCGAAAATTGCTGCGGTTGTTGCTTGCATCATCACAACATTCTGTTTCGGCCATGTTATTTCGGCGATAAATTTTCGGGGCGAAAGTGCATTTTTGTTTTTTCGGCCAAAAATTTTCGGACCTTTGTTGGCGAAACAACACGTGCAAGCAACAAACGCAGCAGTTTTCGGCTGAAAATGGCCCAAAAGTGCATTTTCGGTTTTCTGCCGAAAATTTTCTGTGCATCCCTAAACCTGATGACTTGTTTAGACAAAAGAAAAGGAGAAAACTACGCTCAACTGCCCCAACTTTAGGTGACTTCTTTAAATCCTGCAATAAATACTTGTGTTTTGGTGCGTTTCAGCTTCAGAATACACGTTGGGCTTGGAAACCGTGCCATGCTCTGCAACCTTTCCATTGCGCCAGCTGCTATTTCTACCCGGTGGTGCTAAGAAGAACCCTCGCATGTCTCTTTTCTCGCTCTATTTTTCGGACACGTCTGTGAGGACGCATAGGCCATGAACCACACGCCACCGGTGGCACTGATGGCTGGGGAGATGTCGGAAAAGCAGAAGACGTCTGTTTCTGCATGTGGGCTATTTTTAGCCTCTCTGTGAAATCTCTATGCTGGGTAGTCGTGCAAGCTGGTGCAAAAAGGAAACAGGATGTGTACTGAATATTACAGCAGCGTTGACCTTCAGCGCGAGCTTTTGGGACGTTTCTGCAATTGTGGACATGCGCTGACAATTGGTTTTTTGCACTTCACAATGCAATGAACGTGCAAAGAAAGAAAAAAATTAGAAAACCAAAGTTGGAATGTGTCAAACGGATGCCAAAAGCAAGTTTATCCCGTAGGAGGACTGAAACTGCAGGGCTTGGGTAGAACGTGAAGAGCGTGGGGGCAAAACAGAAGTTTTCCACCTATGCTCTCACCCCCAGAGAGCCCCATTAAACAGTACAAAAGTCAGACTTTCTGGGCTGACTTTATGGCTGCCAGATGGCACGAGTGGGGCCTGGGCTGCCTGTGAACTAGCCTCCACCCCTGTAAAACAGTGACCGGTTGACCCTGGAGTCATATAAACCAGGCGTCTAAGACAGCAAGGCTCCAACTATTGAGACACGTGACCCCCGCCGACTTCCACGCTGCCCGCCATAGATTTCACCTTATGAGGATGTGCGTGGCAAAGATCATAAATCCTCTGCTCATAATGAGAGCGCTAGACTTGGAAACAGAACCACGCCTAATAAGGTCTAAAGCAAACGGCGCAGTGCCCGGCTGTGCGGCCCGTCGCAGGCCCCGTTCAAACTTGACGTGCGTCTGGGGCTGTCCAATCGCAAGTACAGGTGTGAACGCGCCCGAGTGGCACCGCGAACCGCATCTGAAGTTGGCGTGGACAGCTTGCGACCACAATATTTCTGTAGTGTGAAGAGCTTTGACATAAAAAGACCTCTGTCTACTCAACTGACGTTCTGAGTTTTTTTTTTTTTTTGTGCTGCCCACGATGCTGCAGGGAAATTACACCGTGCATTGGATATTTTTGGGCTTGCGTTATAATCTGAGCATTGTGCAGGTCTCTAAAATACAGTCACGGCAGATATGGATATAAAAATAGACTGAGTAATAACAATTGTGCGCAGTTTTGGTGAATGAGAGACTTAACAACTCTTTCAGCGACTTGTATCGTACCAACACAAACACTACGCCACTATTAATCACAGTACAGATGCATTACAGACATCGGCTGTTACACAACATCCTACTTGCGACGCCAAATGATGTCAGTGTTTATTTTATTTTTTTTTTTTTTTTGCATACAGAGTGCGAAACCGTGATTGGATCCCAAGCAGCGGCTCGTTAAACACCAGGTCTAAACAGGACCCCGGGGGATGCCGGCTGATAAAGAAGCGTATTTGACACAGACTCGCCTCGGAGGGTTCATTTCTGCGAGTCACACAAGGTTCACGACCCTTCGCGACCTTACGATGAATGACCAAAGCCACCTCTTGACTGGCTTTACGGTCTGGACCACTGTAAAAATAGCAAAACAAGGGGGGGAGGGGTGTTGCTTAATTGCGCCAAATGTCCTTTAATGACCAGAAGTGGCAGGCCTTTCCCTTGCGTCCGCAGTTTTAACAGCCACAGAGAGGTCAAAGAGGGATCAGGTTGAATAACAGGCGACAAAAAATTTTGGACAGCCTCAAGGGCAGCTCACAGCAGCGTGGCTTACTCGGGCAAGGGGGGGTGGCTGGGAGGGGATGGGGTGGTAAAAAGCGAGGACTTTTGAAAGAAGCTGTTGTGGCCTTTGAGAGACAAGGTTGGTCTAGAAGAGGAGGTGTGCAGGCAGGAATAATCAAGGCCAAGTGTGCATTGAGGTAAAAGTACTAATAGGAAAAATGGATTCCTTCGCGGAGTGAGACAATGAAGAAACTGTGGTTTGATGGTATTGACGGTATTGGGCCCGTTCCGTTGGCTAGGAGACGATCAGTTGCAAGAGATCCATCAGCGACCACGGAACAGACTAAAAATTAGGGAAACTAAGATCCTCTTTAACTCAACGCTAGTCCGTTTGTGTTCCCTCGTCCCCCTTCTTTCCTCCAACATCTGAACACCAGGGCCGACTTCCCCTTACCATTCCCCCGTGCGCTCACGAACGCACGCAGACGTCATGTAGACCAATCCGCCTGATGGGAAGCATATGAGCTGGGAAAGGAACACTGGAGGAAGAGGCTGTTATCATAAGAACACACAAGTTATCTGCCAGAGCTCCGCAGCGGTTCACTTTTTCCAGGACTCTTTTTCTTTCTTTCTTCGCCGAACACGACTGCCACTGCTGCTTGACGTCTGGATAGCAGACAAACAAGGCTCAGAGGGGGAGGACATACGCCTGGACTGGTTTGAGCGGAGAAGCGTTGAGCTCTGAGAAACGACAAACAAATACTGAGCGGAATCGCACAGCTTCAGAGCCGAAGTGCTGGTGCAGGAAGGTACAGAGAAAGAAAAGAAAGACACACAAACTAATGTATAGGATGCTGTACTGCTCTAGCCCTTGCTTCTTGGCCGGCATTACCACAACCACTACTCCAAGGGACAAGGTGACTGCCATAAAGAATGAAACACCAAGGAAAGAGGGAAAAAAGTAGGAGATATGATGGTGCTATTGTTTGGTGCATTGGTTTTTTGCAGGTTTTTGTTTGTGTTAACCCTGTGGTGCACTGGCTACGTCTCCAGGACTAGACTCCAGCCTCTACCCTTCCCACAACCATAAGTACATCTAAATAAGAGTGACTGGTCAACAACAACAACCCCTCCCTCGCAAAATGGCGAGAACAAAACAGCAAGAATAATCCGATTAAAAGAAGTGAGCAGGGTTAGGTGGCGCTGGAAATGAATTGTCTGTACTTTGCGGTTGGTTTATAAGCCCTTCCGTGCTAAGGGGTGATTACCTAGCAAACTAGGTAATCTGAAAAGCAGCTTGGAGAGAGTTTTTAAAGACGCAGCAGTGGTGGCAACCGGCCCTCTCTCCACCCTGACCGGCAAGGGCTGACCTAATACAAATAAATGAATAAATAAATACATAAAAAAAAGGCTGGTGTCTACGTCCAATATGAGTGAAGTGCTTTGTGGAGTAGGTCAGCCCTGCTATACAAGTCCTAGGCCTGTAAGAAACACACATAAGTGGTGTTCGTGGATTCTGGAAACACTGAATCTCCCAGTCAAACAGGAGATAAGAATGAGAAAATATTGTTCTTGGCAGCTGTTTGGCCGTTGATTCCAACACGGCTGGCAGCACAATCAAACCGAATCACTACTGCGAGCTCCAACTGGGCATAACCAGAAGAGAGAGAGAGATCATTGTCTCGTTTCCACAAAGAGAACAGAGGAAAAGCTTCAAACTAACCTAGGTGGCACAAATAGAAGTCGACTCCGGAGTTCGGACCTTCTCTGCATTCCTGGTTAATCAACTCTGCTTAAAGCTTATCAGTGAGATCAATACGTATGTGGAGTAGGGCTAATTAGATTACGATACCACTGCTGTTAATCAAAGCTGTCCCTGGGTTATACTTTCAAAGAAAAGCTACCTGGATTGAACTTTGCTTAATTTAATATTAAAGAACCTATCTTAGACAATGCTGCTATACACCACAACATTAAGACCACTGACAGGAGAAGTGAATAACATTGACCATCTTGGGACAATTCGATGTTCTGCTGGGAAACTTTTGGACCTGGCATTCATTCATGTAGATGTTACTTAGACATGTAGCACCCACCTAGACCAGACCAGGCACCCCCACCCCATAGCAATGACACTCCTTGATGGCAGCAGCCATCCCCAGCAGGATGCAGCCTGACGCAGGCACACACACAAAAACGCTTTAGGAACAACTCAAAAAAAAAAACATGAAGAACAGCACAAGGTGTTGACCTGGTCTCCAAATTCACTAGATCCCAAACTGATCAAGTATCTGTGGGACGATCCACAGAGGCCCCGCCTCTCAACCCACAGGACCCCCATTCTCTGATGAGTCACAACTGTTTTGGAGGTACAAGGCAGACCTACACAATATTAGGATGGTGGTCATGATGTTATGCCAGATCGGTGTATTTGTGGACTCCTGGTTTTCCAGCTTTTATAGACCATAGCACACAGAGAAACACCCTCTAACTTGTTGTGTCCAAACAAGAAGAATGGAAAGGAAAGAGAGAAAGAGAAAGGAAGGATTAGCGTTGGGGATAGAGGATGAGGCCCACATCTGGGTAATTGGGTATGACAGGGCTTGGATCATCCCTCAACAGGACTTCTGAAAGATGTCTATTGGCTGGGGGTCTACAAGCTTTATGTGTGTGTGTGTGTGTGTGTGTGTGTGTGTGTGTGTGTGTGTGTGTGTGTGTGTGTGTGTGTGTGTGTGTGTGTGTGTGTGCGCGCGCGCAGGAGTAACAAGTTTCATTTTATAAAATATACTTCGCTGCTCTGTCTTATCGCAAGCTTTATCCAGATATGTAGTTTATTGAGACGCTAGCACTCTGTCTGCTCGCTTCCACTGAGCCCGAGGTCTCCCTTTATGTGCGGGCATGTACGTGTTTGCACAAGAAAGACTGTGTTCGAGCGAGCTGTGCTGCAAAGCCAGCGAGGCACACTGTAATGCGTGGACGAAATAAAAGAGAGGAAGGAGGGGGGATGAGAGCAGAGCAAAGGGATGGAGAAGAGAAAGAGAACAGAGAGATGCTCTGGTAAGGCACGCGATGCTTGGATGGAATCAGGTCAGGCCCACATGAGGCCTCCCCCATACACATGCTCAACAGAAAGGTTTTACCACATTACATGATGCTAAAAGGACCAGTTAGGAGATTCCCGTCCAATCCAGCTAATAATTTTAGCCAACAGACCAAACTGGCTTCGATAAGTGTCATGTATGTATTAATGTTTGTTTCTTAAAGACATCTTGAATCCAAGAATCACTTTTCTAAACGCTTAGTTTGCACCAGAGATGAAGCAAATAATTGATTCTAGTAAAACTCAGTCAATCAGTGAAAATACCATGTTTCACTGATCTGTAAATGTGTTGCACCTATGCTAGCAAGTTATAAATGTTGGGCTTGGTGGTGCATCTATATATTCCATGTCCCAACAGGAGTGCATGCACAACAAGTCCAGAGAACTGACAATCAAAAGTTAAAATTATGCTGATTAAGCTGTTGGATGGTATTTTTCTGATTCTCACAAATCTGGGTTTACAGTTCCAGGTTCTGTGCTAAGCTAGGCTAACCATGCCTCGAAACTAGCCTTTCAACAAGCACTAGCCTTTATATTTGCAATTTCCACGTGAAATGATTCACTGCCTCTTATTCTACTCTTTAAATCCCCTTTGCACAATGAAACACCTTTCATTTCCCCTCGGCGTTGCACAAAAATGTCATGAAAGTGCAAAACACAACAGCACCCAAGCTTTGCACCTGTGCAGGATGTATTTCACTTTCTCTGTTTCACGCATTCGTCGAAAAACAAGGTTTTCATTGTACCTGCAGCCGTGTGTCGTGTGATTAAAAACCATGTGCTGCTACACGTAAGGTGAGGACATATGTCGGTCAGACGCCTCGAGTGTAAAGCTATACGCAGACGACACCCTGCTCTTATGCAAAAAACTCATACGTATGCACACTGTGTGTCGGCTAAACCCAACATGTTTGAAACTTGACGACATTACCACCTCGTGTCTCCATGTGGCCGAAGTTCCTTTTAGGGACACGCATGACAAAAACTGCGTAGCGCTGACTGCTAACCCTAACTCGCTTTAATTAAAGCCGCCTTCAGGAATGTCTCCACGCCCTCATTCTCTAACCCCCATCTCGCTGTCTGATAGACAGTTGACCCAAAGCGGCCGTCTCGCCTTACCGAAACACAAGCCAGAGGATGGTGGGCTGATCGGCAACCAGAGAGGGGCGGTGAATTAAGACTCATCCTGAGCCTGTGTGCCTTTGAGACCAAAAAATATTAAAAAGCCCTTTAACAAAATCTCAACATATGGCATTGCTAATGCCATTCAGCTGCTTTAATCATTTAAACAGTTCAGTAATTAAAAAAAAAACAATAACCATTATATTAACACTTGCCAATGATAAGCTGAAATATAGTTACTGGAAGTAATTCTACTAATTGTCTAAGAACACAAGTAACAGTTGCCCTTACTGACTCATCTGAAACCTTTCGCTGTGGTCCACTATTATGTCTTCATTTATCATTATTAGTCACCATTTCCACGTCCTGAGCTGCTAATAAGACAAACTGTTAACTATACAAGCTCTACTAAAAAGAGCTTTGAGAGAGTAGTATGGTAATTTTTTTAAATGGAGTTGTTGGCGCAGAGCAGATAGACTATTTTCGTCCAGGAGGGTAACAAATAAAAGCTCCTTTGCATGGTTCATCTGGTGCTACAGTGAAACACTAAGCAGCAGTAGCATGTAAACCTGGCCGGCCAGGACGCGGTCTCATCCAGTCTGAATTAGCCCAGTCCACACTGCTGCTCAAGTCAGAAGCATTTTGCTAAGCTGTGTGGAGGTGATGCATTAAGCGAGGTTTATACTTCTACGGGACATAGACACTGTTACCTACGCATGTAGCCTATGCTGGTGCGAAAATTTTTGTTTCTACTTCCTGCTTCACTTTCAACAATGGTCAAAATTTCGCCAAAATTTTGACAAAATTTGGCATGAATTTCGACACAATTTGGCCTAAATTTCGACAAAATTTGGCCTAAATTTTGACAAAATTTGGGCTTAATTTTGCCAAAGATGAGTCGTACAAATGTTTGCATCTCCGAACCTCCTCAGTTAACCTTTCCTCGATGTGTTCCATCTTAATTGATCCAAAACAATCAATCAAAACTGCAAAGATGGAGAAGCAGCCGGAAATACTAAAGTGGAAACACGCTACTATCAAGTGGACCAATCACAGCTCTTGCGGTTTGCGTCGCCAAGACACATAGTTACATTTCTGGGGAGGTGCACGTCAGGCTGCGCTGACAAACTGACGCAGAAGTCTAAACCGCCTATTAGCGTCACAAAAAACCCGCAAAACACACCAGTCTGATGTGTCTCGCTGGTACTGAGAGATTTAAAAGTACACTAAGAAACGCTAAAGTAAACCCATTATGGCTTTCCCCTCCCTCTCTCTAGGCCAATGTGATGTGTGACTGTCAGTACCCAACCCCCCACCCATCACACTAATAGCCTGAAATAGACATTTCTGTGGCCACTGCTGCTGGCTGCGACCACACACACACATCTCTCCACACATTCTGAGCTATCCTCTCCAGGACCTCAGAGCTATTTCTGTAGTGAACCGCCGGTTGCTGAACTTCAGGTTGAAAGAAATTAACACTCCCACGCCAGGTGTCAGGTAATGAGACATGTCTCTGATGTCGCAAAAGCTGAGAGTCGAGGGTGGTAGAGGTTGGGGTGGTTTGGACGCAGAATCGAGGGCAGAAAACTACGTCGCGTTCTTACTATCACAGACAGCTGCTGGGGCCAAGACGGGGATCAAAGTTCATTAGCACTACTGTATGGAAACACACACACACACACATACACACACACAGAGCAAATAAAGCCCAGTCAATGCAAGGTCAACACAGACATAGCTGCCCTGTAGATTGCATCTGGCTATCTGTTCATCACGGCCAGAGGCAGTGTTAGTCATGAGTTTGTTATTTCATTCAAGACACTATCCCCGTTTGTCACTGCTCGGCTTTAAACCTTATTTGCTCCGGAGAGCAATTACCTGGGGACCTCATGTGATGGACAAACTTCACTACACACTCGCTCAGAGAAAAACAAGAGTCTGTTTCAACTCGGATTTCAAACGAAGAGATGACATCTCCTACGACCGCTCTGGAAAGAACCCTCAAAGAATTAATTAATAACTTCAAAACTGTATTATTGGTAGGACTGGTTATTGCTTCTTCCATATCCAACATGTCCTAAATCACTTGCAGTAGAGCACAACGGGCTAAGAAGTAGATTGCATTACATACATACTGTGTTATTTGGTGTTTTTGGTCATTGTGGTGCACAAACCTGAGCAAACTGACCAGCTGGACATTTTGTTCTGCTCTTGAACTTAGCTGAGGCTTCGCTGTGGAAAGAAATCACATGGTGTCCGGTGGGCAGGGAGTAGGGCTGGACGTGAGTGAAGAGGGTCTGGAGTTTAGCCAGTGTTTTATTTTGAAAAAAAAAAATGGTTTATTACAACTTGGGTCTTATTTTTTTAGATTACACTGTACTTACCGAGGTAAAGTTTGGATGTGTGGGTGCTCATTTGTCTTTGTGCTTAAAGGCTAGATAGTCACAGCTTGTGTTATGTTGCTCCTTACACTAGAAAAATAAAACTATCAAACATCCTTTAATGGCAAACCAGTTCTTTTCTCAAAATGCGCGACTGGTCCTCAAGCTTTCCTGGAAACAGTCAGAGGTAGGAGGCTTTCATATTCATTAGTCAAAGCTCGTCGAGGACCAAAAAAAGTTCAATACTATGAAAAGATGTCAAATAGAAAGTGTCTGACTCTGCACGACAGTATAGAACAAAGGTTCCCGGACCAGGCAGCGAAGACACCCAGCGCTGTTGCGTCGAAGACATTTCTGACAGCGGGGGGAGGAGGGGCCACAGGAAGCCAATGTGGTGTCAAAACCGGAAGTCTAGGGGTGCTGCCTGCCACGGTTCTGCGGTGAACGTTCAGACTGACAGTCTGCTGGGTTGTTGTGGCTGACAGCCAACACACCCTGTACCCTGCCAATACCCTGGCTCTACTGAGAAAACGGGAAGTAGGAGGGATTGCAGAGCGCAGCAGATGGACATGTGACACTGCATGGGTTCAGTTACGTGCACTCGAAATGTTTTTTTCATTTTGTGCAGAAGAAAAAAAAAAAAAAAAAGGCACACATCCATACGCTTCTGGTTGTTGTGCACTGATATGTCACCTCACTTACTGAGGAGCCAACTCCGGTATCGGCAACCTTTCTGACCTCCAGGTATGAACCGTACACCAGGCAAAAAAAAAAAAAAAAACAACACACCAGAAGTAGGAAACATTTACACAAACAGTTCCTTAGAGAGGTTTGTGTGAGAGTTACAAGACCAGCGTAAGGAGTCAAACAGCGGTTTTCAACTGAGGGTTTTTGAGTTTAAAATCTGCCACATAGAGTTGTCCATGCATGCAATGACATCTTGTTATGTTTTCCCATTTAGTTTCTGTTGTTTTGATGTCAAACGAGTGCATTCATGCAGTCAGAAGCTGACAGCTTTGATGCGAAAAACAATACTTGTTGTGGAAGGTAAGCCACAAGAGGAAAATGAAGGCAGAATTGAGTTAAGTTAACCCAATGGGCATAAAAGAGGGTAAAACATCTCTCTCTCTCGCCTTCTCCTTTGCTATCTCTCTCCCAGCAAGGTTGGTTTCTCCTCTGGTGGAAGGAAGCCTAATGGACACATTAGCCGCCGGGTAGTCCCACCGCGACGATTAGGTGGCTGTGAGGTCATCCCTTCACTTCTGCTCCCATCCACATAAGGAATCCATCATTTCGAGACTAGGCTGAAAGAAGGGGAGGGGGTGGCTAAGGCGTGAGTCTACACCCTTCTCTAAATGTGTATGTATCTATCAGCGTGGAGAAATTACTTTTAAAAAAGCTGCCGCAATGAGAAACTTTACTGGATGAATTAGAATTTAAGTAAATTCAGCCGAGCCGACGTCTAATTGCCGACGCCTGAAACACAACAATTGCAAAGTGCACAGTCCTGCAGATGGGGGCTGATTTAAAAAAGATGCTCTTCCGGTTTCGCCTATTAAGAAATCTGACTGTGTGTGACTGCTTCTTAGGTGGGGGCCGCCTTGCAGCACAATCGACGGTTGCACTGTATGTTCAAAGACGTAGCTGAATGAGTCGACACCGCCGATGTGATTCATAGGACACGCCGACAGCTGACAGCCGTCGTTTGGTAATCTGAAGGACGTCCAGGTCCGTGCGACGGCTCTCCATTTTATTGTGAGGCTTAGAAACAGAATGTGTTCCTGCTGTTGGAAGCGGCTCTGATTAAAAGCCAATTCTCACATGCACACAGTACAATCAGTGTGTGTGTGTGTGTGTGTGTGTGTGGGTGGGCTGGTGTGAGAGACAAAGAAAGAGAGGGAGAGACATGTGCGTCTCACTTGCGAGTGTGCGTCTGCTGGACCTGAGATGTATTGATTGCTGCAGGAAGCGGCATCTGATGTTTCACAGCGCTTCCTGAGTTGGATGGGTTCGCCACTATAACATTGAAAGCAGTGAGAGGTGGGTGGGTGGTGGGGGGGCGGGGATAGGGGGAGGGGTGGGGGGAAGGGGGTCTGGCAGGGGTGAAGGAGGGGACTTGACATAGGGATGGTAGCCAGTCCGACAAAACGGAAGATTGAGAGGAAAAGAAATAGGAGCAGAGATAACAGCCCCGGCTCTGTCCTTGGGCTGACACTGAGCACGGCCTCCGAAGCGGCTTCTCCTCAGGACTCAAACTTTGAACCGCTCTGCACACGATCAAGCACTGCCCTCTGTCACAGCCCGTCACAGACCGCCAGATGCTTTTTAAATCTAGATGATAAGGAGCGACGTGGCCTGGCTTTGAACAACAAATGCATGTGTGCCAAGCAGTGTGGACTGGATCTGACCCAGGGACCCCGTGTGAAAATTACATAGAAGACATTAACTGGAATTTTTGAAAATAAAAGAAACTGCTATTCATAGTTTGTCCAGTCTTTTAGTAAAATAAGTGGGAAGAACATAGCCTATCCCAACTGTCATTGGGCGAGAGGTTGGGTACACCCTGGACCGGTCTCCGGTCTATCACAGAGAGACAGACAACCATTCACACTCACACCTACGGCCAATTTACCTTGAACCTACAATGAACCTAACCAGCATATCTCTGGACGGTGGGAGGAAGCTGGAGTACCTGGAGAGAACCCACGCAGACACAGGGAGAACATGCAAACTCCACACAGAAAGGCCCAGTCGGCCCATAGATTTGAACCCAGAATCTTCTTGCGGTCCGGGTCCCGTTAAACATCAAATTGAGCTACATGTGGCCCCTTAACTAACATGAGTTTGACACAGCCAATCAAACTTGCTTTCCTTTTCCTGCAGGACAAAGAAATGCAGCCGCTTAAAAGGAAGGAAAAGATGGCAATGCATCCAAAAATGAAGAAGACTTGGCAAATATTTGACTCTTCTAATATTTTATCTTAACTTTCATGCTGTTATGTTGCTTTATACGTGTTCAGTAAACTGTGCCGAGCTCAATCGTGGTAGAAAGTGGTCCTGTGGAGGACACTGGATGGGAATTAACCCTTTTTTTTTTTTGCCTATTTTGACAACAAAAAGGTCAGAAAATGCGAGTTAAGTGCTCTACCCCATCTTTCCCAGAACACCTTCCATAACCTCCAATATCTGGCAGTTGTTTACAATTTCCTGCACGTTATAAGAGTGCAATAACCCTTTCCGGGAGAGGCGCGAGCGAAATTACCGTAATGACCCCGATAGCGTGCCATAAAGTGCACCGTCTGGGCTTTCAGATGACGTAAATACGGTAACGCAAAGCTTGTACAAACGCGCCGCCGCCGGTGACACATTCGGGTTTTTAAAGCGCTTCAGGGGAGGAGTGGGATGGAAGGGATGAGTCGGAGCGGAGGTGGTGTGACAAGGTTCAGCTGCAGCCAATATCTGGTCGTGTGTGTGTGAGTGTGTGTACGTCTACCCGTGTGGCCATGCATTTGTGTGTGTGAGTAGATAATTAAACAGGGCAGACAGATGAGCCCTGTGAGGAGGCTAGAGGTCACATGGGATAAGTCACACACACACACACACACACACATACACACACAACTGCTAGCAGCAGACGTAAGGCAGTGGGCTTTACATAAATAGATGTCCTACTGCTCAAGATAGCCTTGACAGTGCTTCTTTGAAGGGAAGACGCTGAGAATAACGTCTTTGTTCTCGCGGGCGGTTACACACTCCGCACATTACCTTGTCTTAGAGATCTACAATTACATTAATTACAAGCCGAGGGCCTCGAGAAGTCTATTGTCTGCTCAGTAGGAGTGGAGCGAGCGCGCATGCATGTGTACGCACCTGTCTGCGAAAGAGGATGCCTGGACAGCCGCGTGCATGTGCGGAAATGCGCTTCTATTCTTTCTGCGTCTGCACGTTTGTGTGTGTAGAAATGAGTAGTGTGGGGGAGGTGAGTGGGATGTGAAATCAATGGGCTCAGCTGAAGTTGGCTGTGAGGAGGCAGGGGAGGGGATTGAGGGGGGGGGGTTGGTTAAAGCAGAGGAGCAAGTCTGGGCCTGGTGGAGGCTTCCTGAACCTGAGAAGAAGAAGGCATCCATGCCAGTAGGAGGGATCCCCTTTCGGCGTATTGTTTTATTTAGAATCGGTCGCTCCTCTCGCCAGAGTGAGTCTGGGCCGGATTAATTCAGGAAACCGACGACTCGGGAGGGGAGGTAAGGCCGCGCCGTCTGGAGGAGGGATTTAACCACATTAGAAGCCTTTGTTTCCAACACTTCATTCCTGAGGAGTAAACCGAGTCCTTCCCCGTTCACTGCTTCCACCAAGAGGCCCCAGTCTGCTGTATCACACACACACACACACACACACACACCTACAAGCACACACCTTTCACCTCAACTTCACCGCAGCCTAAAGCCAACTGAGGTGTGGCTTCAGTTCGCCGACTTTGTTACTGCTTCTTTCCAGGCTGGCTAAATGAAAGACTCTTTTTTTTTTTCTTGCTCTCGAGCATGTCTAAATATTTCCCGACCCGTGTGGGGTTGACCCCGCTCTCCAGTCTGACCTCCGAGCTCCGAGCTTCCCATTCACTACAGTGACTCCACTAACACCGCTTCCTTCAGCTGTCTACCTTTCGACTCGCTGCATACCTGACCTCACAGCACACTCGCGATAAGCGGAGAACTGTCGTAATGGTGAACCTTAAGGACAAAGTTTTCCTGTTGGATCAATAGGGCAGGTCTGTTGTTCTCCTGATTAATCCTGTTTAAGATTAACCCACGGTGCCTTGACACAACCGAGGCCAGCGTGAGTCAGAGCGATCAGAGACGTACGCCGCGCTGCGCACAAGTTGCACTTTTCCACGAGGAAAGATGTGCACGAGACGAGGCTGACGCTAGTGCGCCGTGTGAACGGGTCATTACATAGATACACCGATCAGCCACATCATTACAACCACTGACAGGAGAAGTGAATAACATTAACCATCTTGGGACAACTCAATGTTCTGCTGGGAAACTTCTGGGCCTGGCATTCATTCATGTGGATGTTACTTAGACGTGTAGCACCCACCTAGACCAGACCAGGCACCCCCACCCCATAGCAATGACTTGAAGGCAGCAGGATGCAGCTTGACACAAAAACGGTTCAGGAACAACTCAAAAAACAAGAAGAACAGCACAACATGTTGACCTGGCCTCCAAATTCCCTAGATCCCAAACTGATCAAATATCCCACAAAGGCCCCTCCCCTCAAAGACACCCCCACCATTAACAACATTGTGTTTCCAGACACCACAGGACACCCTCAGAAGGCCAATGTCCATCCTCTGATGAGTCTCAACTGTTTTTGGAGGCACAAGGAAGACCTACACATTATTAGGAAGGTGGTCATAATGTTATGCCTTATCGGCTTAACTGAGAGCAAATTAGGCAAAACGAAAGATAAGAGACGTACACTGCGCTGCCCGCAGGTTACACTTTCCCTGAAATAAAAAGATGTGCAGACCCTAGAGCGCCGTGTGAATGGGTCATTCATGGCCACGTTTTCCCAAAGTAGAACCTGTAAGAGCCTGAAGCTTCCGGTGTACGTCTCTTAAAAATTATTTTTCAAACATTGTATTGACATAGTGCGTCACTCGTGCCCTGAAGTAAAAGTTTAAGGTTTCGAACGAGAAGGACAAAGATGGAGATTTAGGTCTATTTATTGAGTTCTCATTAGCTGACGGAGGACAAGCATCGTCATCGCTGTTATTTCGTTTAGAGTTGAAGCTCATATATCGCTATGGATTGACTATTTGTATGTTCTGGGATTTTTCTTTGAATGAGGCAAGGCAAGCAGTGTGAGTTTTATAGAAATAAACTAGGGATGCACCGAAAATTGCTACAGTTGTTGCTTGCACGCGTTGTTTCTGCGATAAAAGTCAAAAAATTTTGGCCGAAAAACCGAAAAGGCACTTTCGGGCCATTTTCGCCAGAAAATTGCTGCAGTTGTTGCTTGCACCTGTTGTTTCGGCGATAAAAGTACGAAAATTTTTGGCCGAAAAACCGAAAAGGCACTTTCAGGCCATTTCAGTCGAAAATTTTTGGTTTTTCGGCCAAAAATTTGCGGCGCATCCCTATTATTTTATTTATTTTAGGAACTTTTATGGCTAAAATGTTGTGTCAGAAAGCAGCAGCTGCAGCCATGAAACTTCTAGGAACGATGAGCAAACAGAAACGAGAGGATAAAATGGGAAGAGGAGGCAAACAATGAAGGGGGGGGGGGCTCATGAATCAGGCGCTTTGGGAGAACTGACCATCCAGCGGTGAAGGGGGTGGGGGATGGATATCACCTCTATCTGTCTCACAATCACAGATCCACAGCTGATACCCACCACAAAAGAGTTGACAATGAATAGCCAGCAGACAGCCACACAGCCACACACACAGAGTCATCATCACCCTGTGCTCTCACAACAATACCTCACCAAGCTCCTGGGAGCTGCCCTTCCACATCGCTGAGGCCAAGCCACTGTGACCCACCCCCCATGCCTTGAAGTCAACAAAGAGGTTTCTCAGGACCCGGCCTGGCTTCGCGACAACAGAAAATGCATCCCAGGCCTTTTCAGACGCTTCCTTCTCAATGTCTTCCTTTGCACTGGCCACCAAATGCCAAATTTGGAGAGCAGTAGGGCGGACAGTGCACCCAAGAAAACATTCATGCAAAACCAGATACAGATTGTCATTTGTGCAAATATAAAATGCGGCTTTGCTCCGTTTCTTTCATTGGTATCATTGTCTTATTGACTTGAGGGAGATTTTGCAAAGCTGCAGAGTTCACTTGGCAACTTTCTCCTTAGAGGGGGGGAGGGCGGGGGTGCGGATCGTGCCAGTTCAATCAGAAATACGATTAGCACGGCTTATTATTAGATTGAGAATGCCTCCGTATCTGCTTTCTGTCTCTACCTGCCTTTACCAGACTGCGAAACAATTAAGGGCCGATGGATTTCTATCCCAACCGAGTGAAATGGACCATTGGCTCCTGATGTGATGCTGTGGGAGGATATTCCAGGCCACGCTTGGTGGATGTTGTGTTACGTGCTGTTGTTGCAGCTGACAGGGCCGAGTGTGTGTGTGTGTGTGTGTGTGTGTGTGTGTGTGTGTGTGCATTTGCATGAGATTCCGTCTACTTTTGTATTCATTATAAGACTCAGGAGGCACTGTGGGGGTGGGATCCGGGTGCTGTGTGGATGTCTGTGCTCATTTATTTGTGTGGTTACATGTGTGGTTGGGGGGGAGGGGGGGGGGGGGGGGGGCAGCATCATTGTGGGAGACAGGCAGATGGAGATGGAAATGAGTAGGCAGTGAGCTCATGCTAATCTCCTCCTACAGCTGATCCAGGCACAAAGCGGGCGCGTACGCACACACGAGCGCGGGCGCGGCTATAAATCACACACTCAACCAGACCCATGCACAATTAGACGCCAAATGTGCCAGAGGATGCCTTTGCTATTCAAATGTTCCCATGTGTGCGAGCGCGTATTTCGCTGATCCGAGAGCGTTTGAGCGCACCTTTCGCCGTGCAAACGTTTTTTTTTCATTACATCACGGAGCCGGTGGATGCTTTAATTAATTTGATGGTCATCTGGTGCTGGCTGCCCTTCCAAATATATATAGATAGACATGAGGGGGCGTGGCGTGATTGGAGTGATGTCGACGACTTCAGAGGCCAACATTCCCTCCCCCATCCCACACATTACTTTAAATGATTACATCTGGACCTCTTCATCCATTAACAATCGGGTCAAGCTCAAGAAAAAAAAGCAACCTAATCATATCTGAGCATTGTTCTCTTCAATATTTCATCTATACGCCAATCAGCCACAACATTAAAACCACTAACAGGTGAAGTAAATAACCATCTTATCACAATACAATGTTCCTGGCATTCATTCATGTGGACTTAGACATGTAGCACCAACCTAGACCAGACCAGGCACCCCCACCCCATAGCAATGACACTCCTTGATGGCAGAGGCCCCTCCCATCCAGCCACAGGACCCAAAAGGCCCCCCACTAACAACAATCTGTTGCCAGACACCACAGGACAGAAGGTCCATGTCCATTCTCTGATGAGTCACAACTGTTTTGGAGGCCTACACAATATTAGGAATGGTCATAATGGTCATAATGTTACGCCTGATCGGTATAATGGATATAAAGAGAGCAAGACAATTGAGACAATATTTTTTTAGGAAAGGCATGTCTTGCAATGCACATGACAAGTGATGCAAGTGATGAGTCTCGGGCATCACGACACATCTTTCTCAACGTGGTCTAAAAATGTCCGCGGTCTCACCTCTCGACAAAAACAAACCTAACACCTTACACCTATGACTGACGTTTACCATCAGAAGCAACCTCACTACCTCAGCAACGGACACGAGTTGTGGTTTGTAGGTGAGAAGATGCATAATGACAAGAGCGCCGCGTGCAGACCTCCAAATACAGTGATCTCCCCCCGCAGTGAGAATATCACCTTTTTCCACTGCAAATCGCCAACATTTCTCACGGGTAGGCTGCATGAAATCTGCAGGTCGGTTCGACATCTCTGCGCCGTGGCACACGGAAATATGCAAAACTCACCGAAGTGCTGACACCACAGCCGAGCATCCCCCGGCAAAGGAGCTGCGGGATGCGTCAAAGGAGGCCAAAGGAAAGCGGACGGTGCTCGGATTGTGCAGTTATGGAGAGCAATCGCTGGTCTCGCGGTGGCCATGTGTGTCAATAAATATTTCATTGGCCCTCTCATTAAATAAACACCATGCACCTCACACCTACGGTTACCTACGTACCATCAATATTGAACAGCCGGTGTTGTTCACATGCCAACAGTCAGGGCCAGGCATTAAAGTGAAGCATCTGACCAAGGTGAGGGTCTCTACACCAGGTTTGTGAGTTATTTTTTTCAAAGATCTACGGAGGAGCCACAGCAAGTTCAGTTATTTCCATAGTTTATCATGCTAGGAATATTCCAGCAAGGATTTCCGTTCAAGGAAACAGATATTGTGCCTACAACAACTCTTGTGGACATTTTTTCCCCCCTCCATCTTCTTAGAATAGGTTTGCAGATGGGTTACCCCAACCAAACAGCCCTGCACTGTTCAGTCCACCCTGCCTGGACTTTTCACAAAGGTCTGAACTAGGGATGCACGAAAATTTTCGGCCGAAAAACCGAAAATGGCGTCCGTCCAGACTAGGGATGCACTAAAAATTTTTGGCCTAAAACAGAAAATGCACATTCGGGCCATTTTCGGCCGAAGATTGCTGCGGTGGTTGCTTGCACATGTTGTTTTGGTGATAAAAGTCCGAAATTGTTTTGACTGAAAAACCGAAAATGCACTTTTGGACCATTTTCGGTAAAAAACTGCTGTGGCGATACTCTTCACAAAGGTCTAAACTAGGGATGCACCAAAAATTTTTGTCCGAAAAACTGAAAATGCACTTTTGGGCCATTTTCGGCCAAAAACTGCTGTGGTTGTTGCTTGCATCATCACAACATTCTGTTTCGGCCGTGTTGTTTTGGCAATACATTTTCGGCTGAAATGGCCCAAAAGTGCATTTTTGTTTTTTTGGTCAAAAAATTTTCGGACTTTTTTCGGACCGAAACAACACGTGCAAGCAACGACCGCAGCAATTTTCAGGCCGAAAATGACCCTAAAGTGCAATTTCTGCTTTCGGACGTAAAAATTTTCGGCACATCCCCAGTCTGAACAGACATGAAGATGCTGCAGACGGGTGCGGAAGCCAGGGGCAACCATCAAACTCCATGCACGGTACGGAAAGTCTTGCAGGTCAAATCAGAGTAAGATCAGAAAGCAACAGCGAACATGCGCCGCTCTCTAGATGCAGATGATGTGTTCATGTGTTCCCAGCAGCTGGGAAAATCCCTTTTGTTCGTACAACTTTAAAGGCTTTCCAGATAAACAGCTCCTGGCGGGGACACGCAATGTATAAAAAGAATCGCTGCACTTAATTCATTTTCCGCCGCTACGTCGACGGCAGCCTTTTGAAAAATCTCCCAGACAAATAACAACAAGCCATAGAAGCTGCGATGCTCTTCCGCTTCCTCGCCGTGGTGGAAATAAAGTCTGAGACAGACGTTTAAAAAGGCACATCAAAAACCGGCGCAAAGACATTTCATCTCACGGCACGATTGTTCCTCAAAGCGAGGAGCCTCGGAGGACAATCGCTCCCCGCAGAGTTTTTTTTTTTCTTTACAGACTCAGAGCAAAGAGAAAAAAAAATAAATGTTGTATACATCTGAAAGTCAGGCCAAAGTATCAGCGTTTTGTTTTAACACGTGCAACCTGAACCTGGCGGCTGCTAGCACCAGAAAGAGAGAGAGCACTAACAGCTCTCGTACTGATAACGTTACGATTGCGCCAAGAACAGGAGGACAGGCAAACAAAACGCTTTCATTTCAAAGGCAGAGAGGGGACATGCTGAAATTTCATCTGCACAGGATCACAAAATGAAACCCAAAAAAAAAAAAAAAAAAAAAGAGACAGACATGAAAAGGCATGCCGTATACGTCTGTCTGCATCTCTGATTTCCCAACAACCGTAGCGCTCAGCAAAGCAATGTACAACGTTACTTTCACAACCCAATCTGAAGCTCTGGTCACAGTTGTTCTTGGCTCTCAACCAGCCACCGAGCATTGGTGCCACTCACGAACCAGTTTTCCTTTCTATCAACCGGATCTTGGGCCTGCTGCGACGCAAAGAGCCGCTTCGAGATAAAAAGCGCTGGCTCCGAACCAGGCCTCCAGCTCTCCGCCGAGGGTCACCAAGCTCAAGGTGCGAGTTTCCACGCTCGACGTTAAAGACACCCGAACACCAGCATGCAACTGATCCCGCTGACCCTCGGTCACGCCTCACAGCGTGGACCGACTGTCTTCCATTAGAAAACCCAGACTGGCAGCCTGGGCACTCATTATACCGACATGATTGAATTTGTGGCTTCCTTCCTTTTTCAAAGCATAGAGCACAAAGCCCTAATTCTGCTCTTTGATGGATAAAATAAGAGCGACGTCAAAACAGAAAACACAGGATGAAAGCTGCTGAGAAAAAAAAAAAAAAGAAAACGCATTTTCTCACACCAGCGCAATCAGGACCAGATAAATCTATGTGGCAGACTTTTTGCAATGGTCACATTTTGCCAACCCCCCCCCCCCCGTTAAAAAAAGAAAGAGTGGAAACATTTCCTCGGCCGTCATTGAAATGCACGGCTACCAGCTGTTGTCCCGTCCACCGTGTGGACATGGCTGGCTGTCAGCAGGCGTAGCCAACGCTGCGCCTTGCATATGAAACAGGACATGGTCCTATATCCCCTCTGGGAGTTCACTTCCTCTGAGCCCCCACCGCCAAAGCCCCGCCCCGCCCCCCACCCCCCCTCGTGAAACAAGCAGCCCCTTCAGCTGGAGGCCAGATTTCCAGAGCAGCAGCAGCAGCAGCAGCAGCAGCAGCAGAAGAGCCGAGGCTTCTCAGGGGTGGGGGTAGTTGTGGAAGGAAAAGTGGAATTTTTAGCTCGTGCACATTTGAGAACAGCGGGTCCGGTGGCGTGGAACAAAATGTTAAAACCCCCGTAACAACATTTACTTTTGGGGATTAATATTTTGGGCTGCAGCATTACTCCGTTTTAGTTTCAGCTTTTCTGCAAGGAGCCGCGGGGTAACACATGAAAACAGCCTGCAGGAATGTGCTGAATGATGACACAGCATATTGTATGTGGAGCTTAAACCCAAAATGGCTTCTGCCCAACATACTTTTCCCACTGAATTCTTTACGCACATTTGGATCTAAACCCAATCCCTCCAGAAGCGAAATAAATCACCGGACAGGGAGGTATGTTGGATTTCTAAACAGAAACCAAGGGTCATGCACGACTTCACGGGGCATGCAAGCACAGAAACAGGTTTTTTATTTTTATATATATCCAGGCCCAGACAGACAGGAGTGTCTTCAAGCAGCGCAACAGTTTCATTGCCTCTCTGCAGGAGTGGCAGGTCTGGAATGTAAGCACAGAGGCGACTCGCGAATTAGCAACCACCTCAAATAAATCCGAGCTAGGCTACGGCGAAGAGGCCCGCCGAAAGAAAAAAAAAACGGAGGGAACACAAACAAGCGTCCCCGCCGCCGCTCAGGAAAGTACCAGAGTCGAGCCCGAGCCTGGCGCAATCCCCACCACCCCCTCGATTCCCTTTCTCATATCTCCCTCAAACACACCAGCCGGGCAGAAATCGCACCGTGCTGAGGGTGAATCACAAAAGTCAGTAGTCAATCTGCAGCCACAATCCGTATCTAAACATCCTGATGCGGAAAGCCACTGATTATGCGTGCCACCCACATGTGTACCAGACAGAAACCAAAGACTCGCAGCCAAGGACCGGCTTAAGAGAGCGTTCCATACCCAGAATATAAACTATTGCTCCTTGCTGTTTACAATCAGCGCTGCGGCTTACCGTCGTCCACAAAAGGAAAATGAGAATAAACAGCAAATTCACACTTCTTCGACAAACGCGGTAAAAAGTGACCTGAGATTCAGATATATATATCTAAATATATAAATATATACGTATGTGTGTCTCAGAAGGAAGCTTTCAAAAGAGCGTCTGCAAGGAAGTGTGGCAATATCGCTTCCTGTGTCTGTCTGCATGTGAGACTGCTGCTAACACTTTTGTAAAAAAGCCTTATTAATATTCACGGAGCCACCCAGTTCCTCCACTGTCAACACACTCATACACACACACACAGAGAGATAGACGATGGCATTCTCTTGCACCAGTCTAGCACTTTGCTTCACATCCGGCGAGAACATTTTCAGAGTTCCTCAGCCGGCTGTGCCGAAACTCTCTGCGAGAAGGGTTACAGCTCCGTCGTCGCAGGTGTTTTAGGTCCTAGTGGGGATCCCTCCCCCCCCCCGACAACTCCCGACCAGCGTGTATTCCCTCATTAGCGTTTCTTGAAACGGGGTGCTCGAAGGGTGGAAAAAATAAAAAGAAAGAAGGAGGCGATGAATAAAGAAGCGGGGCAGAGTCTCAAATGAGCCTAGGGCTTAACACTTGGGTGCCCCGTCGGCACTTTTAGAAACAGAAGAGGCCCCTTAAAGCAGTGTGTGTGTGTGTGTGGGGGGGGTGGGGGGGGGGGGGGGGGGTTCTTGAGGTGTGCCCACTCGAGTCAGAATGAAAGTGTGTGCCAAGAGTGGGTATTCACATGCATGGCAGGACTTTGGCACTCTTCAGGACTCCCAAGAGTCGCCCTGATTTCTCTTTTTTTTTTTTTTTTTTTTTTTGGACGGTTCTTCTGAAAGGAAGCCTCAGTGGAGGAGTGGAGGAAAGCTGCTTGTAAACACTTTGGCAGTCGCTTTCTTTGCTTCATCAACAAGTCTGCTACCCCCCCACCCATAATAGTCCACGGTGGCTTCAATCAGATGGGAAGAAAAAAGTAGGCAAAGGGGGGGAGAAAGATGAGTGTGCATGTCAGAGGTGGATGGCTGGCCTGGGGTCAATGGATGTTTTCAGTGGGGGGTGGGGGTGGGGGTGGGGGGGGTTCCAATGTTTGCTGAATACTGCCCTTTGTTGGGATCATATTATGTTTCCACCACAATACTTCTAAACCCTGCTACATCAGCTCCATTCATGTGTAACAGTTCATGCAAATGGCCGCATTAGCCTTTTTCCCCAGGGGTGGGGTGGAATTCTTTTTATCAGCCTACCACCCAGCTACACCTCCTCTCTGTAAACTCCCGTACGTCAAATCACAAAAACAGAACGCGAAGCCCTCACATGGCCTTCACAGGCGGCCGGCCCCAAAAAAGACAGTCGAGGCGCGTGTAAACTCTGAAACTGACTGAACTTAAAACCACTTCGCTTCGGTCGAAAGTCTTTTTATCTGATCGCCCAAACCACAACAACCTGCACAAACGCTCCAATTCTGATTATTCAAACGCAGGGAAGTACCTGAGGACGTGGATACGGCCCGGCAGAGAATGAAAAGCCTTCCACCCCGATAGCAGCGTTGATTAAACCCACAGGAAGCCAGACATGTGACAGCCAGGCGACTATTACAGACATTTAATGTGACACATGAAGCTCCACAGGCCGACACACACACCACACACACACACACACACACACACACACACACACACACACACACACACACGAAGAAAATTTGAGATAATTCCAGCGCAGATCAGTCCATATCTATCCATCCATCTCTTCTCATTGGAACAGACACAAAACAGTCAGAACTTGCTTCAATCCCAATGGAAAGCGAGTAAGAAATCTACAAAAACCAAATAAATGCTCAATCCTGGATCCAAAATCAGGACTCCTGTTTACACTGCGCCTCGCCACAACTGTTGTCGTTGAGCTATTTGTTGATAAATGGGGATGTGTTTACTGTAAAGGCCAATAATGGCTTTATGGCCACCTGAGGCATTTTGTTGTCACTGCTGGATAGGGGGCAATTAGTGACAATATGGCAATGATGACCAAATAGTGAGTGCTTCCTCTTAGAGGGGGGAGGAAGGGAGGGGAGCGGGGGCAGAACAAGTTTGTGAGCCCTCTAATTGACCAGTGAGTGGGAGACCTCAATCTAGAGCAGGGGACAACCTCGCATGTCAACGTGAAGCCAATGGATCCACAGTACAAGAAATGGACCATGAAATGGAAGTTTGGGATAAAACTATATATAAAAGTAGGATACAAGATCCTTGGAGAGAACTACATACTGTACATCCATATATATAAGTGTGCATAGGCGGCTATTGCTTTAGGACCAACTCACCACAGATGATGCTTTCCTCTTGTACTTGTTGGAGAAGTCAAATTTCTCCTTGATCTCGTCCAGGAGTTGCGTCAGGCGGGCCTTCTCCTCTTTCCCCGTGTAATCCTGGCCCAGGAGGATGTAGGCCCTCCAGTTGGCGGAGTCGAACCCCCAGTGGCAAGTCCTGTTCTCCTGCCCCTTGTGACTGTGCACCACAAACTTGTGCGTCGGGTACATGAGTCTGCAGTCCATGCACTGGATGCACGCTGCGTTGGGGCTGGTGTACAGCTCGGGCACGAACAAGCCCTTGCACCTGCCGAAGCACTCGTGGTAGACTTTGAAACTCCTATCGGTGAGCTGCAGCTCCAGCGAGCCGCCTCCGCCCGGCTCCTTCTTGCAGCGCGGCGGGTAGGCGCCTCCGTAGATCAGGGCGTTGCAGAGCCGCTCCGCGTCCGTCTTGGTGATGAGGCCGCAGGACGGCGCCGAGAAAGGCAGGATCCCCATGACTTTGAGGATCTCCAGCTGGTCCGCCGTGCACCGGGAGCAGTAAACGTGCAGCTCGTCGCACACGGAGTTGATCTGCTGCAGGGTGAAGTCCCGCAGCACCGTGTTGAGGATCTGCGGGAGGCACAGCCGCTTCTCGCCGCCGACCACGAAGCACGAGATGGTCTCCGCTTCCAGCACCGTCTCGCAGCGCTCCGTGGACCGGTCCGACGGGATGAACAGCGGGCCCGGCATCACGGGCGGCGGCAGATGCTGGAGAACCATCTCGGGCTCCTTGCCGTCCTTCTTGAAGAGCAGCTCATGTTGCCACCGGGCAGAGAAAGCCGCCGGTCCGCCCAGAGAGCTCATGGAGCTGAGGTGAAACTGCTTAAGAGTTTGTTGCAGTCCCGGATGAGGCTGGAAGCTCTGTCGATTTACAGTCTCCATGTTTTTCCCCCCTCCCTGCAACTTTGGAAACGTAAATCCTTCTTATGGCCGAGCGGGTAGGCTAATCACAAACAGGCCTGTCTCTCTATCGGTTCCTGAACCCGGTAAATCCGCGACGTGCCAGAATTGACCACAGCGCGTCATGAAACATCCAGAGAAAAAGAGTTTAGCGTTTTATTCCCGTGGCTACAGAGTGAACCCCGGCCGGTCGCTCCCTGTAGCGGGTCGCCGACTGTCCATATCTAAAAAAAAAAAAAAAAAGAAAAGGGAAAAAGAAAGAAAGAAAAAAAAAAGATACGTCTTTCCAAACTCCGGGGGGAAAAAAAAGAAAGCGTAAAGTTGTCGAACTCCAAACCAAAGTAGGCGAAAATTAAACGAAAGCTGGAGGCTCGAGGTCAGTAAAGCGCGATTAGGAGATATCTTTTTTTCATGTTCTTTCCGCTGTCGAGGGCTGCAGCGATCCTCTCCGCCTGCCCCCACAGTTCACTCTGACTGCGCCGAGATGAAAAGTCTCAGAGGCAAGCCTGCCCGTGCGCGCTCTCGCCTTTCTCCTGCACGCTCTCTCTCTCTCTCTCTCTCTGTGTCTCGCTCTCTCTCTCTCTCTCTCTCTCTCTCTCTCGCTCGCTCTCTTTCCTCTCCCTTCCTCGCGCCCTCTCACGCGCCCCTTCCTCTCGTGTTTGTGTGTCTGGCTCGGTCACTGAATCCCAGCCAGGAATGTGAGTGACTCTGCAGGCAGGCTGGGCTCTTCCAGGAACAGGCCGACACCTCCCACCACCACCACCACCCTCCTCCATTCTCTCCTGCGAGCGGACGTTTGTGTTGCTTTGTTGGGGACGTTCATTTACACGACAGGGGTGTCAAACTCTCGTTTTCAGTTCGGGGGGAGGGGATGGGGGGGGGGGGCATTTTGATCTCTAGTAACATAACAGCAACAACTCTCCCCCTTTAGTTTAATTGCAAAGAAACACGTTATGAAAATGAAACTTTTTTTTTTCCATTGCAAGAAAAGTTTTATAGGCGTGGTGGTTAGTACTGATGCCTCACAAGCAAGAAGGTTCCAGGTTCGAATCCAGGCCGCACAGTTTGCATGTTCTCCCTGTGTCTGTGTGGGTTCTCTCCAGGTTCTCCAGCTTCCTCCCGCCGTCCAAAGACATGCTGGTTAGGTTCACTGGTGATTCTAAATTGATTGGGCGTAGGTGTGTGTCTGTGTTAGCCCTGCAGTAGACTGGAGACCTGTCCAGGATATACCCCGCCTCTCGTCCGATGGCAACTGGAATAGGCTCAGTCACATTGGACCCCCTGGTGGGCCGGGTTTTGGACACCCCTGACTTACGTAATGCATCCTTTAGCTCAGGGGTGTCAAAGTGATTTTAGTTCACCTCAGTTTGATCTTTAATTGGGCAGGACCAGTAACATAACACCAATAAAGACAACGTTTCCCTTCGTTTTAATGCAAAGAAATAAAAGTACATTCATGACAAAACTCATATTTCATAAAGAACCTGAAATGTCTTAAGGATAAAACGTGGCCTTTCGGCTCTTTGCTGACATTTAGTTTAGTTCTGGAAGTCTACAGCTCTTACTGAGACAGTGCGACCCCTAAAAGAAAATTTAGAAACAGCAGTTATGTTTGTAGCTAAAGCTAAAAGAGCCGTGCAGCGTGTGCCCCGCCTCTCGCCTAATGACAGCTGGAATAGGCTCCAGCCCCCCTATGATACCCTCTCGATGAGAAGTGGTTGGGGGGAAATGAATGAACGAACGACTTACTCTTGTTGAAAAAACTTTCACATTTGGCAAATTCATCTGATGGGCCAGCCTGGACCCTCTTGTGGGCCGGGTTTTGGCCCGCCGGCCCTATGTTTGATTTACATAACACATCCCCTAGCCCAGGAGTGTCAAATTAATTTATTTCAGGGGCCACATGCAGAAGAATATATGAAGGACTGGACCACTCAGGTGAGGCTCCATCGCAGCTTTCAATGAATGTGTTTTCATTTATGTAGCTTCGTGGAGGAGCTGCATCGTTCGAACCCCCTCCAACTGTAACTTTAACCCTAAAATCAAGTCTCAGCCCCTCAAACAGCTCTTCGGATGGGCATGAGAAAGAAAATGTTCTCGCTTTCCCGGATTTCTTTCACTCACAGAGATAGTTTCACAAAACTGCACAGAAACAGAGACTGAGACTGAGGGAGAAAGGGAAGTGAAAGGAGCGTTTGTGTCTTATGATATGTTCATATATATATATATAATCGCCTTTCAAATGTAACCTTTATCTTTCTAGTCCAGCACAATTAACAGACACTGACCCACTCAACATTTTCTTCGTTCAGTTCACAGTTTGGCCGAACTTGTAGTATATTACTAATAATAATAATAATAAAACCAACTGTCTGCTCTATATGGGGTCAAATAGTAAATTGAGTCACCGTGCTTGGCCTGAGGTAAAGGTGGTTTTCACACCATACGCAAATCTACCACCTCACCCACTAGTCCCTGAAAGTCAGAAGCAGAAGAGTCGAGAGCGCTCAAGTGAATCATTTGGTTCATGGCTGATAAGAAAAAGAAAAGAAAAAAAAGCTGAAAGTCTATGGGCGGGGGTTTTGCGAGACGAGACAAATTTAGCGTTGGAAGGAAGAGCAAATTGCACGACTGACTGCGGTTTATTTGTTTTCCCTTCTGCTTGAACGTGTTAAAAATTGTTTGGCAATGGCGCGCGGAGAACGAACAAGTTTCATGTGTTTGTAACGCTGTGAAAGAATCTTGAATATTTTCACAGATGGAGCGGACAGACAAAACAAAAAGGATATAGTTTTCATTTTTGTGTTGGATATTCTGTTTGACAGCCCTGCGATGGACTGGCGACCTGTCCAGGGTGTACCCCTGCCTCTCGCCCGATGACAGCTGGGATAGGCTCCAGCAGACCCCCGTGACCCTTAACAGGACTAAACGGGTATAGAAGATGACTGATATTCTGTTTGACATTTATCCATCGTTAGAGTTAAAGTTAGAACCTCTGCAGATCCACCAAGGCCGAACGGCGTATTCAAATTTTAGACAGTAGGTAACACCCATATGCAGTGTATAAATATCCAGGGGACCTAAACTGAGTTGTTTGTGATTAATAATACAAACCTGGGAACTCCAAATGTGAGCGTCAGGAGTTCACATCAAGTTCAGCTCCAGGGCTGATGGAACAGTGTTCTTCTCCTGTGGCGTCCTCTAGCCAGACACTGCGGTAACTGCAGCATGCTGGCAGGGGGGCAGCTGGTTAAAACTCCTGAGGACTAATTTAAGGTGACATTTTTTAATGCACGTATGAAAATAAGAACTCAGGAATCAGTTTCAGGACTCCCACTGATCCCAGCTGTCAGTTTCATGATTTCCTCGAGCAGCTGAACCACCTACAGCGCCTGGTGCTTCAAGGATTTATTGATTATTCATTTACTCGACTGGCAGAAAGTTAAGTTAATGAGATTTACTATGAAAGTGAACTCAACATATTTGGGTTTTTTACTTAAAAAAAAAATAGGAATACGTTAAGACCTCAGAGAACAATGCTATTTATGAGCAACTATATGGTTATTTTAATACACAGAAAACATTCATTCAGCCGTTGCCACAGTGTTTAACTTGAAAATACGCATTTCTTAGTACGACCAAAGCAAACTTGTAACATACACTTGTGGGTGCTATCCTCAGTTAGCTTAAAGGGGAACTACTGTTTTTTTACAACCTGGACCTTATTTCTGGCATTAAATACGATCGTTTACTCACCCATATAACTTTTGTGTAATTTGGAGTCGTTTGGGAAATTTATTTAGATCAGCGTATATCCATATAGTGGGAGTGACTGGGGCACCGAAACACAGCCTCTAAATAACGCATTATCTGCTGCGAAACTCGTTCATTTCACCAATATGTTGTTATCGTACGCTAGTGCTATTCCCCATTGAGTCCGGAGTTACCTGTTATCATCATCCGGGGTCTGTAGATTGACCCCGGTTGATGTCTTCTGACCTAGATGATGTCATCTCTGAGCGGCACGTGCACCCACGACGGTTCGGCTTGATTACCTGTAATTTGCTACTGCTGTGGTTCATCCACAACATCAGAACTGGAAAAATATTCAGCCATGTTGCAAAAAAATAGCAATAGCAAATTACAGGCAAACAAGCCGACCGTTGAGGGTGCGTGGGGCGCTCAGAGATGACATCCTCCAGTTCAGAAGACATCATCCAGGGTTAGTAGGTCAATCTACAGACGATGATAGATGATGATAACAGGTAACTCCAGACTCAACGGGGAATTGCATTAGCGTATTATAACAAAATATTGGTGAAATGAACGAGTTTCACGGCAGATAATGTGTTATTTAGAGGCTGTGTTTCGGTGCCCCATTCACTCCCACTATATGGATATACGCAGAGCTAAATATCTCCCAAACGACTCCAAATTACACAAAAGTTATATAGGTGAGTAAACGATCGTATTTTAAGGCAGAAATAAGGTCCACGTTGTAAAAAACAGTTAACTGTAGCTGTTGGCCAGGAGCAGACATCACCAGGTGGTACACAACCTTCTCAGAGCGTTTCGGCCCTCAACCACAACGCTCTCCAGTTGGTGGGCCAACTCACTGCCCGTCTGCTCCCAGCCTCCAGCTTTCCTCCTCTCGCTTACTACAGATCCAACACGAGGCTCTCTCCGCCTCCCTCCCCCACCCTGCGAGCAGCTCTTGCTCTGTTCATCGCGACCCAGAGCTGACAGCGAACGCCACGCTGACTTGGCTGGGAAGCCACGCTTGCCAGCTCTTGTCTCTGCACTCCTGGATCAAGGACTGGTAATTCGAGGCCTTTCTCTCATAGGCCTCCCCGCAGCCTTCCTCCCATGGCACCGTTAGCTCAACCAGAATTATTTTCCGGTCTTCGGTTGACCACGGCGCAATGTCCGGCCCTGGGGGTTGCGTCCACCACCTCCGGGAACTGCAGCCTCCTTCTTACGTCAAAGAATAAGATGAAGGAAATACACGAGAAAACACTTGTTCTGTCATAGAATGGGGATAAAAAAGAAAAAAACATTAACCATGCATCGGTGTCTTTTCCATGAGTCGAAGCCCCCATCCATGTACGCCCTGAGGATATGCCAAACCTGGGTGAATCGACCAATGAACGGATGAATCTTGTGTATGGGTTAGCAGGTAATGGTACATTTAAGTCAGCCAGGGTTTAAAAAAAACTTGTGCGACACTATGATCCTTCCGAGCTTCTGATTGGTTGTTTGCTAAGAATAACCTCCCGCTGGTCAGCCTGCAGTATTATCATCTTTTGGACGTGTGCCTCAAAACCTCCTCCACAACCTGACACCAACGTCGTTAACGGGACGTACATCGGCCTGACTCTCTACGGGCAAAGATAGGGTCAACGAAAACCATTATCACATTCATCCTGTCTCGTGGTTGACAGGTATCCCTCGAGGATAGCGCCATATTCCTGTCTCGGCTTCATGATTTATTAGACCATGCTATTCTGTTACGGGGTAGATAGAAGGGGACCCCTATGGGGGGGTGGTGAAGCGTTGTTGATGCTTTTATGGTTGTCATTGCAAAAATATGCCTAAAGGTAGCCTCTGAGGGCCCCTTCTCTCATCTTTTCACGGGGCCCCAAACTATTGTTTGGGTTGCCTGTCCTGACAGTGCGCCCCTGCATACCATGCTGTGAATCTAACGCTCTCACATTCACCATCCACCCTCTAGAGTCAGAACCACAGGAGGAGGGGTCTGGGTATGCACCTGAATAAAATGGGTTTGCTCTGATGTTGAATTTTGTTTTCCTTGTCCTAGAAACCTAAGACATTGAGTGTTTCGGCCAAGAGCATGGGTAGGAAGCTAGATAAATCTATCCACAGCTGATATATACTGATCAGCCACAACATTAAAACCACTGACAGGAGAGGTAAACAACATTGACCATCTTGTGACAGTTCAATGTTCTGCTGGGAAACTTTTAGACCTGGCATTCATTGGTGTGGATGTTACTTAGACATGTAGCACCCACCTAGACCAGACCAGGCACCCCCCACCCCATAGCAATGACACTCCTTGATGGCAGCAGCCTGACACAGGTACATACACAAAAACGCTTTAGGAACAACTAAAAAAAACTCCAAATTCACTAGATCCCGAACTCAAAGTCTTGTAGTTGTGGAGTAGAGGAGTTTTACACCTTCACCTTTACAGTGATAATGATTACTGATCAACTGAAGAGGCACACAATTAAGGTTCTGCAACCAGTACATCTTCAAACTGCTCCTTGTGAGGCAGCACTGGTCACACATCTGTCGTGACCTGGGAGACAAACGTTCATCCATTCATCTTCTGTAACCGCTTGTCCTGTGAAGGGTCGCGTGGGGTGGGGGGGCTGGAGCCTATCCCAGCTGTCATCGGGCGAGAGGCGGGGGTACACCCTGGACAGGTCTCCAGTCTATCACAGGGCTAACACAGAGAGACAGACAACCATTCACACTCACACCTACGGCCAATTTAGAATCACCAGTGAACCTAACCAGCATGTCTTTGGACGGTGGGAGGAAGCTGGAGTACCTGGAGAGAACCCACGCAGACACAGGGAGAACATGCAAACTCCACACAGAAAGGCCCAGTCTGCCAATGGATTTGAACCTTCTTACACTGCTGTGCCACCCGAGAGACAAACAGTTGAGTCAAATTAAATTGACCTTAACTTGGAGTGCAGACTCAACGTGACTCCAGGGACAGGGAGTCATAGAGCGAGCACATTCTGACGTTTCCACAGAAAAACACAATTAAGCAATTAAGTAAAGGGCTCAGTGACCAGCTGACAGCATGTATTACCATGAGGCCTTTATCCGGCTACATCAGATCACCCTGAATGGTGTTATGTCTCCGTCACTTCACAGAGGATCTGGTTTGGGTCTCAAACTGGCACATTTCTTTAACTTAAACAGTTAAAGCTGCTGCCGCTGGTGTAGAAGTGTTCGCAGTCGCCGCGGCAACCGAGCACAACACAGCATCATGTGGGACGGGTGACATAACGTTTTCTTTCCATGCGCCGAGTGTAACATTATGTACCACGGCCACTTTTGTATTTCTTCCCCTCCGTGGTTGAGGTAATAAAAAATAAAAAAAAAAACCCGCTCGGCCAATGTCAGCAATTCATCCGCGGTGCTGTTTTCATTCTTTCAAACGATGTTCTCCTCTTTCCTTTATTTTCTGTTCTTTTCCCCTCTCTGCTCGGCGCAGTCATCCTTTTTTTTTCTTTTTTCCATTGCACACTGTAGCCGCTCTCCGTTGGTCCCTCGATTCTGGCCAAAAACCTACAGGCTCAAAAAAAAAAAAAAAAAAAGAAAAAAAAAGAAAGTCCCACCATTATTATGACTTCAACTTTCCACTTCATGTGTGTCCTAGCAGAGGAAACACACCATCATCTCGGTTCGCATTCTTGTGTGATGTAACTCTCTGTGCTGTGCTGTGCGCTCAGTGGAGAACCCAGAGCCAGACCCACATGATGCTGCTGGATTAGAAGTCAGAATTAAACGATTAGGTGACGCAGTCAAAAACATAAAGGGCTGTTTGGTGCTTTAAATCAGGAAAACACATTTTGGGACTGTGTGTTTTTGCACTTTCTTGTACTCCTTCATGACAACCGTTGAAAAAATTCAGTTTTCTTCCTTCAGCACCGAATCCTGATTTGCTTATGTCCTAAAAATATTTATATTTGTAGTGCAGTGATGATTTTCTTTGGGCCAAAGTTTGCTTCAGGCCCCCCCCCCCCTCCCCAAAAAAGATGGAAGGGAAAAAATATTGGACTGGAAACGATGTTTTTCTGCTTTATTTCTGGTGTGTTTCAGATTATCGTGACTCCGTGGGTCATGCTAACGCTGCACGCACCCACTTTAGAGATCTCAGCTTTCCGTTTTATTCTCGTTTAATTTCCATTATCTTATTTTGAAGTATCCAGAGCTAGTGTGACGGCTGGCATTTGAGTCATATGGTTAGGAATAAAGATCAAGTTCTAGGCAACCGAGAGAGTAGTGAACCATGCACTAGACTATATCTACACCACACTATGCAAAGTGTCCTAAGATAGTTTTGTGATTGGTGCTGTATAAATAACACTGAACTGAACTGAAAGGATGCACCAGGATGGAGGAATTATAGTCTGGCTAACTGGACTTAATTTCTCACTAATGGTGTAAACCTTGCAGACAAAGATTGGTTCAGTGCAGAGCCACTATGCACATCTCCACTATATTGCCAAAAAGCCGACTTTCTGCATAGTCAATCTCTACAGACCTTCAAACTTCATGTGGCCTTCAGATTAGCTCAAGAACAGTACGTAGAGAGCTTCATGGAATGGGTTTCCATGGCCGAGCAGCTGCATCCAAGCCATACATCACCAAGTTCAATGCAAAGCGTCGGATGCAGTGGTGTAAAGCACGCCACCACTGGACTCTAGAGCAGTGGAGACGTGTTCCCTGGAGTGACGAATCACGCTTCTCCATCTGGCAATCTGATGGACCAATCCCGGTTTGACAGTTGCCATGAGAACGGTACTTGTCTGACTGCATTGTGCCAAGTGTGAAGTTTGGTGGAGGGGGGGATTATGGTGTGGGGTTGTTATTCAGGAGCTGGGCTTGGCCTCTTAGTTCCAGTGAAAGGAACTCTGAATGCTTCAGCATACCAAGAGATTCTGGACGATTCCATGCTCCCAACTTTGTGGGAACAGTTTGGGGATGGGCCCCTTCCTGTTCCAACATGACTGAGCACAAGTGCACAAAGCAAGGTCCATAAAGACATGGATGAGAGATTTTGGTGTGGAAGAACTTGAGAGTCCTGACCTCTACCCGATAGAACACCTTTGGAATGAATTACAGCGAAGACTGTGAGCCAGGCCTTCTAGTCCAACATCAGTGTCTGACCTCACAAATGTTCTTCTAGAAGAATGGTCAAAAATTCCCATAAACACACTCCTAAACCTTGTGGAAAGCCTTCCCAGAAGAGTTGAAGCTGTTCTAGCTGCAAAGGGTGGGCTGACATCATATTAAACCCTATGGATTAAGAATGGGATGTCACTTTTAGTTCATATGTGTGTAAAGGCAGATAAGCCAAAACTTTTTACAATATAGTGTATATCACTGAATGTTAAAATAATATTTTTTCCTTTATTGATCTTCTGCATTGAACCCATCCATTCATTCACACAGCATCGTGTACACTCGAAGCAGTGGGCGGCTACCTGGTCAGCACCTCGGACGGACGTATAGGGAGACGGGAGCACTGTGACCTTTTTGACCGGATGATCTCGAAGCTGCTTGAGGATGAGCAGCATGAGGCCGAGGGTGAGGGGGCAGCGAGGAGAAGGCAAGAAGTTCCTGAGGCGGGGTGGTGGAGGGATGACCTCTGCTCCGTCGTACCTGGCAGATCCTGATCTTCCACATCCACCTGCAGTGATACGTCACCTTGTTGCCCAACTCCCGTAGCGAATACGAAGATGACTCCTGGCAAGATTCACATCAGAGAGGCCAGAACTCAACGCGCAGAGGAGCAGAAGTTCTTCGCCAGAGCTCGGATCGTCTAAACTCAGGGGTCCACGTGTGGTTTTGCCTGAGAAAACTGGATTTTCTTGTAGGAAAAGCAGAAGAGGAATGAGCTTTTAACACTGAAAGAAACGTTCCCGTTTGTTTTCATCTTGTGAAAATACCAGTGTGTTAACAAGAAGAGCTGCTGTCCCTCCTCTGCCTCTCTTGTCATATTATTTCTGCTTTGACTTTCTGTGCCAGTGGGTGAAAGCGAAATAAAACCGAGAGCACGTCCAATGAAAGAGGCTCTGATTTGTGATTGCAGAACAAAGAGCTCATCTTAAACTCTGGAGGATTATTATTATTATTTTTTCCTTTTTCCCTGTGCAACCGTAAGAGCTTAGTCGCATGCCAGATTAAAGAGTTCTGCTAAACATGCTACGCTTAACGATGATTTCAGTTCATGTCTCTTTCCACATGTTCAAACTGTGAAGGTAGAAACAAGTGATCAGTCTGTGTCGTCAGGTTAAATTAGGTTTAAATCAACAGGTGATGTTTCGGTGGACTTCCCAGTCAGAGTATCTGAATGCAGTAGAACACATCTGGGAGGCGGTAAAAATGAGAGACTGGCGGTAATGAATATGCAACTGGTTTGTTAACTAGGGGGAAAAAAACACCAGAATCACAAAGGAAAGTCGTGTTTCCGTGACAACAAGGACTGAGACTGAGAGCAGAGAGAGGCCCTGCATGGTATTGGTGCTGTAGCATGGGCTCAATCAAAAATTAGAGTTGGCTGCCAGACAGGAGAGTAAATTAGGGTTTAGAATTAATAAAGTGAGTCTGGTTAACTCAGTACCTGAGCTACTAAAAGGCATAAACAAAAAGACAACACCAGCAGGTCCAGTTTAGCTCTATAAATAAAATTAGTTATGAATCGACAAACTAGGGCTGTCTAAATGAACGCGGATTAATCCATCATCATGATTAATCTGATTAAACCTTTTAACGCAATTAAATCATCTGCAGTGGAGAACGACTCCGAACGTCTCCTCATTCAGGCACAGGCAGTTTGTCCAAGAAGACTTACCGTCGCGCATGCGCAAATGTGCACCCGGCTGTAGCGTCTTCCATCTTTATCGGTTGGTTGCGCATGCGCGACGGTAATTCTTCTTGGACAAACTGCCCGAAATGCGACGTTCAGTCATCCAGTGCTGCAGATTGCGTAGTTTAATCAGATTAAAACTCAAGATTAATATGTCATGTCATGAGAACCAAACAACATTTTTCCCAAAGATCAAAAATCAAACAGAAATTCCCGTAAATTCAGAATGATGAGGTCAAAATACCAAAGCTCGACATTTAACCCATTACAAAACAAAACAAAATCCAAACATGTCAGTCATCCAACGGAAAGACTCTCCAATACAGCTGAAGTTGGTTATAGTTCTTCTTTACTTTCTTTGAAATAAGTAATTGATTAATGTCCTTATGTCCTTATATATATATATATATATATATATATATATATATATATATATATAAAATAGATTCATCCTTACTAATCTTTTTTTGGTTTTGTTTTGTTACGGAGCGGATGGCATGGCAACTGGTGGTCGCCATTGCGTCACATCCTGTTTCTATAGCGTCAAATTACTAACTAGAATGAAATGTTTCCAAAAATACGACACTTGAACATTCATCAACATTATATTAACTACCTAAAATGACAGAAACCATTCTTGAAAAAAATAAAAAAATAAATACATGACGTGTATTTTAGTGTTTTAGTTTGGTGCAAGCCGCGCCCACTAATATGGAGGGGGGTGGAGCTTATGAACTATACTGCAGCCAGCCAACAGGGGGAGCTCTACTTGCTTCGGCTTCACTTTTGAGGAGCTGTTTTGTTCAGCTTTGTTTCTGTTGAAATGCAGAAAACAAATGTCCACGTCTGTGAAAAGGACACTAAAGCATCTTCTTCTACTTCATCATCATCTAGTTAAACAACTATTGTTTAGTTTGTTGGTTTAACGTCACCTCTAAGCGTCTCGTTGCAGTTTTCACCCTGAAAGAACAGATTCTTTTTTATATTTTTTTTTTGCACCATCTGGGTGGGGAAAAAAATATGTAACGATAAACAGATGCATGCATTTTAAATGATACCAGTCTTTGGCCTGTAAACTGACCATGACTGAGCTGATGAAATCAGTTGAAGACTCCCACTGCAGATTTTTAATTTATTTTTTTTTTAATTTATTTTCTAGTAAACAGTACAAAAACAAAAACAGAAAAGTAAGCGGCGTTAGATGAGGAGCACTGGCTATTCTCCTGCTCCGCTTTCGGCGTATAAACAGGAGTAAACGGTGATGAGGAAGAGGAAGAGCCAGGCCAGATCCTGCAAAACTGTAGCATCTGCAAAGATTTTCCTGCTGTGGTCTGCAAAATTTAAAAAAAAAAAAAAAAAAAAAAAGGATGGACTCACAGACTTCACAGAAAACAGTATCATTTTTAATAATTACACATATTTACAAAGATGCAGTGAAGCAGAGTTAAAACAGATCCAACCAGCGTTATGTTACAACAGAAACCATGGTCTTAAATGAATTCTCGTTTTATTTTTTAAATAGGTGTTTGAAAGGACTTCCAGTTGATCCATTGGTCCCTCAAGAAAAAAATAAATAAATAAAAAACTAATGCAGCTAATGCATCATCTTGTAAAAGATCAACAGAAATAAAATGCAGGAAGCTAAATTGAGTCTGGGGGGGTTTGGAGGAGGAAGCTTCCACGAATGTTGGACTGATTTCTTGCCTCTTTTCTCATGTGCGAGTGGAAGTGCGTCACTATCTCTCGTCTTTCTCTATCTGTTCCTCCAAAAGGCCTCGGAGCTAATTGAGACCCTTTGACTCGGGATCAGCTAATTAATCCTTTTATGTGGTTATCAAATTAGCGCGGGTGAGATTTCATCGAATCATTCTCAGCTCGTCTTTCCTCGACGGAGAGCTCGTTTCACAGCTGACAACTCGCCTTTCTGTCGCTAATCCGCGCTGCTGGTTGATGCTCGCACACGTCTTTGATTTCGGGTTTCAGATAACCAGCTTTGCATAAAAGGTGTTGGTGTAGAAAGTTGCCTGAACTAGAAAAAGCAGAAAACTTCACTATATGCTAAGAAACTCGTCTTCTTTTTTTAAATTATCTGTACCCAACGTGCATCAGAAAACAGGATGGAATGACGTTTCTGGAATCGAAAAACAAAAAAAGAAGGGCGCTGACCACCATGTGTAGGAAACTCTTCTAGAACGTTTAAAATGACACCGACCCCTCGATCAGTGCTGGCTGTTAAAGTGTCCCATCAAACGTCTACTGTCATGACATCCCAACCTCATCTGATGCTTCTACTTTACTCAGGACTAATATCAAAAAAGCACTCCCTATCCGTACCTTAACTTGTTTTTTATTTAACAGACCTCTTAGTAGAAGTCTTAGCTAATACCTTTTTGTAAAATAACTCCGCTAGGACGTCCTAATTTAGATCCAGACATGTGTGACCCAATAATTCCAAAAAATAAAATGATTATTGGACAATTTTTGACGTCAATACTACAGATACAATTTGGCTAATGCTCATAAAGTGTTGAGCTTTGTTAAGCAGCTTCATCTTTGATGCTAAGGGGATAGTTACACCGATCAGCCATAACATTAAAACCACTGCCAGGTGAAGCGAATAACATTTAAACCATCTTGTTGACAGTTCAATGTTCTGCTGGGAAACTTTTGGACCTGGCATTCATTGGTGTGGATGTTATTTAGACATGTAGCACCCACCTAGACCAGACCAGGCACCCCCACCCCATAGCAATGACACTCCTTGATGGGAGCAGCCATCCCCAGCAGGATGCAGCCACAAAAACACTTAAGGAACAACTAAAAAAAAAACGTGAAGAACAGCACAAGGTGTTGACCTGGCCTCCAAATTCACTAGATCCCAAACTGATCAAGTATCTGTGGGATGATCCACAGAGGCCCCTCTGCCCCCACACTAACAACATTGTGTTACCAGACACCAGAGGACACCCTCAGAAGGCCCATGTCCATTCTCTGATGAGTCACAACTGTTTTGGAGGCACAAGGGAGACCTATTTAATATTAGGAAGGTGGTCATAATGTTATGTCTGATCGGTGTATAGTCCAAAGACAGGACAGATGATGCATATGAAGTTGTCCATTGGCAAGGGCTTGTTTAGTGTCTGCACAGATCTAGTGAGTTTCAGCTGCACTGAGATGTCGTCGCACCGTGTGAGGATAAGATGTTGCACAAAATGGAAATGGAGATATGTTTCCACGCGGCAGTGCAACGGGTCAACATGGTATTTTTGAGCAACTGGAGAGTGTCCTGCAACGGCCAGACGGTGCGGAAGAATCCACGCACACACACACACACCGTGGAAGCTGAAGCCGATGGGATGCTCCGCCTCTCGGCCTCACGTACAGCACGCGTTTCTGAAGCTGCCCCGACTACGACCGGTGAACCACGGACTTCACACGCCTATATGCTAGATCTGGAAATGCGGGGGGGGGGGGGGGGGGGCCGCTGCCTGCTGCACAGCACCACCTGGTGAGAATTTGGCACAGGAGAAGCAGCACACACTCGTCACTATTTAAAAGCTTGTCGGGCTCTCACTGCCGTCGTTTCTGACGTTGGCTTCGGACGCTGCTCTCGTGAATCTACACGACAGTCGTAACTAATCTATTCTACGGTGATTACTTGAATCGATTAATTAAAAGTGAGCAGATTCGGCCGTGTGAGTCAGGGTCGAGGCAGACATATTGATTCCCCTGCACTCGTGCGGTTTTTGGACGGACGCGGCCGGAGTCTGGCCTTAGGTTCATCTGCTGATCAGTGAAGAAATGTCTAATAAGAGATAAGTGCAATCAGAGACAATGGTAATTAATTTGTTCTTTGAGGCACTTTTTAAATACCCCCCACCCCCACCCCTACTACCTGGATCCACTACCTAACGCAATAACTTATTATTTTTTTTTTCCTTTGTCATTGTACATTCTTGTTTTGTGTGAGGTACTGACCCCCTCTACAAGATAGAAAAAAAAGAAATTAACAATTTAAAAAAACAAAAAAGTGCATGTAAAATGATTTCAAGCTCTTCAGTAGAACTGTCATATTCATCCAGAGACGTGAAACAGGTTGAAATGTGTTCATGATGGCAGGCACAGAATGAAACATTTCGCGTTTTGTTTTTGTTTTTTTGTTGTTTTTTTTTAAAGTTTTTTTTCTCAAATTACAAAGCCGGTCATGCTTTGACACGAGGAGGACATTCTGAGGAGAAAAAGGAATGAAGCTGAAGGAGGGGAAAAGAAAACGATAAAGAAAAAGACAAGACGGGAGGAGGTGGGGGGAGGGGTGTTCTTGTAGTCCAGTGTCTCTGTTTTTTTTTTTTGTTTTTTTTTTAACGCAGATACCAAGAGAGAAGAGCCTGGCGTCCCAACAATACAACCGGAATCGTCCAGGAAGGAAATTCTCACCTCCTCCTCCTCCTCCTCCTCTTCCTTCTCTTTCGTTTGTCTTTTCTGACAGATCCAGAAATCCTCAGTGTTGTCCTTCGCTCCTCCCCCTCCTCTTTGCATTTCGGGGTTTTCCGACTGTTTTCTCGCCTAAGACGGCAGCTTGGACAGACAGTAGGTGGGCAGAGGAGGAAGCCGGTTCCCTCCTTCATACAGACTCTTCTGTCGTTAACAGCAGGGGGTTGATGTATTCAAATCCCTCAAACTCTGACTGGTCTATCCTCTTGATGACGTCCCTGAGGGGGAGATGGAAAGAGGAGTTGTTGTTACATCACGAAAAAAAAACAAAAACAGAGCACAATGCTGTTAGCAGCAAATGTTAGCGTTACACTCCTCAGCAGTCACCGTCACATTTGGCTTGAAAAGAAGACAAAGATAAACATTTATGCAAAATGTATTCCACCATGCTACGGGTTTAAGGCAGGGGTGTCAAACATATGGCCTGAGGGCCAAAACTGGCCCGCCGGAGGGTCCAATCTGGCCCGCGGGATAAATTTGCAAAGTGCAAAAATTACATTAAAGACTTTAACCCTTTATTGGGTGAGGAACCATATATGGTAATAAGCACACATTTTAAATTGCATCCCTGTTCCTCTCAGTGAGGTTAAGAAGTATGTGGTTTCACCCAACCAATCAGAGAAGATCAAAGCAACGTTCTCAGGTTAAATGTGGTCTGCAAGGTCCACCTCTGCATGAACGCTGAGCATAACTGCTTTATTAGGATGTTGTCTAATGTGAGGTCTAATATTTACCACTTAAGGACAAGGAATCATACATGGTAACTTCATTGACCTCAATTTTCTACATAAAAATAAAACATTTTGAAAAAAAAAAAAAAAAAGTCCTATTATACCCTTCAATAACACTCTAGGGTGGAAATTTTGAATTTCCAAGTGTTTCAATGAGTGCCCTATAAAGGGTTAACTGCAATTTTTCAAGAAAAGTAACTGCTATTCCTACTTTGTCCACTAGGGTTCACACTGTTTCAGTCAGAGCTGCAGCCTTAACATGACACTGAGACCAAGAACTAAACAGCAGCTTAAAGTTTGCAACCCTGCAAAATGGCAGCATAGTACGTGAAGTCAACAAAAACCCATGGTTGCAGACCAGGGGTGGCCACACTTTTTTGGCTTGTGAGATGAAAAAGAAAAATCGTTGCACTGCACCTTTACAAAAACAGCACCGCCCCTTTTAGAAAGGCGGTAGTCTTAAGTTGTTGTTGGTGATGTGTATGGCTGTGGATGTGTGCTGCTGAACTGAGGACACGTATATGCAATAAAAAAAGTAAAAACAACATTTTTAATGGCACGCGATCTACCTGCACTACCTTTGCGATCGACTGGTAGATCGCCGTAATCTACATAAGTAGCCTACGCCGGTGCGAGCCATTTATACTTGTGCGCTCGTCGGTCTGGCTCGCTCTGTAAAAACGCCACCCAAACACCAGACAGGTTAATTTTTGTTTCTACTTCCTGCTTCACTTTCAACAATGGCGACTGAAACTTTCACTGAAGACGAGTCGTGCAATTGTTTGTATCTCCGAATCTTCTCAGATAACCTTTTCTCGATGTGTTCCATTTTTATTGATCCAAAACAATCGATTTTAAAATTGTGGAGATGGAGAAGCAGACGGAAATACTCTCGCGGTCATCACATTTCTGGGGAGGAACACGTTAGGGTCTGCATAGGGTCTGGGCTGTCGCTGTAGCTACAGCATCAAATTGACGAAGAAGCATAAACTGCGCAGTACGGCGTATTGGGCATCCCTGTTGTAGACGAATCCTGGAACTTGCACTGCTTTTCTGTTTCCTGAGAATGCTCCTTTCTGTAATAAAGGCATTATCTCAGGTAAATGGAGCAAAACCCCATAAATAGACCTCAGAATGTACTCCCTTAGCTGCATTTCTTATTTTCCTGCAGCAACAAGCTGTTTATTCATCTGTGTGTGAGTCCTTTGTTTGTGCTGTGATGGTCAGACGAAGGCCAAAAGCCCAAAAAAGGAGACCCCTGGCTGGGAAAAAGGCAAGAGATGCTGCTTTCTCCCTGCAGACACCGAGCAGAGGGCTTTGAAATTAAAACAATAAGTGCGTTCACTGAACCTCCCCGCTCCACCAGGTGGGTGGGAGCCACCGGCAGTGTCAAACTGGTTGTAGATCCCACCCACACCGAACACCGGGACCAGTGAATGAAATGTTAGTGTCTTCCTTTGAGTCTGCTGACTGGAGGTTGGATGAAGCCAATATTTTTCCTCCTATCTGACCTCATGTGAAGTACTCTACTGACGGAGCGGGTCAACTAACAATGAGATCTGTTTGGGAGTTTCAGGGAGGCCTGAGGAAAGACCGCAGATAAGGACACACTACAGAGAGGGCAGAAGGTTTGGGAGTTCATGAAAACAGAAAAATGTTTTCAGCCAACACAATGCAAATGGTGCTTTTAAGACTTGGAAAAACATTAACGGATACAGATTGAAGAGAAAACGAGGAAGAGGTAGAGGGTTGGAGAGATAAAAGTATGAGAGAAAAAGAATAAATATAAAAGGTATGTTAAAGTAAAAGCTATCCATTGGAAATGGTTTTGGGAAGCACATTTTATATCAGTTCTGGAAGAAGACCTATATATCTGTCACAAACAGTTGGAAGGGAGGGGGGACCCGAATGCAAATCCAAAAACACTACTCCAAAAACAGGTAAGGACCAAAACAAGGAAACACAATGAACTGAACGGCGAGACAAACATCACAGAGAACAAAGGCAAAGGCAGGGCTATATATACACATGGGCAGAGGGGCTAACGAGACACAGGAGAAACTAATGAGGGTGGAGCACACAAGGAGAAACCAATGCAACAATCAAAGAGGGGGAAAAACACAGGAAGTAAAACAAGACAAGAAACGCCAGGGAAGAACTTTACAAAATAAAAACAGGAAACACGAGGAAAACTGGCAAGGTCAAAGAAAATACTCAAAAGGACCATGACAATATCACTGAAGATTTAAAACACAATATTGGCAATAAAAGAAATAAAGTTAATGTCAGTTACAGGGTCATACAGACAAGTACAGTGTTCATCCAGTGACCCATGTAGGGAAAACTCTTGTTCTGTTAAAAATGAGACTAATAGGCGGTTCATGTTTCTGCGTTAATTTGATGGTGCAGCTACAGCGACAGTCCAGACCCTCCCCCAAGACCCCTTTCCGGGGTTTTGCTTCTCCATCTCCAAAATAGATTGCTTTGGATCGATCAAGATAGAACACATTGAGGAAAGGTTAACCGAGGAGGTTCGGTGATACAAACATCGGTATGACTCGTTTGCAAAAGTCTCCATTGTTGAAAGTGACGCAGGAAGTAGAAACAAAAATTAACCCGACTGACAAAACAAAAAATACGGCGCCAACTAGCGTGTGGGTGGTGTTGTTACAGAGAGAGCCAGACCAATGAGCAAACAAGTATAAATGGCTCTCATTGGCGTAGGCCAAGTACGTAGGAAGTTGTTCCTTGTCCCCGTCGCCTTCGTGTTTGCTCAGGGGGTTTCAGGACAGATCTTGAAGCACCTTGAGACAATTTGTATTGTTACTGACACTGATAGGTGAGTAGATGCAGCGCAAATGTAAATTTAGTTTGGGAGTTGTGAGGTGACGTCAGGAGTTGAAGAAACGAGCCCAGAGAACCAGAGTTTGGGGTAACTTTCTAGATCAGTCATTGGTACCTAGGCTCAGCCAACGCCCATACAAACGCATTATTAGATTTTTATTGCAAATAATCAGGCTGCACACTGCTCCAGGAGTCAAGTTTGTAGGCATGAGACCTGACAATGTTCTCTTTGAAGTCAGTTTTACAACCATCATTGCTGAGAGATTATCAAGGGGGACATCACAGGGCAGATCTGCAGTGATTCCTGGTTGGGTTACATCCAGTTTAGCTATACACTCCAACAAACAACTGGCTGTGTTTGTGAGGGGGTGCATGAACATGAACTTGTTTTTTGGTACTTGCCCATACTGAGTATAGAGCTTCTGTTATTTTAAAAGATCGTATTTTTTTCTGGTTTCTTCCCCCCTAGCATTAGTAAACTTTTTGAACTCAGTGATGTTGCTCTTAAGATGCTTTAACAAGTATGTTTTTTTATTAAAGGAGCTATTGTTTACTCCTAATCTTGACAGTTTCGCAGAGCAAAATTCCCCGCTTAGACCTCGCATCAACATCTGTCTGGAACCCAATCACAAGTGACAAGCTTAAAGCACAGGTGTGAACACACCCAGGATGCATTGTGGTCGCATTTGAGAGATGATCTATGGTTGCCAGGAAAAAACACACAACCACTAATCAACCAGAAAAGTAAAAAGAACCTTAAGTTATCATTAATGAAAATATTCTTTCTTTGTAGCTGGTAACTAACTAAATAATAAATAAATAAAATCAAAAATGAACTAATCAAAACATTTAATATGAGTATGTGAGTGTGATTCTGTCATTAAATAATGTATCAGCATGTGGTTAATTATTGATGCCGTCATGTTGATGTGTGTGGAGTTAAGTTGAGTATTTCCTCAATCATGGCTGTTTTTATTTACTTATTTATTAGATTATTATTTATTTATTACTTATTAGACTATGGCGCCTATAGAAGCTTCCAAGGTTTGAGTTATAATTGGAGCTGTGTGTCTAGAAGTCTCTAAAATAACTAACGTCAAGGCTGAGATCAGTATTTAATAACTTAACGTGTGTGCCTAGGTCAGACAGGACTGTTCTTGGTTCTGAAACAGCGGCAGTGATGCATTAGAGACAGCCACTGTTACAATACTCTGCTGCACCCCAGATGATGTTTGTGTTTATTTGCACGCAGAGTGCGAAACTGAGATCGGATTTGGAGACGCTTTAAAATGCCGGGTGTGAACACATGTACGTAAAGCTGGCCACTTGTGATCACATTACCCAGGACAGATGTAATCAACGATTACAATCAATCAAATCCCAAAATATTTCCAAGCCACTGAGATTGCTGCTGCTTTGCCTACCTGTGCAGCTAGTGAGAGGTAAACATTACTGCATACTGCAGAAAAAGTACAAATCTATGACAGGGCTGATAACCAAGCTTAAAGACATTCGCTCAAGGTGTTCTTGTGATATTGTGTTTATGAGATTAGGACAGACGGACAACCTGGCCATGGTAATTGTCGACGTGGAGGCATAAAAACAGTATTTATGTGTAAATGTGTTGCTTATCAATATATCAATATGTAGTAAGTGCTGTAATGGTTTAACTTTTGGTCGAAATACTTCTTAAGTATCTTAACTGAGCTGCGGTCTGTGACATTTTGAGGGCTGGAGTTGCTGCCTACTTTGTCTAGGGAAATATCTTTTGGCTGTTCTAACAGAACGGCTCTTTCTATGTTTGTTGTGCACACCTTGCATTAGCTTTATCATTAGCATTAGCACTCCAATTACCATATTCACTAGTTTCTCAGCAGTTCATTCAGCAGACAATGCCTTTGCTTGTTCACGAAAATACGGTTGATGGTTCACTAAACTACTGAAGGTAAAAGTACTTAAAATACAACAGGTTAGCGCTTCTAAACAAGACAGTAGCTGCAGAATGCGATTCCACCAGTGCTGCAGGTCATTTGTCAGTTTTTCAGTTTTTAATATTAGTGTTTCATTATTATTCACTAAAAATCATTTTAGTGATATAGTGTATAGTACATAATATAAGATGTCTTTTTCAGATAGATTTTGTTTTCTTTGCAAATATTAGGTTGTTAAGGAAAAAATTTCATCCCCGTGTTTGTTGAGGAAATACCGTATCATCAAATCATTTTAAGTCCTCACCCTGTCGGGACAATACATCCAGACTAAACGTCTCCAGGAAACAGCCTGACAAATTTAAAGAAGATAATTAGGGGAAGAAATAAAGAATTTAATATGATTTTTCCATAAATGCAGAATCTACTGTGTGAGGATGAGAAACAGGTTCACCAGTCAGACTGTGGTTCTAGCCACAGTGTATTCAACCCCCAAGGACCGAGGCTAGATAAGACAGAAGTGTGCTTTCCTAGGCACTGTCTGGGGTATCCATTTTCTAAGACAGGGAGTTGGCACTGGAAACCTAAACCCACTCTCCCCCCAGCCTCACAGTGCAATGTAAATCTCTAACATGGAGGGTTTACCCTTCTCTTCTCCCTACACATAAATTCTCTTTCTTCTCGTGCCAAGCCCATCATGTGTGGGAGAGGAGTGGAGACCGGGGAGCTTTTTGCATCACCCCCTCCGTGAGGGAGTGGGCGACGTCAGCCCCTCTCCTTGGTAACAAGGGGGAAGAGAAGTGGGGATGTGGAGATAAAGTGCGAGACGCGGGGAGGAGGCGCGCGTTGTCTTTTGATGTGCCATGGTGTTTGATGCCAAGCTGATATCTCCACTACTGAACTGGCACTCCACCCTGTTCTGCCACTCATCTCCCTTCTCCCACCACGGCAGCGCTCCAACATCTTCTGCAACTGGCTCCCCTGAAAGTCTGTCACGGACTTCCATCATCAAACCCCGTCACATATGAGACAGGCAGAGCTTCAGAACGTTCTCGCTGCAGCCCTCTAATGGGCTGCGAGGCTCACCCACTCCGATACCGGTTTTTGAAGTTCAACGTCTGCCGAGCAGCCGGGGTGTACGACACCTTCAAACTGAGGGAGAGCTCTGGTAGCTGCCTTAAGACATCTGTCATAGAAGAAGAACATGATGGGCGTTTAATAAGGCCACTATGTATGGCGCAGCTCACAACTCCGCAGAGCCGGTGGTGGGAATTTTAATTAAAGCCGGTTTGACTGGCACATTTTATGTCGAAGAGACTCTGCTTCAACCAAAGTCGAGTGTGAAAGGAGGTATAGATAATTATCAGCCATGACCGGATCATCTTTGTGACTGAATTCTTCACATATTTGCAACCTATAATTTTATTATCTTGACTGTCCACGTATCGTCTATTGCATGTCCCAAGGGGGGAAGCTACGTCAGGGATTCTTTTTCTTCCTGCAGGCTGTTCATCGTTATAAAGTCCCTCGAGACTTGACATGAGGGAGGTAGCAATGAGGTTGTGAATGCCGGCATTGCTTCCTCATGGTGGTGGTATCAAAATCTACACATCCTCTCTAGGATATATGACATATGGTTTCAAGCATCCAGCATCTTGCACAGGTTGATGAATTTAAATAAACCAAACACTTCATGAACAACCTGAAATGCCTTAAAGAAAGTGCGATTTTGGCTTATTGCTGCCATTTGTTGTGTTACGTCTGCAACAATTGCGAAAACAGTGCAACCTCTAGTGGACAGATTAGGAACAGCAGTTACTTTTATAGCTAAAGCAAAAAGAGCTGTCCTGCGATTGGCTAGCGACCCGTCCAGGGTGTACCACGTCTTTCGCGGTTTTGCACACTGCAAATTCATCCAGCGGGCCAGATTGTTGGACCAGGTTTTGGCCTGCAGGCGGTATGTTTGACACCCCTGAGCTAAACCCAACATCTTATAATGAATAGTGAAATACATAGCAATGTATCTCCAGTGGTCTTTCTGTGGTCTATCAGTCAGCACTGGTTCAGTTTAGGTATGTCTGTGAAGATAGTCAGTCAACGAGGTCATAGTATATCTGAAAAAAGCTGAAAACAAAGACAACTGGACGTTAACAGACACGAGTCATGTGAGTTTCTGTTGAGCAACACCCACAGATTGTTCCTATTTAAACCCCAACTCTTCACCAGTCTTTTAGGACTGAAGAAGCCACTTGGATGAAACGTCTTCAAGAAACTCTACGAGTCCAGTTGCCCTTGTTTTCAGCCATTCGGGCTTTGCGGCGATGGCTACGTGACATGTCATGTAATAGGCTGTACTTACTCATCATCTGGCGTTAGCTGCACTGGTTCATTAGTAAACTGCGTGTCAAAATTCTCGAGGCCGTACTCATCGGTGATCTGAGGTTTGTAGGGCGCCGTCATCTCCTTCTTCTCCAGCTGAGGACAGAGAAATACATCAGAATGCATTGGGTAAATTTACTCATTAAGAGAGTGTTGAGTTTCAAAACTGAAACCGAAGCTCTGAAGCACTAGGAACGACACAGTCAAATAGCCGCAAACCATCCCAGCAAAACCTTTTCATCTTGTCCTCAGATTATCAGTGTCCCGGGTCACCACTGACCAGAACTCACCAGGGAACAGATGATGAGGAAGGTGAGGAGACTAAAGGAAGTCATAACTGTTTCTGTTCTCTAGCTAGTGAGGCATGATGTTCCAAGTCTAGCTATTGCTTCCAAAGTGTAGGGAATTGTTGTCTTTGTATGTGCTGTGCTCTCCTCATCTCCCATTTTTTCTTCTCCTCCGCTCTCCTCTCCTCAGGTGCCTGTAGAGCAATCTCCTCCGCTATATTATCCTTTGTCCTTTCGTGGTTGAGAGCTAATAACAACTGTCATCACATAATGGTCTTTGTGGACGACAACTGTGTGTTTGAATGAGTCATCCAGGGATGAGTGGTGGAGTCTTCCTCCCACCTTGAGGATACCATCTGTGTCGCAACTCTGTAGCTCAGCTCCTTTGTTAGACAGCTTGATTTCTGTCTCATTTGTTTGCCTTTTCCAGATCTCGGATTATGACACATTCAGCACTTTTCTCTTTCTGTTCACTCGCGGTAGGTGGGACTTGTGATTTGATTTTCTTTGCGCGTCATTGAAGCCGGACCACAGCGGGCTCCCAGCTGGGGGAGGCAATTCTGAGCGGCTGTATCTGTAGGACGTGACAACTCTAATTGTTGGAGGAGCAACGACGACAAAATATGGCAACTAGTTTACTAGTAACGACAGCACATTATGTTATGGCTTGTGGTATTTCTGCAGGTAAATAAATGATCACTATACACTAGGGATTCTCCACTGGTTTGTGCAAGAAACAGCAGATTCAGGCTGATTATTATACATTTTAGCATAAATGTTATAATATTCATATTATTTTGGTATTATTCTGTTGTGTTCTGTGACTGCTCTCGACAGCAGCCAGGTAACGACTTCACTGGAGGCTGCAAATCAACAATTTGTTGGTGAATTTCATTGTCACCAAGTTATTAGACCTTTGAAGACTTCAGAGAAACACTGCTTCTGTTTTTAACCCGGCTACACTATCTATTAAATGCTACTGATGGTGCTGAGTTGCTGCATGTTTTTATACAGGCTATACATATCTGCAGCTCACAGTATGCAGCACTGTTCTCAGCATATGTATTCAGGTCAAGAATATACCTTGTTGCAATGGCAATGAAAACAGAACTGAACAAAAGAGAGGAAAAAAAGCAACAGACTAGAGATAAGAGAGAATTTTAAGGCAGAGTGACTCAAACAGGAGAAATTTTGTTTCCATGGTTTCACACGGGTCCCTCGTCCTGTGAGTTACTCTCACTGCACATTTGAACAGTTTCTGGGAACTCAGTGAATTCAGATGGGTACAGAGAGAAAACAAGTACAAGGGTTTGTGCTCCATGTTGTTTTTTTTCTTAATTTGTTTCCTCAGTTTTTAGAAACCTGGGTGAAAGCAGGCTTAGTGAAGGCTTAAAATAGACGTCAATCTGTCTGATCCTGGGGCTGTCCTCATGTGGGTTTTGGTCATGTCACTTTGATAATATAATGTGAATTAAATAATACATATACAATCAACAAATGACATCAATCTGATGATTATTTACTCTTTTTTCAAACTCTCATGGGTTGGAACATTGTGTGTTATTGTTTGCGTATCAAATAGGATTAAAATTAAAAAGAAGATATTAAACAGTAACTTCCAAACATGTTTTGTACCTAGTGTAGAGTCTTAATGGTTTGATAAATTTGTAGCTGCTCTCTGGATATCACTTCAAATTTCAAGGGATGTTTTCAGACTATCTTGTCTACACAGTAGGGGTTCTACAGACTAGTTGTCTAGACGGTGCTTTAAGCATCACATCGGCTAGTCACTGATCACGTGACAATAACAACATGGACGCCTCCTAGAAGACAGGTGAGGAGCCCAGTGGGTCATTGCAGCAAACTAGCAGCGGTTCATCAAGCGTGTGGAAATACTTCACTAAAGATGAAGCTCATACTACCGTGACATGTCAGTCCTGAAATACAACTAAAGTACTAATGCAGTGCATCCGCTAACGCTAGCAGAGGAACATTAGCAGTCAGTCATCAACTTCCTGTGGTAACAGAGAGAAGGAGGCTGCACAGCAACTATTTGATGAAGTTATTAGACCTTTAGCTGCAGTACATGGAGAAGACTTTCGAGAAATACTTGCTACACTATCCCATCTAACACACTGTGGAGTATTATTAAACGCTATTGATGGTGCTGAGGTGCTGCCTGTTTTTATACAGGCTATACATATCTGCACACAGTACGTAGCACATGGGCTGTCAGCATATGTATTCAGAACAAGATTACAGATTTCATTGTTGCAGAGCATTACTTTATACTGTGTTTATATTAGTGACGTCATCAGAGAATAGTCGGTGTCGACTCAGCTTTCATCCCGTAACAGTTGACTTTAAAAAATATGCGTACACGAGGGTGTCGTCTCTGCTATTTTCTTGCATTGCCGCTATTTGTTTTCTCCACACCAGCTCAAAGTGTCTGGAAATTTCCTCTTTAATGTATACAGCCTGGAGGACACCACTGTATTCATTGGAGCTGTGCAATTTTTAGTTTGCAGGGGGAAAGAAATAAACTGTAATATGCTGTAAAAAAAATGTGTTATGTTACATTACTATAGTAGGAACAGTCACGTACACATTCCCTTTGATGTGTAGACGTGGAACTTCCTCTGAACAAGTCGTTTTAGTCGTCTAACCACAGCAGTCGCTCACGTTTGCGGTACTGCTATGTGTCATTCTGAACGGAGCCAACAAACAACCTGTTCCAGTGCTGGGCTAATAACGTTTCATTTGGGTGAGGTGCTCCTATTGGTTCAAAGCACTCGCAGTGAGTGGCTTCAAACAAACAACAAACACAAAACCACGCACTCTCTCTCATTGTTCTTCCTATCGCTTCTCCACCAAACTGAGCCCCACCTTCTCCCCCCAGTCTTTCTCTTCTTTTTCAGCATTTTTACGCGCCTACCTACACTCCTGTCAGTTTCACCCCCTCACATCCTTTCTCCGTCGATCTCCTCTCCTCCCGTGTCTGTCTTTCTCATTGACAATTCTTTTATTCTTTTTTATCTTTTCACATTCCTCCCCTCTCTCCCCCTGCTATCCCAGGTCTCTCTGATGTGTTGTTGGGCAAGCTGAAGCTCTGTGTGGTGGTAATGAAGCACACTGACGGCATCGGCCCAACGCGCACGTGCACCAACACACACACACACAAACTTGTGTTTCTATCTTTGAACGGACTTTCCATTGATATAATGCATTCTCTAACCCTAACCCAGGTCTAGAAAGGCTGACAGACTCCAGCAGCTCCTGTAACTTCATTAGAGTGACGCATTTCAGCTCGTTGCCTTCATCAGGGTCATCAGGAAACCCACTGCAAAAGGCTATATAAACAATTTATGAAGTAAAACGACCAACCACCGACAAGAGAAGGTTGCCTGTCCTGATGGTACGCCCCCTGCATGTGTTTGCTCTTATGCTGAATTTTCTTCTCCTTGTCCTAGAAACCCAAGACAGTGAGTGTGTTGGCCAAGTACATGGGTAGGAAGCTAGACAAATCTATTCACAGCTGCTTACACCGATCAGCCACAACATTAAAACCACTAACAGGAGAAGTAAATGACATTGACCATCTTGTGACAATACAGTGTTCTGCCAGAACCTGGCACCTAGACCAGACCAGACCAGGCACCCCCCACCCCATAGCAATGACACTCCTTGATGGCAGCAGCCATCCCCAGCAGGATGCAGCCTGACACAGACACACACACAAAAACACTTTAGGAACAAAACATGAAGAACAGCACAAGGTGTTGACCTGGCCTCCAAGTTCACTAGATCCCAAACTGATCAAGTATCTGTGGGATGATCCACAGAGGCCCCTCCTATCAACCGCTTGTCCTGTGAAGGGTCGCAGAGGGGCCGGAGCCTATCCCATTCACACCACCAGGAAATAAGCATTTAAAGGAGAAAATCCAAAATGCTTTTTTGTTTACCACCTCTACGGTTGAGCTTAATAATAGTTTCTATGCCTAATCATAACTAACCAACGTAATTTTTCTTGGCCCCATGATGGCAACATGGACACAACCTTAGTATACCGCATGACTCCGGCCCCCACAACATAATAAAAAGCAACACACACTCTTATCTCTTTCATATGCCCCTTTGGCCTGAGGGACATTTGCTGTGTTGGTGTGTGTGTGTGTGTGTGTGTGTGTGTGTGTGTGTGTGTCTACAATCCAGTGGCATGCTTTCAAGACATGACAGGATGACGTGACTGTCAGTCTGATCTAAGGCCGGCGTTAATGCGACTGGACACAAACTCTGGAGACATCAGAGGAGACGAGCATCACGCACACATTACTGCAGTACATCTACACACAGTAGACACTGAGTGGTGCTTCAGCTCTCTCTCTCTCTCTCTCTCTCTCTCTCTCTCTCTCTCTCTCTCTCTCTCTCTTCTGTCCTCCACTGCACAAGTACATCTCCACAAGGAACTAGGAGATCAGTATCATATATATAAGGGCAAGCGCCTTCGCTTCACTGCTGGTTAGATTTTGCTTTAAATATCTCACTACCTCTTGCACAGATTGTCGGATCCCACAGTGATAAATAAATCGGACTTTTTTTTTTAGACTTTTTAGTTTTTTAGAAAATCTCTTCCTAGTTCCACATCATAGGAGGCCTCAGGTTGTGGTCGGTGTAGACTACAATGTAGACTACAGTCCCCATTATAGTAGGCAATCCAGCTGCCAATCATCACAACACTTGAATAAAGCTTTTTTGCACTCACATAAGAATCCACTGTCTAGGTAGTAGGTGTAGGTTTAGATGTCCTACTCTCTGCCTTTTGTTTGGTTTGGTTTGAAGAAGGGGCGGTACAGTGGTGTGGTGGTTAGCACTGATGCCTCACAGCAAGAAGGTTCTAGGTTCAAATCCATGGACTGACTGGGGCCACTGGGGAGTTTGCATGTTCTCCCCGTGTCTGCTTGGGTTCTCTCCGGGTTCAGACATACTCGTTAGGTTCACTGGTGATTCTAAATTGTGTGAGTGTGAATGGTTGTCTGTCTCTCTGTGTTAGCCCTGAGATAGACTGGAGACCTGTCCAGGGTGTTCCCCCGCCTCTTGCCCAATGGCAGCTGGGATAGGTCCAGCCCTGCAACCCTCCAGAGGATGATCGGTTTCAGAAAATTCCAAAAATTTTGAAGACACAATAGGCAAAGTAGCCAGGGTTTGATTGATTTTTTCTCAAGACAGGAAAGCGCAAAACAAATCCTCACATTTAAGAAACTAGAACTGAAAAATTTGGAACATTTCGCCTTGAATTGAAGCCTTTGCAAAAGTTCAATTAGAATCTGTTCTCATGTTCTGTTACTGTCCTTCTGTGGTGAATTTGTCCTATTTCCTCTGCTCAATTCATTTAATCTCCTCTTCTTTCTTTCGTCCAATGATCTATTTTTCTGCAACCATTGATAGTGCTGTCAAGTTTTCAAATTAGCCGGTCAAGGTGCACGCTTGCCTTGACCATCGTCAGGTTCATTCAAAGTTGGGCTCATTAACACAAGTGCCATCCAGTTGGGATTCCAAATGCTATTGTGCAGTCAGACTGACTTTCGGTTGTAAAAGCAGACAGAACCACAGGCTTTCAGTTTTCTGTCTTTGGCCTTCAGCAGTGCTCTAGCCTTACATTTTAACTGATGCCATTTCTCTGAGATCAAACTGTTGCTGCTTCAACTTATTTTATCTTGTCTAGAATTGTAAAAACCTCCATGCCATGGTAAGACCGTTTATCCACCTTCTTTTATCGGTCCTGTACCTGTCCTCATCTAACTAACCGAACTAATATTCACTCTTAAGCTCTTGTTACTTCAGTAAATTCCACATTTTACTTCTAAATGATTCTTCTAAGTGAAATTAAGTTTCACTAAGAACCAGGGTCATCAGAAAAACCCATACCATCATCAAGGAGTGTGAAATCAAGGACAACTAGACTCACAAACTATCGCCTCACTTCCTCATTACTCTATCTGACTGGTTTTATGTTTCTTCTTTTTTATATATAGCGTTGTTAGTAAGAGAGACTTGCAAAGTAAGAATTACACTGTATGGTCTTTGTGCATTTGATAATAAACATCTTGAATTTGTTTCATGAATACCATTCTGTGTGTAGAAAATGGCATCTGCATGCTTGGCCCTTAGTGTGTTAAGAGACCTGAATGACGGCTGCACATCTCGTGGACAGGTAGGGGCAGATACACCTGGAACGTGATGCAGCCACGTGTAGTGTATTGCTGCATTCCAGAAAGCTGGGATGTCGGATTTATCCCACTTGGAGTGTACTAGATGCCACTTTGAAGCATTCCAGGAGGACGAAGTCGAACATAAACAACAAACATGGCCGATAAGATAATATTTGTTTTGTTTCTGAAGTTACTGAGAATGATGGAAATCGACGTCTCCCAAAGTTTTTCCACCAGCAATGGGTAATATACTTCTGTCTGTGCTGAAAGCTAACAGTAGACGCTCAACAAGCCCCCTCTCTTTTGGTGTTGGCTACACTTCATCTAACAGCTTTATGCAGAGAGATTATAGCGACATATCCTGACGCAAAAGTCATGTTGTGTAAAATGATGATATCTAAAAAAACAGATAAATGCATTTTATAGTCTAGTAAATTATGGTTTAACATTCACGGTGTGCATTTCAATGACGTCAGGCTACTGCATCTCAGTGAAGTCAGGGTAGATCGATTTGCCCCGACTCAAGTGGCATTCCAGAGCACTTTTCCTTGTAGGAAAGTCCAGTTTGTGTTGCAAAAATCCAGTCATGGGCACTGCACTGCAGACTAATTGGACGTGAGTGCAGAGGAGATAAACCAGGCTAAAAGAAACATCTACCAACCAGTTTGTGAACACATAATCTTGCTTGTCCTAATTGAAATGTATACTCTGGCTTTCTGAGATTAATGCTGGTACAAAAATCTAAGACTGGATCCATGCAGTACAGGGGATGTACTATCTTGTTTCATGCCTACATGTGCACTCTGTCTCAATAAAAAAAAAAAAACAGCAGTGAAATCCAATCCTACCTGCTTCCAAAGGATCAATTTCTTCTCAGTGATCATCAACCTGACAGTTCACTGGCAGTAAAGAAGTGCATTTGGAGAGGGAATAAAGGAGGCTGGCAGGTAAATGATATTCAAATGTGTCATCTCTTCAGAGAGAAAACTCCGCGGTTCCCCCAGGAAACGTCTGATGAATATTAATATGTGCTAACAACGGCAGCGGAGTACCAGGCCTGTCATGTCTGGAGACAGGTTTCTGGTTTGAGGGCAGAGAGCGTCGCTTCTCCACCTCTCCCGGCTTTGTCAACTTATTTTCCCTGCTGCACTACGCGGGAGCTTTGTCGCTGGACTCGGGATCTCTCTCCCGCTTTGATATCTCTCCCTAGGTTTGCCTTTGGTGTGCACTTCACAGGCGGAGAGGCAGCGCTCATTAACACACTCTGACAATTGTTTCCCTCCTCTTTAACGCCGCTGCACAACCTGCCGCCCGTCTGAATCGGCCCATGAGGGACACTGGAACTATGAGGATAGAGAAACGGCCTTAATTCATCTTGAATTAGGACTTGTACTAATGTCTAAGGGAGCTTTTATAGAATAACTGTAGATTCCACCCGTGTATAATTTCCATTTATATATTCTTCTGTGTATTTTGTGTCATAATATATCATAGCAGAAGTAGTGATAGTACAAAAAGTAGTGTGGTGGTAGTTGTAGTAGTAGAACGTTCTACATTTCTACATCTAAAGTAACGCAACTTTTACATGATGTCTCACAAATGTACTTTAACAAAGTACAGTACATGCAAATGCTTGTTTATATTCTAATAAATGGCTCATCTGCCTCAGTAGATGCATCTCCAAATATGTCCTGAGTGACTGTTTGAGATCAGATCTAAATTCCACACTCTATGTGGAAATAAGCGCCAGCTGCAAATGGCTCGCTGTCTGCAGTTAGCGTTCCTAATTGATCCTTGATTGGTCTCTGTGTTGGCTTTAATTCATTAGTTGGCTAATTAATAAAATTACTGCCACTATGCCACACAACTCTCTCACTTTGGAGACACTCATAAATCAATAAAGTTGAGTTTAGACTGTTTAAATTAACCTATAACTCCACCTGGATTAGACAGGAACATTTACGTGTTAATACTATTTTTTATGACTGAATGAGAGAGCCTACTCATAATCAGTGAATTGTATTTAAACGTGCACACAAGTGAAGAATCTTTAGAGGCAAATAAAGTTAATGGGTCAACATTTATCTTAACGATACTTGGATCAGACTAGGCTACTTGCTCTGAGCAGAAACAAATTAATGATGAGATCATTACCGTGATGGACACACAAATGCTGGGGCAGCTAGAAATTACACTTCTTTTGTCACTTTTTCTACATTTAAATTTAGATTTATATCTGCTTCTCCATTTGCTTACTCTGGTTCTCTTTTTAAAAATCTTTTTTCAGTTTTCTTCTGTCTTAGAAAGATAAAGGGCCTATTTTTGGCCTAAAGGCTCATTTAAGGTACTGCGGGACAGAGACCTTAACCGTAACTTACGCACGTAGCCGACGCCAGTCCGAGCCATTTATAATTGTGCGCTCGTCAGTCTGGCTCGCTCTGTAAATACGCCACCCAAATACGCTATGTCCCTGGCTACGGCGCTAGGGTCTGCGTTGGGACTGGGCTGTCGCTGTAGCTACGGCGTCAAACTGACGCAGAAACTGCCTATCAGGGCCAAAAAGAAGCAGCATAAATGTCAGTAATGTAATAATTTTTCCTTTCTTTATCTTTGTCTTGTAAGGGATTATGTCTCGGCTGCTTGTCGGCTGCTTATTGCCACCTATCATCATGCTCTGTTACCTTTAATTGGAATCATCTGTCCACATTCCTCATAAAGTCTAGAAGAAATAAAATCATGCAGTCTCTTTCATCATTGTGATATATTGCCAAAACTGTAGCGTTGACTGGAGCTGCTTAGCCGATCAAAAATGACTGATGCCTTCACGTAGAACACAAGGAAAAAGCATCTTAATTAATCTTAAATTACCATAATGTCACTAAAAGTAGTTTAGTAGTAGAGGTAGAAGTAGCTAGTCTGCAGTGCCCCTTGGAAGTTTTTTCCGCCTTTATGAATTTTCTACATTCCCACGTGTAAAGTAACTTTTACGTGATGTCTGAGGTGCAAATGAAAATCTATTTAGATTAATTTAAAGCATGGCAAATGAGGCGGCGTCCACAGAGAAGGGCAGACCTCTTCAGAATACGGTCTGAGCGCCGTTAATGCAGCCCTTAATTGGGTGCATGTACTTGAAGCTGTGCACGCATTTTAATGCCGGAAGGGAACGAGCTCCAAAGTAATTCAAACGCATATGGAATATAAGAACAAATTTTCTCATAATCTGAAATTCTGTCACATCATAATCCTACAAATAATATCAATAAAATCCCCGATAATTTAAAATAAGACTATGCAGATTTAGATTATATGTATAGATATAGAATATATAGAATATGGAATAGGTTTGTGCTACAGACCTACGCCCTTAATCATGCAAACGGCAACTTCAACACACACACTAATGCTTCAGATGGAGCGAATATGTGTGTGTGTATGTGATTAGGAATTCACTTTTATTTGCCTTGTCTCTCCACAGAGGGGGGAAGGCATGCAAGCAGGAGTCTACGCACAGTGTCTATGACTATATCACATTCATTTTTAATCCATAGACGCATGCACGCAACGCACAGACTGTGCCACCTCAAGCACATGTGAATGTTCAGATCATAAATCGGGAGGGTGTGTTCCCCCGGTGCTGTTCAAGCTCGTCGCACAAACAGATGTATACAGTAGTCAAACACTTTCAAGTCTGATAAAGGAAGCGCAGAATGTGTGGTGACAGCTGTGATCTGTTCTCTCTGAGATCCGACCGGCGTTAAATGTGGGCGTCGCGGTGTTTACTCCGTGTTTGTTGTTTTTACATCAGCTCTAAGTGAACTGACAGGTTGTGGAGTCGAACCCCCAGAAAAGCTGTCAGCGGCTGTCTGTCGCAGAGCAGCACACGCCCAGATCCCTTCAATAATTAATCATCATTTAAAGTGAGTTTTAATGATAACGCTGAAGTTGCGCCACCTCGTTTTTTTTCCTTTCAGCACATTTTCAAACCTATAATTTGCTCCGGTCTGAATCTGTGGATGTTTACTTGGATTTTTTTTTTTCTCTCCTTTCAGAAAACGTCCAACCTTGATTTTGCAGATGTTTTGTGCGGTGTGCCATTGAGTCTTTTATTTGTGTTGATCAATGCCGGATCATTCATTTGTGACCTTCCAAGACCCTCTTTCTCCAAGTATGGACTATTTAAAAGACACAAGTGACATAACTTGTGTGCTGACTACTGTTTTGAAACCTTGTGTGTCGGACATTTGGCCCATGACATCTTGTCTTGTTTAGGGTGGATTGGATTGAGAACACAAGGTTGTGTCAGATTTAGTAGCAAGGCAGGGAGGGAGGACCCAGATGCAGGACACTAAAGGGGTTGGAAACAAAATTACTTCAATAAAAACTCACAAGCTAGGGAACAAAAGGTGCTGCAGGTAAGGAAGGGTATCCAAAAACAAGACGAGAACACAAGGAAGTGTAGGACAAACATTGGTAACATCACAGACGACTTGACAAAAGGACAAAGAGAAAGGCAGGGTTATATATACACACAGGCTGATTGAATAACGAGAGACCAATGAGGGGAGGAGTACGCAGACAAAAGACACAAGGCGAGACAGGTGTATGGAATCCATAGACTGTATATAAATATGGACAATGCGTGCCCACTTCCTTGCATTGGCTAAACTGACGTTATTTTCCCGGGGATATGGGCGGCGCCATCTTGCGACTTTGGAGTCAGAGTCTGCGAGCCGCGTTATCGCTGACCCCCCCACACTTCCTCCAGACTCACTCGCATTTTCGTTTAACTAATACTACACTCTGATCTACCTCCACCTGTTACAAGGAAATGTTGGATTATACACTGTACTTTTTTTTAATGTGTTTTTTTTTTTTTTTTTTTTTTTACAACTCTTACGGTCCCATGGGACCTCCTCTTATTGGAGCACTTGGCATGGCAACTGGTGGTCGAAATTATGTCACATCCCGTTTCTATAGCGTCAAATAACTAAAACGAAACTTATCCAACAAATTGACACTCGAACATGCATCAACATTATATTAAATTCATATCTAAAATGACAGGAACCTTGAATCCTTGAAAAAAACATAATTTGACGTGTATTTTTGTGTTTTAGTTTGGCCCAAGTCCCGCCCACTAACATGGAGGGAGTGGAGCTTATGACCTATACTGCAGCCAGCCACCAGGGGGAGCTCTACTTGCTTCACTTTTGAGGAGCTGTTCCGCTGTCCATCTTCTATGGTGGAATCACAGAGGCGGGAACAGACAGACAGGAAGTAAAACTTAAATCCAACAAGAAAACTGATTTCAAAATAAAACAGGAATAACACCAAAATAACCAAATGAGGTTACACAAAACCAGATATTCAAGCCAGGCATGCTCCTCTATCTACTTAATTATGGAATTATTTCAGGACGTTAATCAGAAGAAGTGAATACTGCTGCATCGGGAGGCTGTTCATTTGTGATTGGATCCTGTACTGCACAGCTCTCCTACTTCTTTCCGTGCAGAAGTTAAGACGTAAGACCGCTCTGCTTTCCAATCAAAGTGGAGTCAGCTGATTCCTTGCGATGCACCCAAGATCAGCTGATGCGCAACCCTTGATACGACACGGGTAAACGTCCCTAAACCGATCTGAAGGACAAACTGGAACACGCACTAATCGCTTCCACAAGCTATCCCCAGTAAGAAGCTTACGTCTGCACAGAGTTTGGTTAAAGTGCATTTACCTTTGATCTCGTTGTTGCTTAGTCCACAGAACGTGACTCCGAGCATTGCTACGGTTAATAACCTTGATCGGTGTTGATTTTGCTCACTGTTGCTGTTGTGTAGTTTGCTGTCACCCGAATAAATTTCTTTATCCAACAGCCAGCGGCTATGCAGACCCATTCACTGCATCTCTGTGTGATAAGGTGGATCATTGCACGTCCTCATGACAGTTAGGATTTTCTTATTTTTCTCTGACTTTTCTCCGACTAACCACACACTCTCAGAAACACATGTTAAATTGGTCGATGCCATTCATTAACCATCGTCTCTGTTTGAACCTTGAGACCCCCACATGCATTAAATCTGCCATCTTGCTCCCCCTTCCTCTCTCACACACACCTATATACTCCCATATGCTGCATATGCTTGCCTGTTTATAGTGACTGTTGCAGCTATAGATTTGTGATTTGTGTATAAAGTTGTGGTACAGGTTGATTGAGGGAGTCCACACTTGCACTTTTAATCACCTTTAGGTAGATAATTGAGAATGAATATAATATTTGGTTATTATTGATGGTGTTTAGTAATTTCTAATAACTAATAATAATCCTATTTATTATCAATTGATATCAAATAACCACATTCACTCCTAATAAAGCCCAGTATATGGGTTTTTGAGAATTTTAGAAGAAGAACGTCTGGAAGGTCAATAAAATGGCGATTGTATGAGTAAATAGCAACTACTGCCAAGAGCGAGATACGATTTAAACACAGTTTAAATCAACATAAAGTGAGTTAACCTCATTCACAGTTAGTTTTCTTCGTACAGTGTCTTACTCATTCAGCTCTCACCTGGTCCCAGTCTATACTGCGGAAAAATGTGTGTGCCTTGATATCTGTGAAGCCCGTCTGGACCTGGCAACCGAGCCGCTCCTTAGGATCCTGTTGGGACCAAAAAAGCTTGTCAAGGACACGCAATATAATATAACGTGAGATTATTCTTTAGAATTTAATTGTTTCTACTTTACATGGACAGCTTTAGACAAGTCTGGAGAGTGTGAGAAAGATAGTATTTATCTAATTATAATTAACACACTATGAGGATAAAGCAGTTCATTAATAATGCTGGCCATATCATTACACTGTATGTCCATGTGCAACTGCCCACTGTGGATTGTGCTCTTTTCATTACAACAATTATGGCGATAACTTAAAGAGGAAGAGTGCAAGTGAAAAGCTGTAAGGATTTTTGCATGAACAGCAGACGTCACACACGGCTTTGTTGCATAAAACATGACGCGAGGGGCTGGAATGCATGCATATTCAATGGTTTGCACATGTATACACAGAAAGGCTGGTATTCCCTGTACCTGTAAGAATTTTTAAAAAATCTGAATATTCTTAAAGGACCACAGCGCTGTGTTTTATATGTGTAGTTCGGTTAATCGTCATACAAACGTGATTTATTTCAGTTGTTTTCCGTTAATTTTAAGTACATAAATAAAAATTACAACTCTTGCGTCATATGCATATTTAATTTTTGATTATTGTGGTCCCTTGTCAATCTCAAAAGTGTTGTACATTGCTGATTCAGTCTTTGCCTGGCTCTAGCCTTGTACTTAATGTCCAGATTACCCAAATGCCCAAAGACTGATGATTATTTGTAGTTATAATCCGTGTCAAGTGGCCAAAAATAGTTCTGACCCTTTATTTTGAGAAACGCTTACATAAAATTAAAATATAGAATATAAAATAACCCGGGAACAAACATACACTAAGGCAGCCATGAGTCAAATAGGACGCCTTCACTCCTTGGCGATCCATAAAAGAGCCCAAGTTCTTGGCCATGATCCCACAAATGGTGGTTTGAGTGAACAGCAGAATGCACAGATACACTGCAAGACAGAATGATGATGACGGGGGAGGGGAGGGTGGGTTAAACTACTCTCACCTTGTTTAGAAAGCCCTTGAGCACGCTGGCAGCCTTCACAGACAAAGACCTTGGGATGCGAATGGGCTTCTCAAGAATAACTGTTGGCAAAGAGAGGAGAAGGAAAGTAACACAAGAAGAGAGAGAGAGAAATTAAAGAGTGTAGTCGTGAGCAGGGAGGAGGATGATTCAGTCCAACCTGTCTGTGGGTGACCACGTCTGCAGGATGGAAGGGAGGCGTAACAGAGGAGGCTATTGTGTTCTTTCACTCACTTTTTATTTATTTTTTCTGCTAACAGCCTTGAGACTCCCACAGCAACAATTTAATACTAATGAGACAGAAAATACATTGAAAAACTGTTTTTCCTCAAAACCTAGATCCAAGGATGTAGCACTGCTACACAGATTAGTCCATCACACTGGATTATTTTCCCTTCTCATCCATTCATTTTCCACCATTACTCAGTGGTCAGGTAACGGCAGCAACAGGGTAAACAAGGAATTCCAAGAAATTCCAGATATCCCTGTATTTCCTTTTGGGGGATACAAGCGTTTCCAGGTCAGGCCAGATATATAATCCCTCTAGCACATTCTGGCACTGCCACATGGTGTCCTTCCAGCTGGCTGAAACACCTCAACTGGGCCGTTTGGCAATGCGTGCTGATGAAGCCAACAGAACTACATAATCTGCAAAAAGCGGAGATGCATTTCTGAGGCTACCACAGACATGACCAGAGACAAGGGGCAGTCATAGCGGAGTCCAATGCTAACCGGAAACATGCTTGACTTAGCGGCAAGGATGTGGTCACATCTCTCAATATGGTCGTACAAGGACCGGATGGCCTGTACCCCATACCCCGTAAAACACATTGTCCGGATTGTCAAACTTCCGTGATCCCTTAAGCAACTCTGCTAGGGTAAAGAGTTGATCCATTCTGTTCCATGTCAAAATGGAATCGGCATTGCTCCTCCTGAATCCAAAGTTCGACAGTTGATCAGATTCTACCTTTCCAGCGAACTGGATCAAACTTTCATGGGAAGGCTCACCAGTGTCATGAATTCCAGCACCCTGGTCTGCCACTCCACAGGTACTGTCCCTGGCCTCCATGCAACATTTAAGAAGCGAGTCAACCAGGACAGCCGAACAATATCTAGAGCTCTCAGGGCGAATCTTGGCCACACCTGGTGCCTTCTTAAATACCTAAGCGATCACTGCCTGGGATATGGTCCTCAGACGTTGACGACATTTTTGGCAAAGCCTCCTTTAGGCCTGCCAAAAGTCTTTCTACATGAGCTTCTACCTTAACAGCCTCATTCACCACAGTGAGTCCTAAGGTTGCCGCAATGACAAGCAGCCATGACCTTCTGACCAAAGCTCATGAAAGTCGCTTCTACAATGAAGGCACTAAACATGGCCCACTCAGATTTCTTATTCCTAACCTCCCTTAGGATGCATGACAAGCTCTCACAGAGGGGATTTAAAGACAATCACGGACAGGGGACGTCCCCAATTCACTCTTGCTATGTGTTTGTCTTTACCAGGTCTGTCCGGCAGTGTTGCCCGCAATTTGATCCAACTCACTACCAGGTGGTGGTCAGTTGACAGCTCTACTTCTCTCTTCATTCAAGTGTCCAGCTGCAGATTTGGTTGAACGACCAGCACAATAACACTATTAAGATCAGACATGATCTCACTTCTCTCCAAGTTTGCAACATCGGCCACATGGGTTTTGAAGTCACTGAAGAACTACAGACTGCCCGTATGGAATCACTTCCAGGACTCTACCCAGAGGCTCCAAAAAGACTGGGTACTGTTATTTGGTGGGCATGCACCCTCAACAGCCAGTCTTTTCCCCAGCGACTCACAGTGACATGGAGGTGAACCTCTTGTTCCTCAGGGAGTACTCAAACATACAAATGATCAGACAGGGATTTGTGAGCGTCCCCACACCTACCTGGCACCTCTCACCCTGGGCAACTCTGGAAAACAGTTATTACTCTGTCTATAGCTGTATAGAGGCATATTTTTGTAGATATGTATTATATATAATTAAAAATTATGGATTTGCAAACCTCTCCGGGGTAGTTGTTGTTTACCATAGCAAAGGGAATTCTCAAAATGGTAACACAGGCAGAAAGGGAGAACAATGCTGCGTCAATGACAGGCTTTGAACGTACAGTCTATTGGTCTTTTGGTGAGTCTGCCAATCAAACACTATCCCAGCACAGTGGTAAGATTTTTCAGTTATATTCCAGTTAGTACATGTTTTCATATGAATACCACCTCGTGGCAGATTTCCCCACTGAATCACGTGTTAGCAAGTCTATAGGTGACTGGGGGTGGCATGTGGCCCACCAATACAGAAAGCAAGGTCTGGCACAAGGTCTAGCTAGTCGGCATATGGCTGGGTGGCTCATACAGTGAAAGCCTTGGTTATCCTTGGCAGGTGTTCATCCATGAACCTGCTGATCTGCCATCATCTCACCGGCAAGACCGCTATGAGATGATGCTACTGGTGGCAGATGCTAGCCGTGGTGCAGCACCATGCTCCCGACAGTCACAGCTTCTGAGAGGCACAGACACTTAATGCACCACACTGTGGTATGGAGGAATTTCGGTTATGGAAGACTGTGTGGGCGGCTGCGTGAGAGAGGGAGGAAGTACTATGTAAGGGGTACCATATGGCAGACGAAAAAAGAAATGCAAAAAGAGGGACAGACATGATCCTATACCCTCAGGGTGTGATCGCAAATGTTACTGAGATTTGATTCAGGTCACCATAATTTATGATTAGCATATGATAAAACCATTGCCTTGCAGAGCATCTCATAAATGCTGCAAAATTCTTCTGTCTGTATGTGAGGATGAAACCACAAGTACAAAAGATGGGAACCTCTGTGTCCTCTGTGTGGACCAAAGACCAAAAACAACAGCAGCTATAAGCTTCAGTGTGAGGTGAAACCTACAGTTGCTATTGTTGCAGTGCATTTCCATTTTACAGTAGGATTCAGACAAGATCCACAGAGACAGGGTCCAAAATCAAAAGATTTCTATATTGTTGGTCCCCTGGAAACTAGTCTGCACACTTTTCTGACATCTGAGTTAAATTCTGTGATATTGCACATTCTCAAAGTATCTCTTAGGAATGAAAACTTCTCTACAAACTAAAAACACTGACATATTGATTGATAAGAAGGCTACCTTTGCACAAATGTTACCATTTACTCAGTTAAAAAAAAAGCAATTAAGAATGTCATACTTTAGCGTAGGAAAAGCAACTGCAATAGTCACAAAGAGCAGCAAAATATCTTGATTTGGGTGCATTTTGCCACATCCATGAATTCATACAGTTCTGATAAGATCTGCTTTGGAGGTAGAAATTCATTTAGTAACAAAAAACAATCAGTAAAATGACTGTCCTTGTTGTATCTTATGAAAATTACCAATAAAGTTTAGAATACATCATAGAAGCTGGTTTTAATCCTAGTTCAAGGATGTAATTGAACGTTACAGGTAGAAGCCATGTACATGTCTCACCTTGAAAGAGGTACTCCTCTGTGTTCATATCAGGATTGTCTGTGATAATGTCAAATGGGGACCTCCCAGCCATCATCTCAAACATCAGCACGCCCAGAGCCCACCAATCCACACTAAAGCCTGGAAGGTCACAGAATAAGAAAAAACATTCATTTGTACGACTGTGGCATGAGAAGAACTGCTCAATTCTGCATTTGACGTCAATAAATACGAGACGACTGAAGCATCCTGCAAAACTTTTAGGTTCTGATCACTAATTGGCAAGGTTACTTTGCGATTGTTACTCAACTGTTGCCTCCATCAGAGAAGGCTTTATGCAAATGCAAATTTTCCACATCTGCAGACTTGCATCTTTTGTATTAGGCATTAGCCACGACTACGTAGTTTTACAACCTCAGATTTGACGACTGATATGGTAGACCATCTCCCCATGAGCTCAAGTCTACTCCATCATTTAATGTATTATCTATCTGCTGGCAAGACAGCCAACAGCACCGTAATATCTCAAATTGCAATCATGACAATAATGCATACTGTCCCTGTACTCACCGTAGTCCTCTCCTCTGAGAATTTCAGGTGCAATGTAGTTGGGAGTTCCACAGAAGGTACTGGTGGTGTCACCGGGTCTGATCCCCTCCTGAATAGTGGTGTTAGTGGAGGAGTGAGAGAAGAAGAAGAAGAAGAAGAGTTGCAGCCATGAAAGAGACAGTGGTGGAAGATGTGCTATAGTAGAGACCCAGTTAGAGTTTCCAGGTTAACACAGACCTGCTGAATTATTGATAGCCCCCCACAGCTCTCCACCTTGTCTACTGACACAAATCAATATGTGTCTTACCTTGCACATGCCGTAGTCTGTGAGTTTGATGTGTCCCTCGTGGTCCAAGAGAACGTTGTCCAACTTCAGATCGCGGTAGATGATTCCTTTTTCATGAAGAAAGTTCAGAGCGATACAGATTTCTGCTGCATAAAATCTGTGGGAAAAAAAAAAGAAAAAACGGAAAAATATAGAAAATGATGTATCTGACACGACATCTAGATCTCACAGGAGGCTGAACATGGTCCCCCTTGTCCACTAGAACACATTAAAATGAATTTGCCCGACCCATAGGAGACCGATAGCTCTAACTTATTTACATTTACTATAGTACAGTGTGCAGCGGTTAGCACTGGTGCTTCACAGCAAGAAGGTTCTGGGTTTCCATTGCCTCCCTCTGCCTGTGTGGTTTTCCCACTTCCTTCCACATTTAAAAAAAAACAAGCATTTTAGGTTAATTGGTAGGTATGCATGTGTTAGAATAAGATTTAGCTTTGAGACAGACTTCACCATCTCCCAAAAAAAAAAACAATCTATGCAACTCTCTCTCTTCGTGTGAGACTACTGAACTTATAAACCTCCATAGAAATAAATATGAATGTGGTGTGGTGAGGAAAGCATTTGGCTCATCAAATTTGGCTCTCTTCCCTTATTGAAGAGGATGAAAATAGCAACCTATAACTTTAGAAGAAAGTACTTTAGCAATTCGTCGCTCACACCCTTCAAGACGCCAAGTTTAGACACAATTTCATGAGACGTTGAGCACAGAAACAGTTTCTCTATCCATTTTGATGTTTTTAAAGTATTATCAGAAATGAACCTTCTCCTAATGACATTTTACCAAGAAAGCAAAGACCTGCTTAATACAGGTTCATATAGACATGTTAGTCTACTAAAGGTAGATACTTAAATTCTATCTTAAAGGGGAACTACTGTATTTTACAACCTGAACCTTATTTCTGGCATAAAATACGATCGTTTACTCACCCGTATAACTTTGGTGCTGTTTGGAGTCATTTGGACGATATTTAGATCTGTGTATATCCATATAATGGGAGTGAATGGGGCACCGAAACACAACCTCTAAATAACGCATTATCTGCCGCGAAACTCATTAATTTCACCAATATTTTGTTATGATACACTAGTGCTATTCCCCGTTGAGTCTGGAGTTACCCGTTATCTATTCACGGACGTGCAGCGGTTTGTTGTTCTTTGGCCAGCTGTTCCTCTCTCTGCCTCCACATCCTCCTTTCAATGAGCTCCTCATCCGTAAACTCTGGCTCAAAATGGTGAGGACGTCCATCATAAACAAAGTCGTCGTCCACGACCTCAGAATCGGAAAAATATTCAGCCATGTTGCAAAAAACTAGCAGTAGAAAATTACAGGTAAACAAGCCGACCGTCGCGGGTGCGCGCGACACTCAGAGATGACATCATCCAGGTCAGAGGTTAGTAGGTCAATCTACAGATCCCGGATGATGATAACAGGTAACTCCGGACTCAACGGGGAATAGCACTACAAAATATTGGTGAAATGAACAAGTTTCGCAGCAGATAATGCGTTATTTAGAGGCTGCGTTTCGGTGCCCCAGTGACTCCCACTATATGGATATATGCAGATCTAAATATCGTCCGAACGACTCCAAATGACACCAAAGTTATACGGGTGAGTAAACGATCGTATTTTATGCCAGAAATAATGTCCAGGTTGTAAAAAACGGCAGTTCCCCTTTAAATAATTGCTGTTAGGTTAAAAGGTGTGCCCCATATGACAGGCTCTCTTGTAAATCTCCTAATTGAAAGTCATTCCTTTGCACCCTCATTTAACAATACAAGGTTTGGAAAAATAAGGTCTCATATATTCATTCCTAGATAAGGTTCCATATTTTCCAAGCCTTTCAGTCTGTGCAACACACGTCCTCTAGCAGTTCAAGGCTGCATGAATCGTCTATTATGGATCTAAACAGAAGCACAGCAAGAACGTTTTCAGACATAGATCTTTCTGCTGAGTCTCACATTAGCGTTGTTAGTCACACCTTCTGGAGGATAACTGATTATTGGACTAACTAGTTTTCTGACCATGTCAAAAATGTTGCATAGACCCATTGGTTTAGTTCATTGGACTGTAATGCTGGAAGTTACAGACACTATAACATGAAACTGTGTTGAAGAGACTTTTGGTGTCATGTATTAGCCAGTTGACGCAAAGGTTGATCCAGTTTATATAAAACACTCACGGGTGATGAAATTGCCGAAGATTAGATTAGAAAAGACTAAATTAACTCTGACAAGAGGAGAGATACTACACAATCAGGCAACCTCTTGTCAGCTGAAAGGTTCGGACTGGGCGTAGCATTCTACTTTTGTTTTATTTTATTTTTTGAGTGACTTTACTCACTTTCCTGCAGAATGAATCTGTGAATTGATCTCATTGTGTGATGGATAGGAACCTAAAGTTTCACATTTCTACGCTTCTGCACATGCCAGAACACAATGGGTTGTCTGGCACCAAGATGTTAGCAGGTTGTTTTGTTTTATTTTTTGGGGGGGTGTGTGTGAAATGTGAATCAAAAATCTCAACTTGGCAATTTTGTTTTGCCTCAAAAGTAATTCATTCCACATGACGCCCAGCCCTACCACCACTTTACAGCTGTTCTTCAACGCTGCAGTGGTTGTAAGATGTAAAGCAGTTCTATTCATGATAGGCCTTTCCATGTTTGAATTAAAAACCACCGTAGGAAGTGTATGTCTGTGTTCCATAAAGCTATTACTTTAGCGGAACAGTAGTGACGTCTAAAAGGGTCCAATGAGAAGATTTTCATGGTTCCCTTATTTTTGCTGTGACTAAAGATAGTGTTGGCTGGATATTTTGGCTCGTCGTCTTGCTGCAGAATGAATCTGGGACTTGATCTTATTGTGTGATGGACAGGAACCTAAAATTTCACATGCCTAAGCTTCTGCACATGCCAGCGCACAATGGGTTGTCTGGCACCAAGACGTTAGCAGCAACACCTTAAGGCAGCTTCCATGGATCAGATACTCTAGCTTTTAAACCCTTTTGGCCATGATTAGACGTACTCAGTGTGTGTCTTTGGTGAGTCACTAGACTGTTTTCTTTTCATGCGTGTGTAATGCGTATTATAAATCTCTATTCACTCCTAAAACACTTTCACAATGACAGCCTTGATTGTACACTTTTGTGCTGCCGCTGCCGTCTCTCTGATAGAAGCTGCGTCCTATCAGCAGCACCATCCCCACAGCACGGGGGGAATGCAGCTCTCTCTAAGAAAACCCCGCTCATGAATATGTACAATCATTATGAGTGATTAACATGCTGCTTTGCAGAGGCTTATCGGGGCCCAGTGGCGCCGTTCTAATTTAGCCAGCCTTTGATCCAGAATTGATCAGAGCTGTCGTCGGAGCGCTCCGCAAGTAGACAGGAAAAAAAAAAGAAAAAAAAAAAAAAAAGGGCTAAGTTGGGTTTTGGCAACATTACCACATCCACAAAGAATAGTTTGTGAGGAGGACTCACAACATTTGAGTGAACGAAGGTGCAGAAAAAGCATCTACGCTTCAACCTCAACCCTTGATCCTCTGGTCATGCAGCCTATTCCCGGGAGGTCTTGGTTTTCTACTTGCCCTTGTCCAGATATGCAGTATTTTTATTAAAATACACATTATTCGAGAAGAATCAGAGGAAGAATCAAGTCATATGTCTCTAAAAATACTGCCTAAACAACAATAACTCTGCATAAATTGGAGATACTCACTGTACAAACTCCTGGATAGTTGTATATATCTGCTCTTGACCTTTATTTTTCAGTTTTTATTTTATATGTACAGATTGAGATTTATTTTTTACACTTATTTAAGTTCTGTGTTTTTTGTACAAGAGAGCAAACGTTACCAGAGTCAAATTCCTTGTATGTGCAGTCATACTTGGCCAATAAAGCTGATTCTGATTCTGATTCTAAACCGCAGGTACTGCAATGTAAACACAGATGCTTAATTTAATTTGATCATAAATGGAAATGCACTCAATATAGACATTTTAATTAACGCTACATCTTTATTAAACCAGATGAACTTACACCGATCAGCCACACCATTAAAACCACTGACAGGAGAAGTAAATAACATTGACCATCTTGTAACACTTCAGTGCTCTGCTGGGAAACTTCTGGACCTGGCGTTCATTCATTCATGTGGATGTTACTTAGACATGTAGCACCCACCTAGACCAGACCAGACACCCCCACCCCATAGCAATGACACTCCTTGATGGCAGCAGGATGCAGCCTGACACAGACACACACACAAAAACACTTTAGGAACAACTCAAAAGGTGTTGACCTGGCCTCCAAATTCACTAGATCCCAAACTGATCAAGTATCTGTGGGATGATTCACAGAGGCCCCTCCCCTCAAAGGTCCCCCACTAACAACATTCTGTTGCCAGACACCACAGGACACCCTCAGAAGGCCCATGTCCATTCTCTGATGAGTCACAACTGTTTTGGAGGCACAAGGTAGACCTACACAATATGAGTAAGGTGGTCATGTAACAGGTTACTATAAAGGCCTGGATGACTAAAACTCAGTTATAGTACTCCAAACACCTCAGTAACACAGAATCTAATCATAATAAACTCTGGGTGACATTACCCTGACCTCCAGTGCTACTGTGCAGAGCCTTGGAGTTATTGTTGAGCAGGATGTACGAAGCAAGGACTGCCTTCTTTCACGAGCTAAATATCATCTAAATCAGGACAACCCTGTATCTAAGAGACGCTGAAAAACTTGTTCATGCATTAAGAAGATAATCTCAAACGCTGCAGCAAGAGAATTTACGGGAATTAGAAAAGAGAAATCATGTTACTCCAGTTTCAGCTTCTTTTCATTGGCTCCCGGTAAAATCCTGAATAGAATTCAAAATCGTTCTTCTTACGTACTATATAACCCCAATAGAAGGCTTTGCTCTCAAAAAAGCATAATTTTCCACTCTGCTTATGTTGAATTTCATTTTCATGTTTTTATTTACTGTTTTTTAATGAATCTAAAAGTCAGGTAACAGATTTGCATACCGTACTGCATTGTTTTTTTGCCTCTGCACAATATGCATGCATCAAAAGTCATCCATAGGTATCAGGACCTCATGTTTCTATTATTTATACACAGTGTAATGCATGCATGCTGGATTTATCGGCTTGCTTTATATTGCTCCTGCAGCTTCCTCTGTTTTATTTCTTTTTTTTTGTGTCTTTCTACTCAGCTGGCCTCAGGCACAACGACCCCTTAATATAAACCGGGTTTTGCAAAAGGGAGTTTTTCCTGCAACCGTCTGCTATAACGCTTGCTCTAGTGGTTTGGGGCTCAGCATCTCTAGACAGAGCTTGTCCTGAAGTGAAATGGATGCTGTATGTCTTTTTTTTTATCGTTTACCTTGCATGTTCTTCGGGGAGCTTCCTCTGTCGTTGCATATGAAACATCAAGTCCCCGCCGTTCACATATTCAATCACCAGAAATAACCTGGAAACCACAGCGAAACAAAACCATCACAAACCCATCACTGGTACTGTTTAACAAACGCACTACATCTACTTAAGCCACTTTGATTTAATAACTGCATCAATCTAGTTTCTCCAGAGAGCATATTCCATTCCTTTAAAGAAACTTCTCCCTGCAGGACAGGCCTGATGTAGTTTGAGCATAAGCGCTTGAATGATTGTTCTCCATTTATGAATCATTTAACTTCACGTGTATTTAGACAGAAATTCCCAGTGCTGGTTTGTATGTGCACTGTTTGTTTATTGTTCTTTGTACAGCTCCTCTATTGTGTTTTAATGTTTCTTAGTTCTTACTTTTGACTGTCAGTTATTATGGCACACTAGTGAGGATAAACAGATCTACAAAAACATCTAATATGAGAAAATGAAGGCTCTGAATACTTCCAGTTCAGTTGGTGTGATAGCATGTTCTTCAACAAATGTTTGCTGAATGATATTGATATTTTTTTGCATAGCCCGAGACTTCAAGGGCATTGCTATAGTCAGTTTACATATCTTGAAGAGCTACGTATGTGACTTTAATAGTAACCTTGCATGTGCTTGCATTGCTTTCATGTTGAAATATCCTTGCCCTGATGACAGTCTAGCGCTGAAAGCTTCACTGAAAAGCACTTGCATTAAACTGAAGCTTGCAGAAATTCTTCACAATACGTGAGTGCCCCATGAAACTAAGATAACCTATATCAATTTTGCCCAACACAGACAACAGGAAAAGTGTAAAGGTAAAGTGCCGCGAGCCGTGAACGACTTTACGACTCTCACAAAGCGTCATCTTCGTCGCGCTCTTACCGACTTTCTGTCTGGAAACAGGAGTGGAGGCCGACTAAGAACGGATTGGTGGACGCCTGCTCAAACACGTGCTTCTCTGTCTGCACCCAGTCGATATCCTGGAGAGATGAGGAGAGACAGACGGAGACAGCGATGGCAAAGAGGGAAAGATAATGTATTAGCAATCAATTCACTGGATCAATAGGCTTCCTCAGACAAACGGATCAGACGCATGCCACAGATACACCGTAGTCGGTCTGGAGAACAATCCCCGTACAGGACTATTTGGAGACTGTTGAGCTTGGCTGACCTTGGGTTGCGTGCCAAAAGATGGATGCCAAGCCTCCGCCAGATAGTCACTGACACTCGTGAGGGATCCCAGTTGCTCAGAGAATGATGTGAAAAGCCCAATTACTGCGTTGCTGTTTTATTAAAACAACAATAGACTGTTTTAAGATCCAGTTGGTGGTACCATCAGTAATTAGAGGTGCTGCCAAATCTACCAGGACTGACACGTTAGAGATGCATCTTCAACTTCAAGATAAGATTTGGGTTTCCAAAAAGGAACTAAGGTTTCAAATGGGAACCACCTCCAGATGTTCCTGATAAAATTACCTCGTGTCTACATTTGGGTCCTACCTCCATTCTACACATCAAAACAAAATGTTATTATTATTATTAAAACAATGGTAAATACTGTCCAGAATGTCCAGCTGCCACCCATGTTAGGCCATGCTAGACTCTAGGCTGTGTGCTTGACCAGCCACCTTTAAAGCTGAACTTGCTGTTTAAAACACCTATTTCTTCTTCTTCTTCTTCTTCTTCTTCTTTAGGGAATTTATTGGCTACAGGAGGTATTACTGCCCTCTACAGGGTACAATTATTAAATAAGGCCGCACTTGATATTTTGCTTGCTTTCCAAAGTGTTACTGCTGCACCAAGTGCTTCCTGATTTCCCAAACGGCGAGGAAATGTGGCATTACATTGATGTGTTAATATTAAAGTGTTAACTTTAACACTAATGTGTGGAGTAATAATGTTTGTGGAGACGTAAAATATTAAATAAAACGTGATATTGCTGCAAATCTGTCATAAAAGTCTTCAGAGTAACATTGTTTCCCGCAAAGTTTCATGAGACCCTGGCGCCTGATGCTATCCCAACTATTAAAAACTATTTATGGCACATAGAATAAGATCATGTGTACCATAACAACGTGGATATTGGATTTAGCGACAAACAGCAGCAGCCTGTGCAGTTAACCTACAGGAATACAAAAATTATCGTATTTTGACCGATATTATCGTATGTACTAAAACAACTTGAAAAATCACACGCTAGGACTGTGCATTTAAAGCAAAAGCTATTTTATGTGCATGGAACTGCAATAACATAAGGAATAAACATGGAGGCGTGGCCATTTGAATGAAACAACTGCTTTATTCATTGTCAGCTAAATGGCGAACTATTGTATATTTGAGTTTCTATATCAAATAGGCCCTAAAACTATCGTATTAGTGCGCTAATTGTCGTATATCTGGCAACACTGGTGGAGGGTGTGGGGGGAGCTGGCTTGGGGAGAGGAGAGAGGGTGAGATGCTTTCAGTAGCAATAGGAAAAACAACGCAAGCATGTTGTTTGAAATGTGCAAAAATATTTCTGATTCATTATGAGACCATGGCGGAGTGAATTCGACTCTGGTGGGACGTCATAGTATTAATACTGTATAGGAGACATTGCAGTAACGGTGGTAAAGAATAAACGGGGGAAACAAATTTAAGGAAGGACTAGTCTAGTCGCAATTATAAGTCAAATATATTAAGTTTTTTTACTGTAATTCCACTGTATACTTCTATACCATCATTTTAAAATGCAATATCACAAACAGCTTCACAACAAAAGACACTGGAGAATAAAAAACGTGAAATACAGACACGCTATACAGTAATAGGAATAACTAATACACCCAATCATAAATCAAACTCTCTGGAATAAAGACAAAGAGGGTGAAATAATGTTATGAACCAGCTTTAATTAATCATACTTCAGTTACTGAGAGTGCTAAGCCTGGGGCGAGTTTTATGTTTTATGCTGATTTTTAAAGTGTCATTTAATTGATGATAGTTAATGTTTTTTTACGTGAGCTACTATCGAGTGGGTCTACTTTTTCTTTTTCTTTTTTTTACAGTTCCCCCATGCTGTGCTCTGGTATGGTTAATAGTTAATGACAATGGAGACCACATACTGCGCATATGCTACGAAATTCCTTCTGGTAAATTCATTGTTAGTTAAAGAATGAATAATTATGGTCATTGCAGCTTTAATTCTATACCCATGTGCTCTTGTTTATTCTTATAACCCAATAAATTTGAATTGTGGCTCTGTACGTTATATTTGTATCCACTAACAATCCATGCATCAAGCATCACTTGTACTTTTCTTTGTATTTATTATATATGCTGCATGTATGCTTGATCCAGATGTATGATTTCATCCTCTCCTCCTTTCTTTCCAGTCCCATCTCCGTCTTTTGTTTCTGTTTCTTGCCATTGTCGCCTCAGTGCTTGCTCTGGGGGGTGGGGGGTTCAGGCTCTGGCTTCTGTAAAGCCTTTTGACTGATGATATATAAATAAAACTGAGTTAAACTTTGGAAGCAGAATTGGATAATGAATCACTTCTAGATGCTCTGCTTGCTTCCTACACTGTTACTCGTGCTTCCTGATTGTCTCCATGAGCCCATCATTGATTGGTACGTTATAGGAGTTATATGTTGAGCAATACCACCTTCTAGTGGTGTAGAATAGCACAAGTGATAGGAGGAGGAACTCTGAATTAACTTGACCATATATCCTAATGGTGCACGAGGTAGCAATGCAGTAGACTTTAGATCATGTAGATTAGATTAGATTGGATTAGAAAGTCTTTATTGTCCCACTCTGGGCAATTTGGTTTGCAACAGCGGCCGACAACCAAATTCATATCATAAAACAGTACAGTACAATACATGGAAACATATATATAAATAATAAATGTCATCAGGAGAGTTATCATGACCATATATGTAGCCTACGGTGCAAGGACACGCCTAAAGCTTATTTAGAAACCTTACAGCTGAGGGAGCAAATGATCTGAGATATCTGTTTGATTTGGGAAGGTTTACCTCTTTCCAGACAGCAAAAGTCAAAACTCAGCGTAGAGAGGGTGATGTGGGTCGGCAAAGATGACATTTGTCATCCAAGATATTAGATAAAAGATCACGCTGCAGTCCTGTTACATGTTTTAGCAGGGTTTCATATACAGTGTTAATATTATGGAGGACCGCCAGGGCCTAATTTACTCCGCCACGGTCTCATAACGCACGTCTCAAACGATTCTGTGCTTGCAATGTGTTTTTCCTATTGCTCCCGAAAGCATCTTTCGCTCCCTCCACCTTGAGAAAATGACTACAGACGTTACATGAACTAGCTTAACTTTGTAAGAGCTTGCTAGTACAATTAAATTCGATAATACGTTATTTAATCTTACATACATTTGTCCATAGAAATCCCCAAAGCATTATGTTTAGTATTCATGCACAGGCTGCTGCTAATTGTCGCTAAATCATTAAATTACCGTAATGAATCCAATATTAGCATCATTACGGTAATTGAATGACGGACTGGAAAAAAACCTCATGATCTTACTCTACCTGCAGACATTTCATGTACTGTATAAATTGTTTTTAATAGCTAGGATAGTAACATGATTAGAGTTTTTTATTAAGATTGTATACCCCCCCAAAAAAAAAAAAAAAAAAACGCCAGGGTCTCGCAAAATCTTGTGGGAAACACTGGTTTAGGAACAACTCAAAAATACATGAAGGACCGCACAAGGTGTTGACCTGGCCTCCAAATTCACTAGATCCCAAACTGAAGCATCTGTGGGATGATCCACAGAGGCACCTCCCCTCTGTTTTTATAAGTTTCAAAATAAAACTGAAGGCCCATGTCCATTCTCTGATGAGTCACAACTGTTTTGGAGGGACAAGGGAGACCTACACGATATTGGGAAGGTGGTCGTATATATTAGCCGTCTCTATTTTATTCCTCCCAGCGTCAGATATTTCCAGTGCGTCATCCAGCATAACCTGGACTATTAAAACATTATCTCTTAGCGTCTCTTCAGTATATATCTATTTTTTTTTTACAATGACTGACGGCCTCAAGGAAATAAACGTCCCTGAATATCTTATTAAAAAAGTGAAATCAATTAAAATTGTTAAATTAATGAATGAAGTGTTTTTCTACTGGGTTTTAATATCAATAATTGCTTTTACTTCATCGTTATTAACAAAAATGTGAGTAGTGGGATAAATGTGGTCAAGGGCCCTCTTAAATTTTTCTCTTGGACACCAAATCACAAATGGAGGGACATTTAATTATTGATCAATGCCACGAAAACAAAAAATTGTACAAATCTGTGCGTATGCATGGTTCATGCATGAGGTTCACTGCAGTTTCTTGCCAAAATTTCAACATTTCTTGCCACTTCAACGAGTACAGTGAATCAAGTGAGTTGACCAGAGGTCGCCTCCCTCCCTGTGCCCGACTGCGTTGATCAGCTGATCCAGCCCCACAGTCTGTTTTCAAGAATTTCAAACCAGAGCAGCTGCCAAAAATCACAAGACTCAAAAGCCCCGTGCGGTCAAATTTCCAAAAAGTGGGTGTAAAGTCACCGCCGATGTGTACACAAGCGCAAATCTGTTTTTATAAGTTTCAAAATGAAACTGAACGCTTTTTGGGTTTTTAGATTTCCATTTACAAGGTTACAGACCTGGAAAACTGCAGCTTCTTCACTTATTTTCAGCCTTGTAAAATTACTTTTCACTAGATTTCATTTCACATTGAACACCGAGTTTCAGCCCTTCAGCACAACCTTTTTTTTTTTTGCCGTTTCAAACTAATGCACGATACTAATCCCGTAAAAGATCTTTTCACACAGTCCAGCAGTTCACAAAATCAGCCCCCCAGGACCTAGAGCCCTGCTGTTAGGGTTATGCTAATCAGCGGGAGATGTACGCCTGGAATACAAGGTCAAAGCAATTAAACAGCGCTCTGAGTCAAGGAACATGTTCTGGGTTCCACCTCTCGGAGGCGGCAGGCGCACATAAAACGTAGAAAAAGGTACGGTAGCTTGGATGTGCTGCTCTGGGGGAAGGATGTGATCAAATTGCTGATTTTTCTGGAGCGGTGATGGACGCTGGAGCTGGGAAATAGGACAGTGGTACGAATCCTGACGTAGAACTGTATGTAGATTTATGCAGGAAAAAAGCAGCTGCAGAAGGTTGCATCACTTGACACGATTTATCCATCAGTCTGACCCCTCCAGCAATGTCACCTCCACATTGTCTGTTTCTAGGCATCCCAAAGGTTTGCTTCAACATGTGCCGAAATAAAGTTTGAAGACAAACATAATACTCTTCCTTCTGTTTCTGAACCATAGACTGTATATAAATATGGACGTCCTCCACTTCCTTGCATTGGCCAAACTGACACTATTTTCCTGGGGATACGGGCTGGGCCATCTTGCGACTTTGTAGCCAGAGTCTGATCAGTACGGTCCGAGGGTGGAGCCACGTGGAGCCGCGATATCGACGACCCGTCCACACGTCCTCCAGACTCACTCACGTTTTCGATTAATTAATACTACGCATTTTAGTTTGGCCAAAGTCCCGCCCACTAGCATGGAGGGGGTGGAGCTTATGACCTATACTGCAGCCAGCCACCAGGGGGAGCTCTACTTGCTTTGGCTTCACTTTTGAGAAGCTGTTCTGCCTTCCATCTTTATACAGTCTGTATGTTCTGAACGCTAAGTGTCTTCTTGCAAAGACCATCATTTCAAATAATGCTGACATTTTAGGGAGTGTAAATGCATATATGTCTCACAGGATCATTTAATTTAGTGTCTACAGTTTCTCTGGCCAGAAGAAATAATGTCCATGTAAACGTACGCACTTATTTTCTGCTTCACTCTATGTGAAGAGGTTTAAATGGAGCTTTTTGTTTGTTTAATATCTATATCTTAATATCTATAAATCCATATTAACACATATCGTGTATCCGTATTATTGCGGCTATAGCTACAATATAATGCATATTATAGCTATATATATATATATATATTAGCATGTATACTATTCTTTTTCTTTCATATATCTACATTTGTGTTTTGTATTTTGTTTGAATATTGCTTTTGTACTTTTTTGCATATTGTTATATATACTTTTGTATATTTTACATACACCTTATATATTGTTTATATGTACTTGAATATTTGATACATACTTTATACACTGTACCTCAGTATTATTTTATTTTTTGACCCTTTTGCTGTCTGTAATTCCTCCTGTCTCTATGTAATGATGTTACTGGACACCGAAATTTCCCACGGGATAAATAAAGTATCTATGTATCTAAAACCCTTCTCAAGCGAATAAGACCAGATTTACCTTTAACGTCATCTGCGCTCAAATGTTCCTCAGCTTCAGGCTAATGCTAAACTTGAATTACATTTCTACTTAAAAACTAGAAAAGCAGAGGCTAGTTAATGAGGATGAGTTCACAGTGAAAGACCGTTTAAAATGAGCTTCCAGCTACGCCAGCATATCCTGAATTTAAGCACATTTTCCTACATTATACAATAATAATTATTCTTGTTTTTAATCTAAAGACATTAGTATTGAAATATGTGAGGGTTCTTTAAGGCTAGATATATGGACTTGTTCTATTGGAAGATAATTTTGCTTATTTTAAGAGGAATAAACCTAATTTTAATACTTTTTTTCCTTGTTTTTTAAACTGAGGTTTTGCAGCGTAAATACGGTTAGTCTTCTATTAAAATACTATTTGTGGATTTTGTGGCGAGCCTCGAGATGTTCTGCAGCTGGGAGAGGGTGAATATTCAGCTTATAAATTACACATGACGTACAACAGAGAAGATGAGGGCTAATTAACACGTTTTTACAGTTATAACTGTGGAGCTGATCTGGTCTATCTTTCATGTCCTTCCTGCACCTCTCTCACATGCATGACATCCAAGGCGTGAGCATCTCACCTCGTCATCGTGGACGAGCTCCTTCTTCACCACCTTCATGGCGTACACCTGCTCGTTCTTCTTTAGCCGAACCAGCAGGACTTTGGCGTAGCTGCCGCGCCCGATCACTCTGATCAGGTCAAAGTCGCCCAGGCCGAGAGCCAGGCCCTGGGTCAGCTTGATGCCGACGATGCCGTCTACAACTTCTTTAATGTCCTGGAGGGTAGGGAGGTCAGAGTGCTGTGTGAGAGCACTGATACATTCAGACAAGGTATCGATCATGTAACATCACCGGACGTGAACGACACAGGAAGTTCTGTGGTGGTTGGAAGCCCTTCTCACCTCTGCATCTGCATCTTCGGTTTTATCCACTGCACAGTTGTGCGGTAAAAACGGTACTGCTAAAAACACAAGCAGAAATTTTATTACTATTTGAAGACTGCTACAGTTACTGGATCTGAATGTATTACTAGTATTCCACTTAGAACAAGAATAATACCTACATCAGAATAAAAATGCCTCATGTAATGACATCAGTCTGAGGCTGGCCTAACCGTAGCCCTGATCCTGATCCTGAGAGGAGTTCTTTGGGAAAATATTAGAGCCTAATAACCATGCTGATCCAATCATTACTTTCATTTTGGAATAAAAACATTTGTTTGTGTGCAAGTTTGCCCCAATGCGGGGTAAACCTCAAATGTTCATGACGAAAACATTGCGATTATAAAACAACTAGAAGGTGAACAAAGCTGAAAACCATGTGGGCAGAACCACAGAAAACATGGGCTCAGCCTGATCGTGTTCGTCTAGATCAGGGGTGTCAAAGTGATCCATGAAAGGGCCACTGTGGCTGCAGGTTTTCATTCCAACCATGCAGCACCCATGCAGTGGGTGTGGCTGGCAAGTTTTTGTTCCAATCAAGCAAGAGGACACCTGAAATGACTGCGTGAAGGCAGTTCAGTTGATTGATTAAGCCAAGTCAGGTGTGCTGCTGCATGGTTGGAATGAAAACCTGCAGCCACAGTGGCCCTTTCACGGATCACTTTGACACCTATGGTCTAGATGAACTCTCTCTGAATTCAGCGTTGTCGATAAAGTTGGGAGATCTACTCTCATCTACTTATGTCATATTTCCTGCAGATTCAAAACCCACAGCCGCCAGAATAACTTGTCAGACTAGTTCTGTTCTGACTGTATTTTTGGGTCCTGTAAATGCATCCCATCGGATAACTGAATTTAAAAGAGTTAAACTGAAACACTGTGCATAGAAAGTGAATCTGCACTTATACGTTTAGCATGCTGATCCCTGTTGGCCAGCAGAGGGGGCTATAGTCCACAAATCAAAGTCTGGCAACCCTGAGGGAAATACCAACTCACATCATCAACACAATGAGTCAGTCTCACAGCAACTCAGACCATAAACAGTCCAAAACACCAGTCCACCAGTCTCCTTTTAATAGGATTTAGAAGTCTGAATCCCATCAGAGAGCAGTAAATGTGGTAAAATTGGCAGAAAATGCAGAGGGACAGAGTAGGGATTCTATTTTTCATTTGTCTACGGGCTACGGGAATTACATCAAGAGCCATCCTGAGTTTACTTTTATCCTACTCTGGTGCACTCACGCATATAGTTAGTGTGTTTTACGCCGTTGCTTGAAATGAGAGAAGCAGGACTACTCGGAAAACAAATGCACCCCATTCACATCCACTAAAATCTTCAGGTTCCTCTTCTTCTCTCTCTAGACTGGGGGAGTTTCTATACCACACGCTGCGTAACCGTCCCCCCCTCAAATCTGAATATCAAGCACGTTAAATCAAACCAAACGAAGCCTCTCCTTGTTTGAATGCAGGTCAGATAGCGTCACAAAAATAAAAGACAATTCTGCAGGCGCCGTTCCACGAGGGGCAAATGTGAACCAAAAGCCACGTTTCCATGGTTACAGTTGCATGGCACCTGCCGACCAGTGGCACCAAAATGAATGAAAGGAGTACTAAGTCCCGTCACATGAACATAAACCTGCTGCAGGTTTATATTCAGCTGGAATTTCTTTCTGTGTCGTCTAAGACTGTAACAAAGGGTTATTTTTAAGACTGATTAATCTGCAGGATTAGTTTCCTGGTAAATCCACAAAACATCTGAAAATACTACTAATAAAAAAGAAAAACTATAAGAACAATGTGACTTCTCTGATATCAAGTCACAACTTGTATTTACAATCTCCTTAGTTTATTATTAGTTCTCCTGTGAGCGATCGTTGCTGGATTAGTTGGTCTCCAGCTAAGATTACTGGACCTGGTAACATGAACACATTCTGCTCCCTTGTTCACATAAATAAATAAATAAATTAAAGAGGGTTTAAATATCTTACTCCCATCTGCATCCTCTGGTGGAAGGTCCACCTCTTCGCTCTTGGCATCTGAAGGGGGCTCCTGTGATGGCATGACTGGATCCTGAACAAAGAATTTCAAAAATTCACCCAAACAGCCTCCAACATATTTTCCCAAACATCCAGTGATAAACCCACTCATGGTTCTACGCTCCTCCAGGTGTGTACGAAGGATCATGTTTGCGAGGATTTGAGCTGATGTACAGAAATGTTCCTCGAGGAGAATGCTCCTAAATGACAATGTGTGGGGGCTAATCTTATCTGGCCCTGAAGATGAGTTGAAACCGTGATCCAGACAGCAAACAGCCCACGTCCCAGAGCAAAGACTGTATCGATTACATTGATTTTCTAATCAGGATTTTAGTCTTCGTGGGCTGAGCGCTGGATCTGGTCAGATCCTTGCTTTGTGTGTCTTAAATGGACTGAATCACTTTGTGTTATGAGAAGAAGGAACAGGAAAAATCTCGTGGCATTGATAAAGTGAGAACACCACTCATTCAGGTGTGGTGGTTAGCACTGATGCCTCACAGTGATAAGGTTCTGGGTTCGAATCCAGGCCTTTCTGTGTGGAGTTTGCATGTTCTCCCTGTGTCTACGTGGGTTCTCTCCAGGTACTCCAGCTTCCTCCCACCGTCCAAAGACATGCTGGTTAGGATCACTGGTGATTCTAAACTGGCCATAGGTGTGAGTGTGAATGGTTGTCTGTCTCTCTGTGTTAGCCCTGAGATAGACTGGAGACCTGTCCAGGGAGTACCCCACCTCTAGCCCAATGACAGCTGAGGTAGGCTCCAGCCCCTCTGCAACCCTTCACAGGACAAGCGGTTCCAGAAGATGAACATAACTTGTTGACTGTGATTACTTACTAACTCTTCTAATTTCTCCTGATATATTCTGCTGTTGATAATGTCACTGAGAAGATAAGCTCATTTGTGTGTGTTATTGTCAGTTCTTAGCATATTCCAGTTTAATACACCTCAAAGGGAACTGTAGGTGACACCTGCCAGGCTCCCCACACGGGTGCTGAAGACAAATCTGACAGATTTCCGGAGCCGTCTAATCATTTTTAAAAACTGTCCATAAAGTGCGTCAGACGTGTCGCACTTGACGTTATCATCTCCTAATACTCCTGAGGGAATGTAATCTCCACATAGCTTGACTCCGGGCCGTGCTGGCTTCGGACCTGACAGGCTGGCACGACGCCGTTCGCTGCTTGAGACACGATGACACACTCACCATAAGCCTTTGGCAGGTCTGAGGGATGAGTCTGTGACAGCGCTTATGGACCAGCAGTTTGCAGTTGATACACTTGTAGCCCTGCCGGCCCAGCCCCCATATCCTTTCACTACAGTGGCCACAGTAGGCTTTCTGTGAGAGACACGGGACAGGACAGGACAGGACAGGACACATATTTACAGATTAGTTTTTAATACTCAGATGCAGTCATGTTTTTTTAAGGATTAATTAGAAAAGAGCATGTGATTGACGTACAGTGACATGTTTCAAGGGGTGTCCTATATTGGCCCATTAACAAACTATTGGACAAACGTGGAACGTCGTAACTTACTGAATTTGGGCATGATACATACACCAATTAGGCATAACATTATGACCACCTTGCTAATATTGTGTAGCTCTCCCTTGTGCCTCCAAAACTGTTGTGACTCATCAGAGAGTGGACATGGGCCTTCTGAGGGTGTCCTGTGGTGTCTGGTAACAGGATGTTGTTAGTGGGGGGGGGGGGGGGGCTTTGAGGGGAGGGGCCTCTGTGGATCATCCCAGAGATACTTGATCAGGTTGGGATCTAGTGAATTTGGAGGCCAGGTCAACACCTTGTGCTGTTCTTCATGTTTTTTTTGAATTGTTCCTAAAGTGTTTTTGTGTGTGTGCCTGTGTCAGGCTGCGTCCTGCTGGGGTGGGCTGCTGCCATCAAGGAGTGTCATTGCTATGGGGTGGGGGTGCCTGGTCTGGTCTAGGTGGGTGCTACATGTCTAAGTAACATCTACATGAATGAATGCCAGGTCCAAAAGTTTCCCAGCAGAACATTGAATGTTATTTACTTCACCTGTCAGTGGTCATAATGTTGTGGCTGATTGGTGTAACTGAGCTATATAATGAGATAAGATAATATATGTAGTTTGTAAGATATCTAATTTGTATAAATCATATAGTAGCAGCCAGAGTCCAACTGAAGACACTCACCCTGTTAAAGCGTTTGGCCTGGAAGAGGTGTCCGTTGACTCGATAGAGCTTCCTCCATCTTCTGGCCCCGCGGCGATAGATTGACTCTAGGAGAGAGATGAAGACAACCTTCAGGTTACTCTACGGTGGAAACACACGCTCTAATCTTCTTAAACTTTCTTCTTTTAGCTTTTTGCCTTCTTCAAGACATAAATATACTTGTCAATGACCTATAAGGCCTTTTATTTAGACAAGACTATGGTGATAATGATGAAGATGATGACGATGATGACGATGGTAATTATTAATGCAAATGAAGCCTATTAACCGATCATTTAGGTGTATTTCTGTCAGCACAATTCCCTTCAGTCTCCATGACGTTCTGTTTCAGGTTTGCGTTAGACGCTTAGACCTAATAAAGTGTAAAGAACTGTATTTTCAGGACTGTGTTATTGAAAGAAGTTCAATAAATAGACTGCCTGAGTCATAAAATAATTCAAATGACTGGAGCTAAAGAGTCAGTCAGTCAGTGATAACAGCTATTTCACAGCTCACTCCTCATTTAGGTCAATCTGGTGACAACAGGGAGACAGAAGAGGATTTTTTTGTCAACCACATTCAACCACAGTGTTGGGCTGGCTGTCAGTGACTCTGGTCTAGTAGGCTGTCCTCGTGTGTCCTCTAGATATAGCCGTGCTCCATGGAGTAGTGCTGGCCGCTTCATTGGGAGGCTGATTCTTATTGTATGTGTTAAGTGCAATGTTTAAACTGTAAGAGTTTTCACTCACTGCACATTGTGTCACCGTCACATCCAAAAGGCGAGGAATTGATCACTGGCTGGTGTATTGCTACCTGAGATGCAAGGAAACTACTTAGGTCGAGCCCTTATTGAGAGGGACAATATTTATCAAGCAGAGTTTATGCCTCTACGGGACGTAGATGCCGTAAACCTACGTACGTAGCCTACGTCGGTGCAAGCCATTTATACTTGTTTGCTCGTCAGTCTGGCTCGCTCCGTAACAATGCCACCCAAACGCTTGTCGGCACTGTGTCTTTTTTGCCAGTTGGGTTAATTTTCTACTTTCAACAACAGCAACTGAAACTTTCGCAGAAATTTCGCCAAAGACGAGTTGTATTTATGTTTCTATCTCCGAACCTCCTCAGTTAACCTTTCCTTGATGTGATCCATCTTTATTGATCCAAAATAATCGATTTGAAAATTGCAGAGATGGAGAAGCAGCCGGAAATACTAAAGCGTAAACACGCTACTACCAAGCGGCCCAATCACAGCTCTTGTGGTCTGCGTCGCCGCGGTGCGTAGTTACATTTCTGGGGAGGTGAACATCAGGCTATTGCGTCAAATTGCCACAGAAGCCTAAACCGCCAATCAGAGTCTGCAGGAATTAGCCCGGGATCTGACCGAAGAGTGGGACGTCCTGCCCATTGACGACGTCAACAAGCTTGTGGACCGTATGCCACGATGTGTCAGGGGTGGCCATACTTGATATCAGTGACTGAGTGACATTTGAAAGAGTAATATTGGAGATCCTTATGCATGAAATCCCCTCAAACGTGTGTTGCCTGTTAAACTGACCAAGGTTGAAAAATTGAAATAAAACCCTTAATCCTATTGTGCAACACCCCCATTGTTGTTTGAGTGAATACACAGTTAGCAAAGGTTAGTTGTGATTTAATTTTCACTGTGGTATGTTTGGAAGAGATTATTCAATAAGGTTTTGAGAAGATATACACTTGATCGATCACATTGTCGATGATCATTTCATGAGGAGATGTAAAAAATATTTTATTCCAACTTAAACAACAGGCAACAGTGTATATAAAGTATTTCTATCCAAACTGTGTTGTTTTCATTCTTTACCCAGTCAAAAAGTCCAGATATTCATACATCAAAGTCTCAGCCACAACATTAAAACCAGTGACGAAATTAATAACTTTCATCATCTCGTTACAATGTTCAGCAGGTAACACTTTTGATTCTGACATTCATATGGATGTTACCACCCACATAATAATACCCACCCACCTAAACGTTGTTGCTTAGCAGGTACCCCCCACCCCATAAGCAACGACACTCCACAACAGTAGCAGCCATACCCAACAGGACATGCCACACCAAAAACAAAAAATGAACAGTCCAAGGTGTTGAGCTGGCCTCCTGACTCCCCAAACACCAAACTGATCGAGTAACTGCAGAATGTACTTGAAGAAGCCTGATCCACGGACGCCCCAGCCCTCAACCCATAGCACCCAAAGCCTCACATTGCCAACATCCTGATGCCAGACACCACAGGACACCCTCATAAGGCCCATGTCCATTCCCCTAAAGTTTTGGAGGTTGACCTACGCAATAACTGACCGGTATATCCAAAAAAGTTTCAAAAAGAGAAGACGTTTCACCACTCATCCGAGTAGCTTCTTCAGTTCTAAAAAGTTCTAGCTTCTTCAGTTCTAAGAAGTTCTAGCTTCTTCAGTTCTAAGAAGTTCTAGAACTGAAGAAGCTACTCGGATGAGTGGTGAAACGTCTTCTCAAAAAACTCTACAAGTCCAGTTGCCTTTTTTTAACCTTTTTTGGGTATACCATGACCTGGATGACTGAGAACCTTCACAGACAACTGACAGGTAGTTTTAATGTTGTGGTTGATCAGCGTATCAATAATGCATCATTCTGAAGTTTATATCATCTTGTCATGGTTTTGAGTTTTTGAATATTTTCTGTGACCCTGTTTAGTTTTCTTTGTGTTTCCTGTTTCTGTTCTTTACTTCCTGTGTTGCCCCCATTGTTTGATTGTTTTCTCCTTGTGTTGCTCCGCCCCCTTTAGTTTCACCTGTGTCTCATCAACCCTTCAGGACATGTGTAGTCTTGAAACTCCTTCTGTGAAGTTGTCTACGAAGTTACTTCCATTTGTTTTGTCTCTCGCCTGTTGTTGGCCTGTTGTTGTTTTCGTTCTACCTCTTGTGATTCCTGATTCCTAGAGTTTCTGCATCGCTTTTAGGTTTTGGATTACCCCGCAGCACCTTTTGTTTCTAACTCTGTAAGTTTTTATTGCTCCTGCCTCCCCCCCTTGCGTCCCTCGTTGGGCGCTACCTCACCCCTAGACATGACAGACGCGTTACATCAGCACAATCACTCAACAAGTGACGGGGTGAAAATTGATTACTATACGAAATTATGATAAGCATCCATTATGTTTCTGTTAACATCGGGAAAATTTGATTTCCGGGCATTACATCGGATGAACAATTTAATTTCATGCGCAATCACACAGCCCCGACAGTAGCGGAGATGAAGAGGAGTTGCGTAACTCATTATGATGAACAGCTTTGTGATAAACTGGACATCATGCGATCACTGAGCAGCACTTATAGCATGCACATGATAAAGCTGCTAAAACCACTATATTGTTTCAGTCTTTTAGTCGTGTTTTAAACTTAGTTTAACCGTATCACAGCCAAGAGAATCACATCATCTGGGTTGTTTTCTCATAATTTACAAACTTATAAGTGATTGGTCCATAAGTAAGTCCATACCCTAAAGGAAAAACCTTAATGTTTATAACGTGATAACAGATAACATTAAGTGTACCAGTTGGCTGGTCCACATTGAAAACTGCCTTGGTGTATCTAAAACAAAGTCAAGGTCTCAGTTCAAGAAAAGTCAGACAAGTCCAGTTGTCCTTTGTTTTAGCTCTCCCTGATTCCGATCATTTATTTTTTTACTCCTGTGCTGCTGTGGTCCTCCACTCACTCAGCTTTTTGCCTCTGTTGCCATGGCAGCCACGGCCCACCATATACTAGCTATTATTACTTAGCTGCGAGATTGTCAGGATGACATTGTCATTGCCAAGAAAAAACGACTCTTAACAACAAACCGTGAATTGTCTCTGCAGGTTAAGTCAGGTTAAACACGTTGACCAGTCACGTGTGAATCCTAGTCTTACCTCTTATGACCGCAATGTGAAATACTGACATTATTTCAGCCATTTCTTGCAAGGACTATTTACGAGAGGACTGTGTCCGCTAGCAGACGGCTGGTACATGAGGTACTGACTGAGAATTTCAAGGCAATCCTTTCCAAACGAGGTCCGTGTCTTTTCTGCCGGTGCCATGGATACCAGGGTGAAAACGTTTCAGTGATTGTGGAGTCTTCCTGTCTCTTTCTCTCTTTCTCTTTGAGTCTGGGCTGTTTAGATCAGAGTCAAAGTGAGCCGGGGGTGGGGTGGGCACAAAGAGTTCCCCTCTGGGCCTCATTTATAAATTCCCTCTAACTTTGTCAAGTCCGACTCTGACTGAATATCACTGCTGAGGAGAAATGTGAGGCTGGGGAAGCTAGACGTCTAGTTGTACTCATCACATGCTAAATACGGTGTTTGCGATTCAATAATTAATTGCAGCAGATGTTTTGACAAAGAGGTAAATTGCAGTGCTTTGCTCTGTGTCTTTAATTACAGTGTTAATGAACAGATAAGATGCTTGAATACACAAGTAGGCCCTTTCAGTTAAGTGTATTTGGTTTCTATTCGTCAGTAAACGCAGTGGAAAACCTGCAGCGTCAACACTCTACCTAGCTACCTATCTATCTACATGAGGTGTTGAGGAATCAGGTTGTACAGGAGGCATCACGCAACACCAGTGGCTAATGGACCAGAGAGCAGACCACAGCAACCTGATGGTAGAAATCCAACAAAGGGTGTCAGGTATGAAGAGCTGGACACCACCAGGACCTCACACATGTTGGCTAAAGATGCTAGCTGCACTCCGTTAGCACCTGGAAGGACACATAAACTAGCTACTAAGGGGTGGGACCCACCTTGAATGGCTAACCGAAGGCCGTACAGTCCTGATCCTGAAGGATCCTCAGAAGGGAGCGGTTCCATCCAACCACCGCCCGATAATCTGCCTCTGCCCAACATGGAAGCTCCTGTCAGGCCGTCATAGAGCAGGGACATGGCTCAATACATGAGGGGCCAGAAGGGAATTGGGAGGAACACCAGGGAAGCAAAGCAACAGCCACTCGTAGATAAAGCAGTCGCCCCACCCGAGACTTTAACATCAATCTGTCTTCATTAAGAACTCAATGAAGCTTTGGGAAACAATGCTAGAGGCCAACTTCGAACCAGCTGTGTAAGAGACGTTCATTCACCGCCGCTGTTCTGCAAAAGGCCTAAACATTTTCACCTACAGATTGGTGCAACCATTAGCCACCTCCATTGCATGAACAACATCAAGAAGTATGCCAGGAGTGGTCGCATGGAAGGCCGCAAACAAAGGGGGTGATAATATCTACCCTGACCTCCCGTCCTGCCTTGTCCTTGCCGTAGCCTTGAGGGCAGCTGTAGCTCAGTAGGTACAACGGGTTGTCCACGAACCAAAGGGTTAACGAAGTCAAGTCCAGTTTCCCTTTGAGGGTTTTATAATCTTAAATCAAACAATAAATAACTTCCTTCCACTAAAGAAACGCTTCAGTTTGTTTAGAGAATGACTGAGAAAACTGCTGATGATCAGAACATCCGGTTATTTACTTTCTCCTTCCCTGTAGTTCTTTAAATTGGTCCTATCCCTGCTTCTCTAAAATCAAAGCTGCTGCATCAAAGTTATAATTTAGTATGTTGTATTACATCTTGGATTATACACCGATCAGCCACAACATTAAAACCACTGACAAGAGAAGTAAATAACATTGACCATCTTGTGACAGTTCAGTGTTCTGCTGGGAAATCTTTGGACCTGGCATTCATTGGTGTGGATGTTACTTAGACATGTAGCACCCACCTAGACCAGACCAGGTACCCCCCACCCCACAGCAATGACACTCCTTGATGGCAGCAACCATCCCCAGCAGGATGCAGCCACAAAAACGCTTTGGAAAAACTCAAAAATCATGAAGAACAGCACAAGGTGTTGACCTGGCCTCCAAATTCACTAGATCCCAAACTGATCAAGTATCCGTGGGATGATCCACAGAGGTCCCTCCCCTCAAAGACCCTCCACTAACATTCTGTTACCAGACACCACAGGACACCCTCAGAAGGCCCATGTCCATTCTCTGATGAGTCACAACTGTTTTGGCGGCACAAGGGAGACCTACACAATGTTAGGAAGGTGGTCATAATGTTATGCCCAATCGGTGTATACAGCATATGTTGCGTTATTACTATTTGGGATTTGTGTTAACCGGATCTTCCACTGAAAGTAATATATTGAAAGTATTAACATCTAATAATTCAGATCATAAACATCTAAAAATTGCTTGTGTTATCTCTGACTCAGACTCAAAGAGGAGGAAGGATGTTGTTGCAGAGAAGTGATCGATGCAGCTGAAATCGTGCAGGTGAATGATGAGCTTTTATGCCTAACAGTAATCATCATGATACTGAAAATACCGCAACAATATTGACTCAAGAATCAGTTGAAAGTCGAACACACATGTGAGATTCTTCTCCGTCCTCATCTATTCCAATATGTTTTAACCTTAGTAATCACATTATCAATTGTAAAACAGATAATGGTACTCTCTTGATTCCACTCTGGACATGTTACGACTTAATGGGTCCAATTAAAAAAATCATTTTCAGGATAAAGTAGGTTGATCGGTACTCGTTTACATCCTGCCTGGATCCTTTACAGCCTGAGGTGATGCAATCCAGACACACCACTTGAACTCGACTGGCAGGCCTTTAAAACAGCTGACCTTTCACAACATCCCTCTCTTCACAACAACAAGCCGCATTACTCCGTTTCTCTGCCGAGGCGCAAGAATGACAACAAGAAAGAGCGAAGAAACAGAGCGAGCAAAGTCAAACGACGACTCAAAACTCAAATACTACACCTCCAGATGCAATAGCCAACGCGCACAGTCCCGCCATTACTGTCCGGTGAAGAAGAACGGGAGCAGACAGGGTGATGCCGGTGATATACTGTAGATTGTGTGGAGGGGAGCTGCAGAGCAGGAGAAAAAGGGTGGTACTGCTAAATCTCTCTGGGACAGGACATTTACGAGGGCTTGACTCACTTCCAGACATTGTTCATTTCACTCACAGGAAAGTAGCAGCATACGAGTCGCGACCGACAACAACTGGGTTGTTCCCTCAACTGGGCAGAAAAAAAAAAAAAAAACGAAAGAAAGAAAGAAAGAAAGTCAAAGGGTTCAAGACTGGACTGAACTGTATGTCTGATGAATCCAATGAAGGATATCCTTCAGTATCAGGGTCAGTAGGATTACCAACTTTCGTAATAACAGTTACAAGTGCAAAGTTTTGTCGACGCTCTGCTCCTACCCCTTCAGGGTCATTGTATAAAGCAAGGTTAGCACTGACTTCCACATTCAGAGAAGCTGAAAGACATCAATGAAACAGCCCTGAGGCCTTTTAGACACAATTACACAACTTTGCACACAATAGCTTCACTAGTTTGACTATTTATTCAACTTAATCATCGTGTTGCAGACAAAGAAGCAGAGGACGGACACTGCAAAGTGCATTAAACTGCCAAAGATGACACCCTCTCTTTTGTTAGCATTCACATTGCTACCCTCTGGAAGGCATGATAGGGCCCTAAAGTGCTGCATGACAGAACTGAGAAGCAGCACTTACCCCTCAATTCTCTCTGCCTCCCACCTCCACCACCTTAATAGCTTCTACACTTGCTGCAATGCACTTTTAATAACGAATAGATTTTTACCAAATCTATGTTATCTGTGCATATGTGAGGATGTGTGCGTGTGTGAGTGAAAGTATCTCTGGGAGAGCTGTTTTTAAATGTTATTGTACTGCTCCCAATGCAATGACAATAAAGACATTCTCTTCTATTCTAAGTCACTCTTCACTGCTGTAACCTCAGCTGTTAGTAGAGTAAATTAGCACGTCTGTCTGTGGTTTGTAGTTTCAGAGCCACTGTGCAACCGTGATTTGTTAAACCCTCTAGAACTCAACTCTGTATATTTAATATATGTGTTGTCGCCATAGACTGTATATAAATATGCACAATGCGTCGCCACTTCCTTGCATTGGCCAAATTTTTTATTTTATTTTTGTACAACTCTCACGGTCCCGCGGGACCACTTTACAGAGCGGTTGGCATGGAAACTGGTGGTCGCCATTATGTCACATCGCGCTTCTATAGCGTCAGATAACTAACTAAAACTAAACTTGTCCAAAAAATTGACACTTGAACATGTTTCAACATTATATTAACTACCTAAAATGACAGAAACCACCCATGAAAAAAAATGTGTGTTTTAGTTTCGCCCAAGTCCCGCCCACTAACATGGAGGGGGTGGAGCTTATGACCTATACTGCAGCCAGCCACCAGGGGGAGCTCTACTTGCTTTGGCTTCACTTTTGAGGAGCAATTCCACCATCCATCTTTTATACAGTCTATGCTCTGATGAGTCACAACTGGTTAGGAGGCACAAGGGAAATCTACACAATATTAAGGAAGGTGGTCATAATGTCATAAGTGAAATTATCAGATGAGTTATATATCTTTAAAGAAGTTTAGGTAAAAGTTCAGTAAGGCAGATTTGTTCACAGTTTGGGCTACTTCTTCTGCTCCATCCTCCTCATCACTTCTTCTTTTCCCATGCTCCAAAAACCACTTCAGTCTCAATGTCAACGCTAATCAGTCCACAATGTCACTCTAACTAAACCAGCGTCTAGACTCCAAGGGTCACGTCCCGTCCTATGGCCTACAGTAGTAGCAGTGATGCAGAATGTTTACTCTCGCAAGCTCTCTACTTATTGAACCGTCTTTACAGCATGTCTGTGAAATATCTGTGAAGGTTCTCAGTCATCCAGGTCATGATCATATCCAAAAATGTTAAAGAAAGGCAACTAGATTTTGTTGAAGACGTTTCATCTGAGTAGCTTCTTCAGTTCTAAAGGACTGGTGGAGGAGTTGAGGTGTAAATAGGAACATCTGTGGGTGTAGCCCATCACAAAGTTGCTTGACTAGTGTCTAGATGTCTTTATAAGATTAATTCAATTTAGGCTATTTTCAAATTTAACAGTATTCTTTTATATGAGGTCGTTCTGATGTCATGTGTCCTCCCTCCTGGCCTTATCTGCTTTTAATGTATTGGATAAAATGACACAGACAGACAGAGATCACATGAGTCCCCTTCTGGTACTGAAACATCTGAGAGGCAGAGGATATCCGAGATAGGAGAGGGATAGGAAAGGAGGAAGGGATAATACATTTAGATGCAGCTAGGTATAAAACCTTTAAGGTCACTCTGACTAACCAACTAGCCTTGATATTTGACCCATAGGATGCAAAACAAGTGGAACATATTAGAGGAGGTATATGCAAACATGCACCAGTATTCTTTGGTTTTCTGTTTCCTCACTCAACAGGGATCATATCACATAACAGTAGCTATTTATTCAGAGCAACCTGCTCTCTGCTCCCTAGTTGCAGTAGCAGCTTTTCCCCCACAAGGTGGCAGAAGCGGCTCCAACTCTAACAACAGGTTCTAACCTAAATACAGTAGAACCCTCCTGTGGATTATTTTTAGTGTCTGTGCTGGATGACAGCTACAGTTTTCTAGAGACCTGGCTCACATTTTTGTGTGCGTGACTGTACATCATCTCAAGACAGCATGTGACGGGTAAAATTAATGCTGACTGATATACACCAGAGGTAATGAACACTGAAATTAGAAGCTTTAGAGGTGCGTTGATGAAAGACACAGTTCATTTGGCACAATGAAGACATGAAAACAGTGTCTTCTTTTTAAAGCAGGCTGTTTTATATCTCGTCTGTCTTCACCCAGTAGAGGCTGATGGCCGATGGCTGATTTTTTCTCCCTGCTGTCACCATGTGCTCGGCCATTTGTTGGGTTTCTCACCCCAGTATTGTATAATCTTGACTTTACTATGTAAAGTTCCCTGAGATGACTGATGCTTTACTTGGCGCTGCATAAATAAAAAGGATTTGAATGAAATTAAATTTTTAAAAAAAGCGTATTTTCTTGTGTAAATTGAGGATTTCCACTTCTGTCTTTTTAACTGGTAAATTAAAGCAATCTGTTTAATCAGAAAATGAATTAACAAAACTAGAGTTGTCTCGTAGTTGTGGATGACGTTTGTACCTAAATCTACCCAGATTTCCTCTTCTGTCTGGAACACACTGTGTGTAGTAAATTGTAGTAAAGAGTTGTTTTTTTTTGCAGAACATTATGCAGTCGCAGTGAGCATGGCCTTTGACCTTTTGGCTATGGGTGTAATCACTTAATCGTTTTATACTATTAGAGATTTTCCGTCATAACTAGCATAGAAATTCTTCACGCCGTAATCGCCCTTTAACCACCAAACGTTTTAGATCTGGAGAAATTCCTTAAAGGCACACGATCGCTCACTAATGCAAATAAGAGAAATTCTCAGCCAGTTAAAGCCTACAATTCTTTCCAGGACAGAGACCAACTGTCTTGCAATAGCTGACGAGTTAAGAAAGTACCATTTGAACCCTTAATAGTTAACTAGTGAGGTCCAAACAGACCAGACTGATTTTCTTATTTAAACTGCACCCCGACCTGCACATCCTCATTAGCATTTTGTGCAAGTAGTGATCATTTGGCTTTCAATAATTAAACAGGTTGGGCCTTATTACAGTAGCTGACTAGTAAAGATTTTAGTAGTAAGGTCAGAAGATGCTTTAACTGGTTATCTTGTCAACATTTTGAGCTTTAGTTTTTGTGTTTGTTTTTGACTAGTTAAGATTCGTCAGGGCTTCTGCAACTCACCAGTTCACTAGTAAGACAGTTAGAGGTACTAGTGTGCTCCGGACTCTTACTCAAGCATCTTAAAGGGGAACTGCTGTTTTTTACAACCTGGACCTTATTTCTGGCATAAAATACGATTGTTTATTCACCCATATAACTTTGGTGTAATTTGGAGTCGTTTAGCCGATATTTACATCTGCGTATATCCATATAGTGGGAGTGACTGGGGCACCGAAACGCAGCCTCTAAATAACGCATCATCTACCACGAAACTCGTTCATTTCACCAATATTTTGTTATGATACGCTAGTGCTATTCCTCGTTGAGTCCGGAGTTACCTGTTATCATCATGCGGGGTCTGTAGATTGACCTACTAACCTCTGACCTGGATGATGTCATCTCATTTCGGTGCCCCAGTCACTCCCACTATATGGATATACGCAGATGTAAATATCGTCCGAACAACTCCAAATAACACCAAAGTTATATGGGTGAATAAAAGATCGTATTTTATGCCAGAAATAAGGTCCAGGTTGTAAAAAACGGTAATTCCCTTGTAAAGGGTTAGGTTTACTGGTTTGTGTTTCTGTTGGAACTAGACGGACAATTAGTGGCTGAAAACAAGGAGCTCGCAAGTGTTTTTGCTAAACTAGAAAAAGCCAAACTGGTCCAACTAGAGCAGAAAAGTGTGTCTGATATCAAGGAACTATGCTGGAAGCTACAGGGTCCAAGACACTGGAAGTTGCTGCTACCATAAAACCCAAACTATCTTTGGTTTATTTGCAATGTGGGTAATAAAAGAACCAGCATGTGTGAAATAAAAATACTACAAGTATCCTTAGAAGGAGCTAATGACTTAGTTTTATAGTGGACGGGGGCAGGGCCTGCAGGTCTGCCCTCCCTCAGCCTAAGACCGTGCGCTATCCGTGTCGGCCAGCATTGCAACACCGGGGACGTTGTGCAAGCATTTTCTGCATTCCTTCACGGTGAGTGCGAAAGGCCGTTCTCGGGGCTGGACGCAGAGTGTTATCAAAGCAGCCTCCAAGACATTTTTGCTTTATCAGCGCTGCCGGGAGGCTGAGAGGCTGTGTAATGTAGCCGCTCATTTACTCTGGCTGAAAGCAGTGGAGTGCCCCGGGACACCTCCGTTGTCTGACTGTAAGGAGGCTTCTCTGCTTGGGAGGAACTGAGTGACTGGAAATGAAGATAACACATTCCCCTCAGCCTCAGATCTCAGAAGAGATCAATGCGGTTTATATTCCCCTTTGATACTATTTACATTGACTGTAACTTATTAGGCTTTTTTATTATGTAGTGGTTGTTTTTACTTGCATATAGACCGATCAGGCATAACATTATGACAGGTGAAGTAACACTGACCGTCTTCCGACAATTCAGGGAAACTTTTGGACCTGGCATTCATTGGTGTGGATGTTACTTAGACATGTAGCACCCACCTAGACCAGACCAGGCACCCCCACCCCATAGCAATGACACTCCTTGATGGATGTGTGAGGGAAATTCTTAAATGTCCCTTATTATTTTAATATTGTATATGAAACCTAACATTTGTGGATGCGACATTAGACTGTATGTAAGGTGGAAGCTTGTGGTATGGTCAGAAGCTCTGCCTTATGATAATCATGTGGTTGCAAGGTATGAATGGATACGTTGTTGTATGCTCCATTGTGTAATATGTTGTGTGAATTAACATAAGGAACTCACTTTAAGGAGTTCATCCTGAAGGGGAAATTGAGGTACCTCGTCCGTGTATATGTGTTCTGGGAAAAAGGTCGCTGTATATCACACAATGGTGGTTAAAGTGAAGGAGAAGCGTTATGTGTGTCATGAGATGTATGTTGAGATGTTAATACAATGAGTTGTGTCAAGTCATATGTAATCTTATGATGTGACTACAGATATGAACATTGTTTAGGATAGTATAAACGCTGAGGAGAGACTGCCTCTCTTCAGTCATCATCCGTCGCTGATGAGTGCCTCTTGCTTGCAAGCAATAAAGGTTTCTAGAAACTAAATATTGTGTCATAACTTGGTGTTTTGACCAACTCTCATCTGCACTAGACAAGCGACTGACTTGCAGTTGCCACGACAGATGCAGCCACAAAAACGCTTTAGGAAACAACTCAAAAATCATGAAGAACAGCACAAGGTGTTGACCTGGCCTCCAAATTCACTAGATCCCAAACTAATCAAGTATCTGTGGGATGATCCACAGAGGCCCCTCCCCTCAAAGCCATAAGACCCCCCCCACTAACAACATCCTGTTGCCAGACACCAGACCTACCCAATATTGGGCAGGTGGTCGTAATGTTGTGCCTGATCGGGGTAGCTATATCTCGAATCTCTGCAACCGTACACCTCCACTGGATATCAAATGTTCACCGTGGAGCTTGTACTGAAACATGACTATGAGGTTGTACGCTTCACATCCAGCCATCTCAGCCGTAATAAGACCTGACACCTAGAATACTACGCACATGTCTGGCTGAATCCTTAATGACCGGATTTAATCTTCCTGCCTTTAACAATCAGCCTTACAGCTGTTTTATCTACGGCGGTTATTATACTGTATGTGGTACTGAAGGGCTCTGCTCAAAATGCTTTGACCTCGGAAAAAAAAAAAACAAAGAAAGAAGCAAGAACCTGGTTAAAAGTGAAAACAGGGAGAAAGAAAAATGTACCTGACAAAGAGGAGACCGAGGTTGTAATATAAAAAAAAGAGGAGAGTGTTAGATGAAAGGGAAAAAAGAAAAGCCAGGGGGAGGCCTCTGAAAATCAGGCCAGCTCACTGAGCATCGCTCCGCCGTGAGTCGCCCAGATTTAGCAACTTAGCAGACCCCTCTGCTCGGGACATGCCTCGCCACGGCTAGCTCCGTCCGCAGCATTGTTGTGCGTCTTGTTGTTTCCCGGAGGGAGCGTTACGCAAGGGGGGCGAGCCTATTGTGGATTAGCCTTCTGAACAGATGTGCTCCAGGCAGATGCTATTCACCGCTGAGGTTCAATAGCAGGACACACCAACCAATCCAAATCCAGCCACACAACAGAATGAGGTCACTTAGGGGAAAAAGAGACAAGTGGCTGCTGAATACAACGCCGCTGCAACTCATCTCATGGAACTAAAAAAACACAATCTGCGATCGAGCTGCTGACTGCGAAAGGATGGGATTTATTTTTGGGTGGAAAATGCATGCACACATTTGGTGCCTAACCTAAGTTAAGTTTGCAAGCTTGTTCCGTCGAAGAAGTTCAAGTATACAGCGCATGAGCCGGCCTATAAAGATGCTGTAATGATCCAGTCACGAGCAAAAAGCTGAGGTGTGCAGTTTACTCCAAGCTAAGGGAATAAAATCCTTAAAGAATACACAACACGATCAATTTAATCTCATGTTGCTCAGCAAGACGCTGTATATACACAGGATGACAACAAATCTGAAGCCGTTCTACTTCTAAAGAGCAACAATAAAATACCAAGGAGTGTTATTTGCGCTGGTAAACCGCCAGAACACAGTCTGCCGTCTCCTAATTGAGACTGTCTAACACATCCTCCGGGCACCAAGTAATGTTTTCTCTGCCCACAGCACAACAAACACTGGGCTGTTTAGCCGAGGAGCTAACAATAATCTTGGCCGGTGCTGACATTCTGCTGAATTTCAGTGGTGAGATGCCGTTAGGGACGGATACTGATGAGGTTTTATTAGACTCTTTACTGATTCCTCATCAGTTTTCTTAGTGGGCTGCAGTGTGAGAGCTAACTATAGCAACAGCAATCATCATCAAAAAAAAAAAAAAGGACATAACTAGAGAATATTTGAGCAGCATTTTGCGTATTCAAAGAAATAACTTTAACCTGTGTGCTCAACAATAATGTTACACAACACCAGGCTTTTAACAGACGTGCTGCTTGGCTGGGAAGCAGCTTAAATTGTCAGAGGTCCTGTTCAACATTCCTCCTGAGTGATCCAATCACGAGTGGCCAGATTTAAGTACAGATGCAAACACACCCAAGATGAACTGAGGTCGCATTTGAGATTGAGTCGCTAAAACTCTTACTCAACTGAGGTTTTAACTTTCAGGAAAAAACAAAACAAAACAAAGACTATTGCCACTGGGTGCCACAGTGGTGTGGTGGTTAGCACTGATGCCTCACAGCAAGAAGGTTCTGGCTTCGTTTCCATCTGGGCTGGAGCCTATCCCAGCTGTCATTGGGGCGGGAGGCGGGGTACACCCTGGACAGGTCTCCAGTCTATCTCAGGGCTAACACAGACAGACAGACAACCATTCACACTCACACCTACGGCCAATTTAGAATCACCAATGAACCTAACCAGCATGTCTTTGGACGGTGGGAGGAAGCTGGAGTACCTGGAGAGAACCCACGCAGACACAGGGAGAACATGCAAACTCATCACTAGTATTTTCACCCTTAAATTTGAACTCTAATGACAATACAACGAGTAATGTCGTCTTTTTTTCTTGCTCTTACATATTTCCTTGTTGCAGTTTCCAGTAGCGCAGATGCATGGGTACGACATGTTTGCTTTGTAATTTGCTACTTTCTCTTTTCTGCAAAACAAACAAGAGAAAGAACTGATAAGCTTGAAGATATACAACGCAAATCGGCACATTTGGTACCACATCTCGAGTCCCATCCCGAGCTAAGATACAAAGAGATGCAAGCTATTTTTTCTGTGTTTTGTCCAAGGACACTTAGCTAACCTGGCCTTTTTAACACAGACAGCAGCCGTCAGCGTGGTCTGCAGAGATCCTGATCCCACCTCTCTTTATCATCGCATCAAAACAGATCTATGTTGGTAGACATAGATGCTTATTATATATTTTACACCGCTGCAGAAGTGTTGATGCCATGTGTGCCACGTTTATTTGAAGACATACGGTAATTGAAAAGGCTGAACTGAAAAGACACATACTATTATGAAAACCAAACACAGAATCTATTATCCCAACGTAACTTTGGACATGGCAGCTTTGTTTACCTAATTTGTTGGGTTATTAGAGTGTCCAAATGAAATCCGTATTTCAACAGTCCATCCCCTTTGTGTTACATAAATCGTTCATTTCAGCTCGGGGTAGTAGAGCAGAAAGAAACTAGATGAAGCAGAGTCAGCGTCGTAGGACGATCTGAACTATAAATGAGAGCTGAAAGGATGAGGTGGCACCTGAGAGGACTCATCTGTCGCTGTGCTGCATCAATAAAGGGAGAAGACGGGCGTGTTGGCTTTGAATCAGAGAAGAGGGAACTCAGTCACAATCCCTTCTTACTAATCCTAACCTCACCAAAGTGTTATTTTTTTAAAGATACTGATTAAGATTCCTGTTCGTTCTGCTGAGCAACGATCGCTTCAGCCCACGATGTGAACATATAGAACTGAATGTTCACTGTGTGCACAGCGCTTTAGTATTCACACACAGTAGTTATTCAAAGGGTGGAACAAGAGGAAATGGTTTATGTCCTTGAGAGTCTGATTTCATGGAAGTCTGCCAAGCAGATGAGGAGAAATCCTGTGTGAAAAGACGACATTTTGTCCTCGGATAGGTGTAAAAAAAAAAGAGAGCGTGCTCGGTTTGTTATGTGGCAAATTAGATTTTGATATAAGCAGAAACTAAAGTAGCTAAGAATGTAACCAGAGGGTTCAAGGATTGTGGGGAGGGATCACCTGATGAGCTACTGTAAATCAGATCCAGATGCATGTCTTTTGTAGTTACTGTAGTCACTAAACAACACATGGCATTTGCTGTGTGATGTAAAAGATCTATATTTCTTGCAATTTTATTCATATCAAAGCACTTGCACGCCACCAAAATCATTTTAGCTGGTTGTTTTAGCACGGTATCGTACTGTAAATTCACTGCAATATGCAGCATGTCTAGGGATTTGAGCAGCCGGCCTGGGACTAGAGGGTACCTGCTATAAATCTCAGACCTGAAAAGAAGTAATACGCAAATGTTGAGCCTTGGCAACCACGGCTGAAGTTCCCCCTGAGCAAGGCACCTAACCCCTAAAGCTCCCCAGGTGCTGCACTCAGCTCCCCGCTGCTCTAAATGTGCAGACTTGATAGGAATGCACGGGTTAAATGCAGAGAAAAAATGTCCATGTGTCTAAAGCCTCCCACTTAAAAATCTCCTTCAATAGGTCTGTCTCTCGGTGGACAGAATTAGTCACAGTCAGAAAGACAGGAAACTTCACAGGCGTGTAGTTGAGATCAAAATGAAGCCCGAGTATAAAAGACAGCAGTGCTCACTGGCGTACGACTATAAAAATGGATGCTTTCACGCCACGTGTGCAGCTGTGGCAAGCACAACGTCACATGCTAGTATTGCTAAAATGCACACACGTTTGTTCGAGGTGAAATAAATGGGCTCATGCACCTTGCAACACCAATGCTAACATACAATCAACGCTTTGGGACTTCTCTGCGTCACGAAATTGAAATAAGCAATAATGTTATCTGCTTTTTCCACTTGCACCGCCTCGGATCAGCCCCAGACAAAGGATGCTGCGCTCCATCTATATGGTACGAGTCATGAGTCATAGAAATCTCATCAATATCTACTGAGATGTCTTCCTATGGAGCAAAGTGTGCAAAGGTCAGTATGAGTCCAGATAAGCACAAACTTTTCTACTAACGTCTTACTTTCTCCTATGCAGCCACGGGTCTGCACTCAACAATCTGACCTGCCTCCAATCACATGATCAAATATAAGAGGTGTATGTGTTTGCACAGGGCTGGATGAGAAAAAAATCCCTGCAGAAAGCTCAACACATCATAATCAGTGCTAGATTACCTATCTACTGTACGTCTACAAGTCTCTTATGGTTCTTCTAATTTAAATAGTTCAGGCTTCATCCTCATCAGGTGACAGCAGCTGCTTGATAACGCTCAGGAAGGTGGTGAAAGAAGCTAAGCAGCTCCACTCTGAGATACTACAGCTCTCATCCAGTGACTTCTCCCTGAAAAGGGCTCAGAGAGATCACTAACTACACCCCTAAAGCCTCCCACTTCGCGTATGACTCGTGCTTCCTCCTCCACCGGCGCGAAGAACAACTCTCTCCACGCTCTTTAGCCCTGCGCTGTAAATACCTCACAGACATTTTCAACACCTCACCGGAGACACGTCACGTGCCGGCCTGATTCGAAACCTCGGGCCATCATTCAGCACTCAGCACCGCAGGACTTAACGGCTGCAGACCCGCCGCCCTGACCTGGATCCCCCTGCAGTTCACCTACACAGCTAAAAGGTCTGTAGGTGATGCATTAAACATGACACTCCACTTTATCCTCCAGCGGTTGTGGATTTCAACACCATTATCCCTTCCTTGCTGCGGGACGAGCTCTCCCAGCTGAGTGTACCTGACTCCATCTGCAGGTTGGATCACAGGCTTCCCGTCGGACCGGAGGCTGGGGAAACAGACGTTTAGACTCGCGGACCACCAGCACCGGTCGGTTCCCCCCTGCCTTCTGCACTTCTGCCTGCACACACACAGCCTGCACCGCCAGTCAACAGTCTGTCACGTTTGTGGACGACGCCACCCTCGCTGGACTCATTTCTGATGGGGATGAGTCCGCTCGCGGGCAGGAAACTGACCCTCTGGCGTCCCGGTGTGACCTGAACAACCTACAGCTGAACAATGTAAAAACAGAGGAGACGGTCATAGACTTCAGGGAAAAAACGCTGCCCCACTTGCCACCGTCATCGTAAGCAAATCCTCAGCTGACTCAGTTGTGAGAGTCCTTCAACTTCCTGGGACCAGTCATCACCCAGGACCTCAAACTTTCTAATGCACTTCCTGCAGCAGCTTAAAAAGTTTAAAGAAAGTTGAAACCTCTACATCTCCATCATGGAGTCCATCCTCAGGGTAAAGTTGGACTGCAGCGTATCATTCGCTATGTTGACAGGGTGATTAGCTGCAGTCTGCCATGTCTAGAGGACCTGTATACCTCCAGGACATTTAGGAAGGCAGGAAAGTTTGCAGCCGACACAATGAAACGCAGCACCTCTGGCAGGAGGCCATCGGGATGATAAACTCCTAATTCCTGTCAAACTGTAACCCAACGTGGGATGTGCAAAAATGTGAAGATTTGTTACTGCAGAGCACTCAGCAACTGCAAACCCTCACGTGGGTGTTAGGAGCACCACAACAAGTCATTACAAATTCTTCTTTACATAAACAGACACTGGGATGAGCTCATAGCTGTGGGAGTGCGGCCATGTGGAATGATTTGGTGACGGTTCAGTTCCCCTCTGCTCATTACTATTTTCTATCATGTTGGTATTCATGTCCTTGAAGATACGCGAGCTATGGTAGGAGTTAGGTGAAATCTATACAAAATATCCTTGCACGGGAGATGGAAGCTTTTATTAGATACACTGGCGTAGCACTTATCCTCTAAATCAGATCTTGTTCTCAAGTGAAATCTTCCTAAATGGATGCAACAATGCTACATTCATTTTTCGGTCAGTAGCAGGACTCAGGAGTAGTAGGAGTCAGTAACCTGGACTATACGGCCTGGTCCCTGTACCAGGACCTCCAAGTAGAAAGGGTTGGTGTCCGAAACCAGTACCTTCCTTACAATTCCCTGACTAATGTGAGCAATGAGCCAGGCATCTTCACAGATCAGCCACAACATTAAAACCACTGACATGAGAAGTAAATATCATCAACCATCTTGTGACAGTTCAATGTTCTGCTGGGAAACTTTTGGACCTGGTATTCATTCATGTGGGTGTTACTTAGACATGTAGCACCCACCTAGACCAGACCAGGCACCCCCACCCCATAGCAATGACACTCCTTGATGACACAGAAACACACACAAAAACACTTTAGGAACAACTAAACAAAACATGAAGAACAGCACAAGGTGTTGACCTGGCCTCCAAATTCACTAGATCCCAAACTGATCATGTATCTGTGGGATGATCCACAGAGGACCCTACTAACAACATCCTGTTCCCAGACACCACAGGACACCCTCAGAAGGCCCATGTCCAGTCTCTGATGAGTCACAACTGTTAAGGAGGCACAAGAGAGACCTACACAATATTAGGAAGGTGGTCATAATGTTATGCCTGATCAATGTATGTCATTGTAAACTGTGTGGACTTAATGTCTCCTCAGTGGTTACTGCCAGTCTTTATATTATGTGAAAAACATAAACCTAAATGAATGTTTTGCTTTTAGCCGATCCACAAACAGACTACAGCAATTTCTTCATTTGAGCATAATGTAGACTGACCGGCAGAGCTATTAGTCCGTCTGGGGCAGCTTGTTGGTCCAAGTGGTGTGAGCTATCTATATTGCATTATCTAAATAAAGGTAAAAACATTATTTTTTAATAAAGAAAAAAGAGAATATCTGTGTGTTTTAGTCCAACGGCCAATTAAAAGACATCTTTCTGTCAAACCCAGAGCTGTCTCAGAGGGTGGCTCTGTCATCCCCAATGCATCATCCTGTCAGTATAGAAACCACACTGTGTTAAACGTTAGAACAATGGCACGTTACTGTGCCACAGTGGACGCTACCCAACAAGGCTGCCATTGACGGCTTCCGAGCTACGGTTGCTCCGTGCTGGCAGCTACGTTGCTGCAGACATGGACCTACCCAACTCCAGAAGACTTCACAACAAATAACCACAGTCAGTAGAGGAAAGTGAGAGACCAGTGTGTGCATTTGCTGCCGGTATAGATATTACCTTTACTAAGGTTGCCATGTTTGTTCCTGTTAAAGAAACGCCTTTGAGCTTGCTCTGGGGGTTTCCGGACGGGTTTTCTTAAATGTCTCGAGACAAATTGTATTATTATTGACGCTATATTGAATTGAATGTCTTTGAAATCTGTTATTTTGCAACCATTGTGGGACAGAGGTTGTTTCTTAACAAGTTCCATAAGTTCCATTCAGCTAAAGCGACCAACTACCGAAGCCAAGTTACATCCTATCAGAGCCGGCTATCTTCTGCATTCAGATCAATGCTAGAAAGCTTCCCAGCTGCTGCTCGCCTATGAGCAGCAGTAGTGGGAACGTGGGTGTGCTGCAGTGCTGCAGCAGGGGAGGCCTGACACATTACAAAACCGATGCTGCTATTTCTGGAGCTAGAGATGCTCACAAGTCAAGAGGTGTGCTGCTGTGTATTTAGGGGCGTAGGTGCTCGGATGCAGGTCCAACTGTCCTCGTCGCTGCTAATCACAAAATGCCGTCTGGCGCTCTAAACGAGCAGCAGGGTGGTGAATCAAAGAATAACGTGTGACACTGCAAAGTTTGGACAAAGGCTGACAAAGACCATTCCCCTTGAGAAGACACTAGAACAGTTTATTATATTTATATAGGATCAAGTCTTAAAGCCCCAGAGCAAGCGCTATGGTGACCGTGACAAGAAAAACCCTCTTTTTAGCAGGAAGAGCTCATATCCCTATCAGCTCGAAGCCGGTTATATAGAGAGACAAAGACAATGGAGGAGAAAAGGGGAAGTGAATATGTGAGCAGATGAATTTATGCATGCATCCGGATGAAGAATACACGCAGCATATATGAAACAAAGAGAAGTTAGAGTTATTGACATGCCATGCAGTCGTAGCACACGAATGCATGGGTAGTGAGAGAGGGGAGTGTAGAGGACAGGTGCTCAGTGCATCATGGGAAGTCCTCCAGCAGCCGAGACCTATAGCAGCTAAACTAAGGGACGGCTCAGGGTCACCTGAGACGGCCGTAAGCCCTATGAGCTTTATCAAAAAGGAAAGATTTAGCAGAAAGGTTTTCTGCCTCCTGCACCCAAACTGGGAGCTGGTTCATTCACTTCTACCCATTTTTGAAAGTCAAACACAATAAAGCCTGATGCAAGAGAAAGTGAAACCATCGATCGGGGTTATATAGTAACATGAGGTCTCCCCTTTTCTCCTCCTGAGCTGGGCCTTTAACCCTCGTATTGTCCTCTGGGTCGAATGTGACATGACTACTGCCAATAAATTCTGCAAATAAGCGTCCAGTATATAGTAATTAGTTGAAAAGAAGGTGGCTTAACTATGTGTGGCACAGAATTTGGGTTATCAGCTTCATAAACAGTCAGTTTTGACCCAAGAGGATGGAAGTTGCATGGGCGTCAGGAAACCGGTACCAGGGTTAAGGGCCTTGCATGTAAGGAGGAGGATTTTAAATTAAATTCTTTTAGCATTGCAACAGATGCATCATGGGAACAAGGACGAGCTTCAGGTAGTCAATGACGGTACATGCGCCACGTGCAACAACCTATAGGATCATACCCTCGCCATCTGCAGAGGGTGCAAGCTAACATGTAGAAACACCAGGAAAGTCTGCCAATTATGTAAACAGCAGTAAACTGAATGTGGCTCCTATAGATGTAGTAAATGTTGCTCAGCTGATTCATCTTTCACAGTAAAGGGTTAGAAAAGACGCTCATTAAATCGTTACAGCTGAGAGCTTTAGGGATAGATTGCTCAATGCCATTAGTTATGACTCTGTGCTGAAGAGTAATCTGAGGTTGTCCTTGTTTTCTTCTATTAATGATGAACGATTACGGAGGACTTTATACGTCGTTAAAATATATTTCTCAGCTACTTAGTCTAATGCCACGTTCTTTGCAGCCTCTATGACGTCTTTAAAGTGCGGATTATACCAAGAAACTACCTGCATTTCATTTCAAGTAAATAATGAAGGAATTACGCCCTTAAATTTAGTTGGAGCACTATCAGATCAGGCATCCACTGTAATAAGAATTAATCTCAATCCAGTCCATTACTGTGAAGTGACCAGACATTAGAGGGTTTGAGGAAATACCATCAAGTGTTGGGTTTCTCTGCCAAATGTCACATTGAGATCAAGTGTTTGTTTACATTCTGAGAGAAGCCAGTTGAGTCTGCTAATGAATTCAATAAAGCTAAAAAAAAAAAAAAAAGAGGAAAGGGTCGGCGCTGTGCACCGACTATCTCGCCGTAATTCCTCTTTGACATCTATCTGAGAGGAACGGCCCTGATGTGAACCGCAGCCAGAGTTACGCCTAATGGCATGACACACACAGTGGATAGCAAAGTAATTTCATAAAGCGTGAGTCACGACGGCGGCCATTATCCTGACCGATGCTATTCTAGTCGGATGAGGTCATTTAAAAAGAGAGATAAATAAAAAAAGTCGAAACAGCTGCTGCGGACGAATAAAAACTTGCTGAGGGAGAACAGACGGCAGGGACGACACTAAACTAACGCAAGAACATAAAACACAAATACAAATCTTGGTGAAACATGCGGCAGCACATTAACAATCAAAGCTATCTACGGTAAACCAACAATGTAGTGTATGTTGTAGTGTACTCTAGTATCAATCAGTGATCCACAGTTCAGATTTTCTGCTGCTCAACTCATTGCCACGTTGCAGCTGCATGTTTTGAATGTGATAGCAGATAAACCAGAATCCTGAAACCAGGTGATTGTTTGCTTCCATATAACTGAACTGACATCTAGAGGTGTGCTTTGATGATGATGACGGGAGTTGCCGCGGCCTGATCCTACGTGTCCCAACAGCGTTTGCGTTGTCTATCAGCAAACTCTTCTTTTTTGATAGTTTTGGAGCAAAGACAGAGGAGGGTGTGGCGAGGATGAAATGCCAAAAATGATCTTCAGTAGGAATCAAATTAAGGACATTGCAATTGCATGACAGCAGAGTCCTGCCACATGTTTTTAGTTTCTGTTATGACAACATTATACAGGTAATTAGATCATAAATGCAATCTCTGATACAAATTAGATCGACATAGAGGAGTGCATGCCCTCCAGCACTGCACACAGAGCCGAGTATTACTTTTAAGACTCTCATCTTGAAACTACCATTAGTCTTGGAGATAAGCTCTGACAACAGACCAGGAACTGACATACATGAGCTACCATCCAACAGTGTAGGTAGTGGGATAGTGGTGTAGTTACTCACTAGGTGTAAGACCGTTGTAAGAGTGGCTCCGTCTTTTACCAAAGTAAAAACGCACTCAAGCCTAGAGTCCGAGCATATAGCTGACGCGTGCTTCAAATGAAAAAGTTTCAGTCCAAGTCTTCCGATTAACTGTTTACTGAACTCTTTAAAACAATTACAAAAATAAACATGGACAAACACGGTCAAAAACTAATGTGCTCTCTCGGATTTCTGTTTCAACTGAACAATTACGCAACACATAACACATGTAAAATCTGACCAATTACAGGCCGGGGGTGATAACACGCCACGAAAGGCGCATTGCACATGAATCAAACAAAAATCAAGCCAAAATAGCTTTTCACTAAATGGCTCTAACAACCGTGTTACACATATATTCAGAGTTAATATTATTACAATGAGTCGGTACTGAGCATAGACTGTATATAAATATGGACACCAACATGTCACCACTTCCTTGCATTGGACAAATTGACTCAATTTTCAGGGATACAGGCGGCGCTATCTTGCGAGTTTGGAGCCACGGTCTGCGCAGTACGATATCGATAACCTGAAAGCAATCTGCTTTACAGAGCGGTTGGCATGGCAACTGGTGGTCGCCATTATGTCACATCCTGTTTCCATAGCGTCAAATAACTAAAACGAAACTTATTCAAAAGACTGACACTTGAACATTATATTAACTACAAGAAATGACAAAAACTATCCTTGAAAAAAAATGTATTTGACGTGTATTTTAGCGTTTTAGTTTGACCCAAGTCCCGCCCACTAACATGGAGGGGGTGGAGCTTATGACCTATACTGCGGCCAGTCACCAGGGGGAGCTCTACTTGCTTTGGCTTCACTTTAGAGGAGCTGTCCCACCGTCCATCTTTATACAGACGATGATACTGAGTCATTCTATCCATTATAATACATTCTTGTGTCATCGATGACAGCGTTTGTGAAATCAAGGTAAGGTTAGTGTCAGCGAGCAAAGTGAATCTTTGGGAAACTATTGTCAGTTCATGTAAGAAATCAAACAGAACCTACAAACACCACAATGACTGAAAAACACTCTGCAATAAAATTATTCATATCTGTCTGTTTAGGATTTTTAGTTTTAATTAACTATTTTTCTTTTGTACTAATGCTAGTTTTACAAGCATTATGTTAATGACGTAAATACCTTCTCCACCACTATTCCACTATAATAGTCTTAAGGGTCCAAGGTCCCTAAAAATACAAAACACTTCACTAGAAACCTCATGACACTTGAGCTAGAGTAAAAAAAAATCGGTGTCAAAAGAATTCTTACCTGTTCCATATTCTCTCTGAGGCTCAGCTGCAAGTGCAGATAACTGTAATATAAATGTGGACAGCTTGTCCTCAAAGGCTCTCACTGTGTTGCACAGAATGTGGCAAAATCCTTCAAGGGGATGCAAAAAAAAAAAAAAGAGGAGGAAGAGAGGAATTCAAACAGTCTGACTACTTTCTTGTCTCGGTTTTTGTACAACCAGGCCCTTGACTGCCTTTGAGGTAAATGTGAGGTCTGTATGTGGTGGTAGGGGAGCACTATTGAGTCCTGTAGGATTCCTCTTGTGTAGATCAAGTACTGTAAATGCAAAACGAGGTGATGGAAATTCACCCTTAACTGTCAAGTTATATTGCCATGAGCAATAAAGTGTGGATCTGAGAGACAGTCTGATTGGCGGTGGTGGTGCTTTACAAACACTTATCTGAAAGACTGTGAATATCAAAATCAAATTTCACCGCAATCTGGTCGGAAACCGTCGGGATACTTTGCTCTAGTCCAATATTAGAGCAACGTGTCTCATGCTAGTTTCCTGCTGGAAGGCCGGGTAGACACAGACAGAAATGGACGTCTGACATGAATGCCATTTTTAGGTCAAACTGCAAGTGGGGCAAGAAATTGTTTAGCATTAAGTAAATGGACCACGGCTGGTTTACAGTAAAACTAAGAGGACAGGGCCTCTGCAGTAGATGCAGCGTTTTGCGGCACACTTTCAAATGATTTAAGTTCACGTCCAAGTAGCAAGTCTTTTTGATTCTGTCAAATTAAAATCATTAAATCAGATGCAATACATAAAAAAATACAACGAGCAATGTTTATAATACCGTATATAACACTGTAGATGCACCTGAATAATAAACGAGTAACATTAAAAAGGCCAGAGATGCTAAAAATGTGTCTGCTCTTGCCTGGAACCCGTTTCGGTTTGCAGTGTGTTGATGTTATTGTTGGAAGCCCGCTGCGTTTTCACCTCCAGGGGGATTGGCCACAGTTTCAATGCAGCGATTAATTCCTACTAGTGCATTACATAACACTATTGTCATAGATGTGGCTGATGTGCTTCATGCAACATGCAATAGTAAATTGATGCTGCGCAGCTACTGCTGATGTGAAGCTGTTTGCTTTGGGGCATGAAGTGTAATGTGTCATTAAACTCAAATGACATAAATCACTGTTTGAAGAGCCAAAGATTCTGAGCCAAGGACTGTAACATGAAATTTCATATGATATATACACCAATCAGGCATAACATTATGACCATCTTCCTAGTATTGTGTAGGTCTACCTTGTGGTGACTCATCAGAGAATGGACATTGGCCTTCTGAGGGTGTCCTGTGGTGTCTGGTAACACAATGTTGTTAGTGGGGGGTCTTTGAGGGGAGGGGCCTCTGTGGATCATCCCACAGATACTTGATCAGTTTGGGATCTAGTGGATTTGGAGGCCAGGTCAACACCTTGTGCTGTTCTTCATGTTTTTTGAGTTGTTCCTAAAGCGTTTATGTGTGTGTGTCTGTGTCAGGCTGCATCCTGCTGAGGATGGCTGCTGCCATCAAGGAGTGTCATTGCTATGGGGTGGGGGTGCCTGGTCTGGTCTAGGTGGGTGCTACATGTCTAAGTTACATCCACACCAATGAATGCCAGGTCCAAAAGTCTCCTAACAGAACATTGAATTATCACAAGATGGTTAATGTCATTCACTTCTCCTGTCAGTGGTTTTAATGTTGTGGCTGATTGATGTAAGTGTTTAACTGACATCAATGACAATATCAAAAAGCTTCCTGTTTCTTTGCACAGTGGGACTGAGTCAGCGACTATGACAGGAGAGAAATAAATGTCTGACTTCAGTTTTCTACTAATGGAACAACTTGTCTTTCTTCTGAGTTTGTACAATCACCTGCAGACTCTTTGAATGAGGCCATCTGCTCGGCTCACAACATGGGTCTTGTGTTACTATTTGTCACGACACTCGCCAAAGTCACTGATGATCAGACAGGATGTAAACAATACTCAGTCCAGAATATTTAAACCAATTTATTTAGAGATAAAAAAATGAAACTTGAAACAGGAAATGGATCTTTAATCTGCTATGGATGTTTGAAGTAATTCTGCTGTCCGTCTTCATTTTCTCATTCAAATAATAGTTTAGTCTGCTTGCTCGTAATAAAAAGGTGACCACGACCAAGTGAAAGTTCACCGATCAGCCACAACATTAAAATCACTGACAGGAGAAGTAAATAACCATTGACAATCTTGTGACAATTCAATGTTCTGCTGGGAAACTTGTGGACCTGGCATTCATTGGTGTGGATGTTACTTAGACATGTAGCACCCACCTACACCAGACCAGACACCCCCACCCCATAGCAATGACACTCCTTGATGGCAGCAGCCATCCCCAGCAAGATGCAGCCTGACACAGGCACACACACAAAAACGCTTTGGAAACAACAAAAAAAAAACATGAAGAACAGCACAAGGTGTTGACCTGGCCTCCAAATTCACTAGATCCCAAACTGATCAAGTATCTGTGGGATGATCCACAGAGGCCCCTCCCCTCAAAGGCCACCACAGGACACCCTCAGAAGGCCGATGTCCATTCTCTGATGAGTCACAACTGTTTTGGAGGCACAAGGGAGACCTACACAGTATTAGGAAGGTGGTCATAATGTTATGCCTGATTGGTGTATAATTATAAGCTTAAGTCCATTAGCACTGTTTGCTCTCATTGCCCTGGGGTACAACTGCACCCTCTCTCTAACCATTCAGGTCAGTTGTTCTGGAGTGTGATCGCTGTGCTCACACCAGCCCAAACAAACCAAGGCGGGGTCACTTATAAATAGAATTTAAACTGCTAGAACATGTCAAAATGTACTTAATAATAAAGCAGATTTCTTTTTTTGTGCCTTGATTTCTCGAGGTAACACTATAGAGGTCTGGTAATTTGCAAATTCAAACAGTTTCAGCCTAATGTTTAATCCCCTGAGGCCGACACTGTCTGATGATATCAGGACGGAAAACCCTCTCTCCTGCTACAGTAGCAGGAACGCCTCCGAGCAGCGATAGAGGCTATTCTGACAAAATCTCCACTCCTCAACCGTTATATTATTTAGTAATGAGTGACAGCGAGCCTATAGTTTTTTGTTTTTTTTGGCCTGCTATTACACATCTCCACTAGCTCCACTTTTACAGCAGCAGTCCATTGAGTCACGTGGTCTCTAGTTAACCAGAGTAACCACTTAAAGACTTATTAGAGCTCCATAATGCAGTCCCATTGGGCCCGACAGCAGAAACCAGACGAGAGCTGCAGGAGTTCATATGCACTGATAATCAGTCAGATCCACTAAGAGGAAGTGGTAGCGGATGAATTATTCTGTGGAATCGTGTATTAATGTCTGCATTTCTAATAATAATAATAATAATAATAATAACAGGTCAGTGAACAGTCAACAAAAACTTCCACACAGGAAAGTAACCTGCAACCACACACATACACCGGACACAGCCACACTCCCATTCAGGCTCATAAATAGTCGGAAACAGCGTATAGGGATCAATACACAGGATGATTCAGACTGCACAGCCCAAAAAAAATGCTCCCCAAACCAAATATAGCCTCTGAGATATAATACCCCAGACTGAATTCACCTCCCAGCTGCAGAGATCAAGCCAAGGACAGAGAGGCTGAATGTGCCTTGTGTAAAATTTAGCAAAAGAAAGCAAGCCTTTTAGTCGTATAGACCGCGACCGGACGAATGCACTGTAGCAATTAATAGCATAACGGTGTCACGGCCTTGACGGATGAGGGAGTGCAGTTTGGCCAAAAATGGACACTGGCCTTCTTTCCTTGAGCAAGCAAAACAAGACAGCTAGCTTAATCAGATTCACACAATAGGTACCACTTCAGAGTGTTTTTTTTTTTTTTTTAATTATATCTTCTTTTTTCCTCAGCAAAGAAACGTGTATTTCAATTTTAAAATTTCCTGCTACGGCGCTTCAGCCTGGCTCAAGACCTTGGCCTCGACGCACACAGCTTCGATTTGCTGAAAACGTCCGAAATCGACACAAACATGCTAAGAAGTGTGGACGAGGTGGACCCAGCTGACTGGTGGGTTGTAAGTCAACTTAAAATTTATCAATTTTAGTTCTTCTAATGCTGGGCTATGCTAAGCTATTGACAAAACTGAACAAAATAAGCCACTTTGAACTCAACGTTTGATAAAGTCAGGCTGAATAAAAGAATAAAGTGCAACAGAAGACCACAAGAGAAAAGGAGAAATACAATAAACAACGGTTAAAACAGCTGCAGCTGGAGTAGTCCCTAGTTTAGTTCAATCTGGGTCAAAGTCACAGAGTCCTACCTTTCGAGTATATCCCAATAAACCAATTGTGCCTCGTGCAAATTCTTTCAAAGTCATGCACGCGATCCATTATAACGGTGTTTTTTTAATATCCTTCTTGTCCAACCTGAGACGACCCCACTGGCATCGCCCAGGTTACTTTCTCAGACTTAACGAAGCTCCTCCAGAAGCACAAACCCATTACAATTTATAAAGCCCCGTCCGACAAGAGACGGGCGCTCTGGTCGTCTGCCACGTGTGCAGTTTAGGGTTCAGCATCAAGACGTTTTTGAAGGTCAGTGTTAACGCTGACATTTTATTTTTGTTTTTATTACAGGGTGGATGTCAGCTGCTTCACCTCTTTTTTTGTCTAATCATTTATTTATTTATTTATTTATTTTAAGGCCTCAAACATTTCTAGACATAAATGCATTCTTATAAAGATGCCTCGGGAAAAAGCGGACCAGCGCTCTAATGTGCAATCAGCTCGCATCGCAGCCATCACACAAGGTGGAAGCCACAAACTCAAACACATTTTTTTTCATTTAGGAGCATCGCCAGCCTCGATGTGTGCCAAACGCAGACACCGCCATACCAACGCAATCCCTGCACCCACACACACATACATATACATATATATATATATATGCACGGTGCCGAACACCACTCGCTGGCAGGTGCAGCCTCTGAGCTCTGAGTGACTGCCAAACATACAATGTTCCAGGGCTACGATACACTGATGGAAGCCAGTGGAGGGGGGGTTGGAGGGGGTTTGGAGGGGGGTGGAGGGGTGGTCGAGCACCACCGGCCATGCTAGCACGGCTAGCAGGTAGCATGCACACAGACCAGTCACACATGCTAACGATGGAGCGACGTACATCTCCCACACACACACACACACACGAGAGAGAGAGAGAGAGAGAGAGAAGAAGAATCCAGGCAGAGGACATCCCGAAAACCTATTGTCCCGGGGTGTGGTGAGGTTGACACAAAAACACAGACAGATGGATGGAGGAGATGGACGGATGGAAAGGATGGGAAAGGATGGATAGATAGCTCACCGGTTTGCTTTCTTCCTTTTTCTTCCACCTTCTCTCAGCACATTATCCAGGGCAAGTGTGCGTGCATGTACATGTATGTGTGTGTGTGTATATGTGTGTGTGTGTGTATATCTCTCTCTATATATATATATATATGTGTGTGTGTGTGTGGCAAGCCAGCGAAGGATAACACACTGCTACATCCCCTCCTCTGCCTCTTTCTCTCTCCTCCCCGGGATTTATTTAATTATTTCCTCTCTCTCTCTCTCTCTCTCTCTCACTCACCCTTTCTTCCCTGCTCTCTCCTCACAGCTGACAGTCGCCTAGCTTTACTCTCCCCCTCCCTCCCCTCTCTCTCTCTGTCTCTCCCCCTCCCTCTTTCTCCTTTTCGCTTCCAGAGCTTCTCGTCCTCAAAGAAGTTGTCGCCGTTTTTTTGTTGGTTTTTTTCTGTGGCATGAAAGACAAGAGCCAAAAATAGAAGAATTATAAAAAAATAAAAATCGAGTGCTTGTCTTGTCTATTAAGGGGCGATATCTGCACAGCACAATGCACTCCCCCTCCTTTTTCTCTCTCTCTCTCTCGCTCTCTTTCTCTCCCCGTCTTTCAGTTTCACATTGTGTACTTCAACCCGGCTTATGTGATGCAGCAGTGCTTTAAGCTCCTCCCTGGAGAAACAGCGGTGCCACCCAGCTGAGAGAGAGAGAGAGAGGAGGATGCTGGGAAATAGCGGTGGCAGCAGTGGCAGCAGCAGCAGCAGCAGTGGGAGAGGTGGGATGAAGGGGGTGGAGGGAGGGGGAGGGAGGAGGAGGAGGGGGAGACAGGGGCTGTGGGGGGATGGGCGGGACTTGGCGGTGCTGTCAGAGAATCCGCTGCGAGGCATAAGCCTAGCCCGGCCTCCCTCCCTCCGCTCGGCGCATCATCCAGGATTTCAATACTTCAACCTCCTCCCACCCTCCATCCTTCGTGCTGCACACAGAGGGCGGTCTGTTCCCTCGTCACACAAACACAAATACACATTAAAGCCTAAAGAAGAGAAAAACAAAACAAACAGAAGGGGATCCTTGTCTATTGTCAGCTGTACCGTTTCGTTTGATCTTTAAAGACTCTGGAGTTTGTACTTTGTGGTGAACAACAATAAGAGGAGGGCAGCAAACCTTCATCTGCCCCGTAGATAGATTATAATAAATGTGGTGACTCCCCAGTGTTTATCTACTGCAATCATGACACTGACATTTTGAATTCTACACCAATCAGCCACAACATTAAAACCACTGACAGGAGAAGTAAATAACATCGACCATCTTGTGACAATTTATTGTGGTGCTGGGTAACCTTTGGACCTGGCGTTCATTGGTGTGGATGTTACTTAGACATGTAGCACCCACCTAGACCAGACCAGGCACCCCCACCCCATAGCAATGACACTCCTTGATGGCAGCAGCCATCCCCAGCAGGATGCAGCCACAAAAACGCTTTAGGAACAACTCAAAAAAAACAAGAACATCACAAGGTGTTGACCTGGCCTCCAAATTCACTAGATCCCAAACTGATCAAGTATCTGTGGGATGATCCATAGAGGACCCTCCCCTCAAAGACCCCCCCACTAACAACATTGTGTTACCAGACACCACAGGACACCCTCAGAAGGCCCATGTCCATTCTCTGATGAGTCCCAACTGTTTTGGAGGCAACAAGGGAGACCTATATAATATTAGGAAGGTGGTCATAATGTTATGAGTGAAATTATCAGATGGGTTACATTTGTTTGACTCCCATAGGTGAAATTCAGCATAGAGCACAAGTTCTGGATGGTCAATCTTAAAGTGCACATATTAGAATAAAGCCACTACTACCTATATTTTATCCAATATACAATTAGGGCTGTGCTAAACAAAAGAGCACTTTTAAAACACATCAGATCTCAGTTGGGAAAAAAAATCATGCTGGATATCTATACTGATACGCACTCAAGGTAATCCCAAAAATCTAAGTAAAATACGCCTCCTAATGAGGTGCAACCTGGGCTTAAAGTACACACTCACAGCTTTAATTCAAGAGTTCGATCAAAAATCTCATAAGAAACATATAGAAACTTCAAACATTATTATTCACAAATAATAAAATTCTCCTCTTTTAAACCTCTTAAGACTTATCCTTATTGTTTGATTTATTCTTAACCAGTGATATCTTAATGATCTTATTAGTTTTAGGTCTAGGGCTTTATGTTGTATCTGTGTCTGGAATCATAAGCCACTGTAAATTATTGACTGTTCTCTCTCTGAATAAAGCAGCTCTGTGTTCCCCTCCTCTTTAAATATATGTAAATCAATAGCAAGCAAATTAGGTTTAACCAGGAGGAAAAGCAGCAGGAGAAGACACGGTTATTACTGTCACACATATAATATTACATATCATCCACAGGGCGCTGCAAGCAAAGCTTCGCGACACACTCAGTTCACACTCCAGTGGTGTATGCAGGCCTGTACCAGTACATCCTTCAATACCTGACCTCAGAATGAGACGTCTGATGCTTTGCTCTAGTATCTATCACCACTTATCTCCTAGAATTGAAGGTGGCTGAAGCCTAAATAAGCTATCACTGGGCCACAAGTATATCCTAGACAGCTTATCACAGGGCTAACACAGAAATACAAACAATCATTCACACACATACGCACACCTATGGTCAATTCAGAATCACCACTTAACCTAACATGCATGTCTGTGGCATGTGGAAAGAAGCCAGAATGCACTACTTCAATAGTTGCATTGGATGCAAACGATACTACATATGGTACATCACAGCTTATATGATTCATTTATTATCTTGATCACCTGTCCAAGTTGAATCTTATGGCTTCAACTCCTTTGACACGTTATGTTCAATTTGCAAAAGGAAATATTATTGACTCTGGTGCCATAACATTGGCTGAGCACGGTCATGCTCTAAAAAGGTGTCCTTTCCTTTAACAAAGCCATTTTAATGTGCCACGTTAGTTAGCAGGTTAGCTTAGCAAACCCCAAAAACTGTGACTGAGTTTGAGCTTTCACCTCCTCTGTCAAGGAAAGTGGCCTTGAGGGTACTTTGTGTGGGTGACATTAGTAGTCACTGGTTAAAATAATGTCAGCTGCAGCAACCATGGACTTTCTGGTCCCCTTGAACATTATGAGGTCACGTTCGACGCAATTTATGAAATTGCTCACGTAGATGCGCAGATCTGTGTGGAATACGAGGACGCAACCTAAAGACCTACAGGGGTTTAAAAGTGAAAGCAAAGCCGAATCACTCACTGTCCTCTCCGGGGCAGGGCATGCCTGGTCGCTCTGGGATGCTGGGGAAGACTGCAAGACAAAAAAAATATATAAATATACAAGGACCCAAACAAATTTGTGCTGTTTTTCTTCTCCTGATACTAAGCAGCAGTGTTAAGTCACAAGTCAAAGTTGGTGAAGATACTCTCTGCAATCCAGAAGTCCAAGCTTTCATCTGGTCTGCACTTGTTTGCAGTGTTTCTTCCACTTTGCCACCATGATCCACTTACTACTAAGCGTTGAGTGCTTTACTGCCACCGTCATATCTCAAATTGGATTCAGGCCCAAACATGAAAGGCTGTTTTAGAAAAATTGGCATTCGAGTAAACCAAGAGCAACATGAGATTCCACTACTAATATTTGTTTTTGTAGCCTCCAGAGGCAGCAGAGGTTTGCAGAGGGGTAGCCTCGGGAAAGCTGGACAATCACAACAGAGCTTATTGATTTGGGAGCATTAAAGAGAGACACATGGCCCGTTTCAGACAGTGATAAAGAGATTATTCAAACTGTAAACCATGCAAATTAATCAAATAATAAAGTAGGAACTGACTCACCATGCAGCAGCAGACCAGACCTCTTTGCATGACTGTAAATCCGAAACGCCTCCTGCAGCTCCATTTGGGAGGAGATGGTACAAGGGTCCCCTACACACAAACACAGACACACACACTTATTAGTAGAGCCACTGACTGATGGTTCAATAAAACAAGAAAATTTCAATATTTAACTGCTCTCTTACACCGGTCATAATTTCACTCATAACGTTATGACCACCTTCCTAATATTGTGTAGGTCTCCCTTGTCCCCAGTTGTGACCCATAAGAGAATGGACATGGGCCTTCTGAGGGTGTCCTGTGGTGTCTGGGAACACAATGTTGTTAGTGGGGGGCCTCTGAGGGGAGGGGCCTCTGTGGATCATCCCACAGATACTTGATCAGTTTGGGATCTAGTGAATTTGGAGGCCAGGTCAACACCTTGCGCTGTTCTTTATGTTTTTTGAGTTGTTCCTAAAGTGTTTTCTACGGTGGCCTGGAGGTGCAAATCAACATTACAAAACATAAAACACTTTTACAAATTCTGAAACAAATTTACATTTCAGAAAACAAAACTACAAGTCTTAAAACAAAATTACATTTCAGAAAACAAATTTACATTTTAGAAAACAAAATTACATCTCAGAAAACACATTTACAAGTTGCAAAACAAAATTACAATTCAGAAAACAAATTTACAAGATGCAAAACAAATTTACATTTCAGAAAACAAAATACAAGTTGTAAAACAAAATTACATTTCAGAAAAAAAAATTACAAGTTGTAAAACAAAATTACATTTCAGAAAACAAATTTACAAATTGCAAAACAAATTTACATTTCAGAAAACAAAATGACAAATAACATAACACTTTTACAAAGACCAAAACACTTTTACAATATCTGAAACAAATTTACATTTCAAATTTGTTTTGCAATTTGTAAATTTGTTTTCTGAAATGTAATTTTGTTTTACAACTTGTAATTTTTTTTCTGAAATGTAATTTTGTTTTACAACTTGTATTTTGTTTTCTGAAATGTAAATTTGTTTTGCATCTTGTAAATTTGTTTTCTGAATTGTAATTTTGTTTTGCAACTTGTAAATGTGTTTTCTGAGATGTAATTTTGTTTTCTAAAATGTAAATTTGTTTTCTGAAATGTAATTTTGTTTTAAGACTTGTAGTTTTGTTTTCTGAAATGTAAATTTGTTTCAGAATTTGTAAAAGTGTTTTATGTTTTGTAATGTTGATTTGCACCTCCAGGCCACCGTAGTTTTCTGCCATCAAGGAGTGTCATTGCTATGGAGTGGGGGTGCCTGGTCTGGTCTAGGTGGGTGCTACATGTCTAAGTAACATCCACATGAATGAATGCCAGGTCCAAAGATTTCCCAGCAGAGCACTGAATTATCACAAGATGGTCAATGCCATTCACTTCTCCTGCAAGTGGTTTTAATGTTGTACATTGCGTAACTCAGGGTTATACCCAGTTACCCAGTGGATGTATTTCCAGGCCTAACTTTAAACTCCTTACAAATGCCTGAAGGTACCACGTTCATCTGTACAAACAATACTACTAAAGTATAAACACAATGGGACCACGTAGTCTTCATACTGCTCAGGAAGGATACACGTTCTGTCTCTCCGCCAGACTAAGATCACCATCCCAACCGTGAGCACGTGGGTGGCAGCATTGTGTTGTTGGGGTTGCTTGGCTGCAGGAGTGACTGGTGCGCAGCAGTAGCCTTCAGGATAAGACAGATAATGCAGAGTGATGTATGGCATTTGGCAGTGAGGTAAACCCACCTTCATCATCGATCCACTTGAGAGTAATAGGCTGGTGCTTGTCAAGGCGGCACATTGTTTTCACCTCCTCACATAGCTCAACAAAGGTCATCGTTGAAGCCAAGTCTGTGATCAAAATGGTCCTGAATGCACACAAATACAAAGAAAATGTCAATATTGAGTCAGAGATCCAAGAGGGGGTGGTTCCAAGGAGTCAGAAACTAAATGACGTGATCACTCACTATTATTGAATTCATGATACAAATCCTAAACTATCGGACAGTTTGTTAAGCAATACCTATACCTATCAAGGTATTTACAGAGGACTGGGCTGTTTGACAGAGGATGATGGCAAATAATGGCTGAGCATGTGGCAGAGTTAATGACCCTCAGCCTGAAGCTAAATTTAGCTGGTTCAGGTCTCTCTCAGGTGAGCATCAGCATTGATGATGAATTTGAGAAAAGGACTCCCATCAATTAATTTTGGACTTGAATACTAGTTTACGAGTAGCCTGTGTTTAGGAGGCTGACCCATAACTGAGACTTTACAGTGGCGCTTAAAAGTCACAGAATTTTGTGCATAAAAAGGACTCAAAACATCAAATTTTCACATTAGTCCCGACAGTAGAGAATGAAAACCCAATCAAACAAAGGAAACACAAATGTTTAGATTTTGTTTGTTTATTGAAGAGAATTAATCATTTGTACATATCTGTTCACCAATTCTCTAAGTAGCTGGAAAAAAACATACAGTGCTTGTAAAAGTATATATCCTCTTGAATGTTTTCCCCTTTTATTGCCTTTTTTAAGCAACATAATTTGGCTTTTTGACAAACCTTTACAAAAAAAGAAACTTACTGTCAAAATGCAAAACAGGACTACAAGCTATGTTTGTGTTTGGTGGACAAACACTGCACTCCAACCATGAAGCATGGTGATGGTAGAATAATGCCAAAGGGGAAGTTACTCTGCAAAAGGCCCTGGGCAAATTTGTAAAGGAGATAGAGGGTAAAATGAATGCAGCAAAATATGGGGACATTCGTCTTGATTCAGTCTGCAAGAGAACAACGACTTGGGAAAAGACTTTATTTTACACCAAGACAATGACCTGAAGCATATAGAGAAAACTACACAGACATGATATAAAATTCCGTCCCTGTAGCGTCAAAACGCCTTATTGCTGCCAAATTAAAAAAAAAAGAACAGAAGAGGATGATAACTTCTTCTGTTATAGTGGCAGTTGGCTCGCGCCAAAACTGCCAATTATCGAAGTAGAGGAAGAGGAACCTAATTCACGTGACTAAACATGTCTGCTGTGTGGAAGTACTTTGTTCTGGACCCTAACCCCTAATTATGCAATGTGGATCTGAGGTGAGGTGGTAGTAGATCTTTATTCGAGAATACAAGTAAGCTAAGAAAAGCCAGGGAAGGAACTTTTTGTTCATTTAAGATTGGATCAGGACTCGGATCGGCCGATACTGAATATTAAACGGTCGGTATCGAATCTTCTTCTATAACCGCTTGTTCCTGTGAAGGGTCGCGGGGTCTGCTGGAGCCTATCCCAGCTGTCATCGGGCGAGAGGCGGGGTACACCCTGGACAGGTCACCAGTCTATCGCAGGCTAACACAGAGAGACAGACAACCAATGAACCTAATGAGCATGTCTTTGGAAGGTTGGAGGTAGTACCCAGAGTACCCGGAGAGAACCCACGCAGCGAATATGCAAACTCCACACAGAAAGGCCCAGTGGATTCGAACCTGGGACCTTCTTGCTGTGAGGTATCAGGGCTAACCACTTCTCCACTGTGACGCCTCCTCGGTATCAAATCGTGGGGCTAAAATACAAATACATGGGACATCTCTTGTACGTAATGGCTGAATCCCAAATTGCAAGAAACTTTGTCTGGAAAGACAAACACAGCTGAAGGCTTTACTTGGAAATTTTTGACTTGGAGACTTTGCACTAATCTGAACATTGAGGCTGCAAAGTAAACAATCAGTGGTTGAGTCATAAATGATTCATTCACTCTGTTTTTAAATACTGACTGGTAACATAAAGCACTGACTTTCATATCAGCACTGGCCTTCATATACCCTTATCAGGTGACGACCATTTTAAATAAGGGTGTGTATAGTCAGTTTCAACATCAACCCTCACTGCTCAACTACTGGAATCTGGGGCAGAATGTATTCACATACAACAGTGCAGCTGCTCCGAATCAAAGTTTGAACAGAGCCAGGTCCAAACATAGAGCCAGAGTATCAGTGTGTGTTTTGCTGTAAAGGAGCAGCAGGGAGTGCTCCTTTGTGATTGCGTCTTACAAGTTTCTGATAGTGCGTGGCCAAGTATTTATGGCGAGTGTTTGTTGAACTGTGACAACGTGGACTAGAGACAGTTAGCTTCCCAGAAAACATTGCTCCATGCAGTCAGCACACTCACAAGTACCATCCCCTTTGTTCAATCCACTCTGCTGCTGTAATAATGTAAACGTCCCCACCACTAGTTCAAAAAAGGATTATCTTATCTTAAGTCAATGTGGAATGTCACACACATATGCACACCCAAACACTCATAGATTTATGCTTAGCATACACCAATCAGATATTACACTATGACGAGTGAATAACACTGATTATCTAGGAATCATGGTACCTGGCTGTGGGCGGCATATATTAGGCAGCAAGTGAACATTTTGTCCTCAAAGTTGATGTTAGAAGCAGGACAACAATGGACAAGTGGAAGAATTTGAGAGAATTGGATAAGGGTCTAATTGTAATGGCTACACGACTGGGTAAGAGCATCTTCAAAACCTGCAGCTCAAGTTCCTGGTCTGCGCTGGTCAGTACCTATCAAAAGTGATCCAGTGAAGGAAAAGCAAAGGCTGGCCCATGTGGTCCGATCCAAGAGACGAGCAACTGTAGCTCAGATTGCGGAAAAAGTTGATGCTGGTTATGATAGAAGGAGCCTACAGTGGGTTTATCTTGTTCTGACGTACCACCTACCTAAGGATTGTTGGAAAGTGTTACTCCCTGATGGAAGTGGCCTCTTTCTGCAGGGTAATGCTCCCTGGCTGGCACAGAGCTGGAGCCAAAGCCATTCCTGAACCATGAGGAATCTACAACTAGTTCAAGGTCTTGGCTTAGCCTTCAGATTTTCCAGATCTCAGTCCAATCAAGGATTTCTGTCATGTGCTAGGCAAACAAGTCGAATCCATGGACACACTCCTCTCAACTTGCAGGACTAAAAGGATGCGCCGCTAATGTCTTGGTGCCAGATACCACAGCACACCTCCAGAGATTCCAGATCCAGGCCGATCATTTTAAAAATACCTGGATCTGCCCCAATACCGATCTCTCGATATCCTAATAGACCATCAAACGCAGCATCAGAAGATCAATACATAAGGCTTTGTTCACCAAAAGGTTGAAAAGCAACTTCTTCATAAATACAAAATTTTGCTAAATGAAGATTGCAAGACTCCAATCATCAAAAACCTAGACTCTCTTAGTATTGTGTCTCAGAGGACAAGTAGTGTTTCAAAACCACTACTCCGGAGGGGAAATACATTCTGTGATTTGCCCTCAGCCCACCCCACAGTTAGAGCAACCAGGAAGTGATGCGGCAGTTACATTGTGGATGTTCCCAGCATAAACACATCCTCTTGAGCAGAAAAGAGATAAAGAAAATGTGCGTTTTGAATCGAAAGTACAGCGTAAAATCCCCGCCAGATGGTTCTCTCAACATCAAAACGGTATTTCATTAACTACCGAGTTCAGTGAGTATCAGATACACTTACTGGCCAAGCACACAGCTGATGCAGAGGGCCCTCCTCGCCAAAGACCGACCACGCTGGACAGTTTGCAATGCAGACACAGCATTTTTTTTGTAGTACCTTGCAGTACCTTCAAGGTTATTGTACAGAATATTCTGGAGGGTATGTCATTGCATTGGATGGTTGCAATAACACATTTTTGTAAAGAAAGCATATTTGTGGACCCCCTATGTTGATATGATTTAGACCAGATTAAGAAAAGGGTGATTAAATTGAAATTGAACACACAGTAACTATGGACAATCACACATTTAATCGTAATTTCATATATTAATTGATTAACAGCCCAACTTAGAAAACAAACCGGCTGCAGCAGCCTCCGTCCGGATCTGTGACGTGACCATTTTAGTGACCTACGACCTCCCGGGACGTCTGTCATCATAAAAAAGTACAGTCGAGAGAGTCTTAAGGGCATTCTAGTAAGTCTTTTACTTATTTAGCTAAGTCTTTACTAAGTCTGCAAAGGATCCCAGTTCAATCTGTATGCATTACAGTTGTACGTACAGTATGCAACTGAGCTTGATTTGATTTGATTCGTTGCGAATATTCTAGCCCAGAGGCTATTTACTACTCTGGAGTTGGACATCTGCACCGAATTTGGTCCT
>NC_140360.1:5816372-5844372 GCF_963514085.1 Chelon labrosus
CCCTGATAAAGTATCAGCTCCTACACGTTTGGTTAGCTTTGCTTTGTGGGAAAAGGTTCACGCACAAGTCAAAGATATGAATAAACTACTTGAAGACTAAAGAAGGCAAAGGAGTGGCAAACGTCATGGACTTTCCTCCGCAGTCACCTGAACACAACCCCGGTGAACGTTTATGGGGCACTTGAAGGTTCAGGGTTAAAAGGGATCGTACCAAAGGAATACCAAGACATATTTGAACGAATTTAGCTTACATGTTTCAGATATTTAGTTCTATTAAAGTTTTTTTAAACTTATTTTGTATTAAATGCAAAACTTAAGTATGTTTACTAGTCGTCTCTGACAGTTGTGTATTTTAAGAACCTTCCAGAGTTCAGCACACACAACAACTTACACTACACATTACATTATGTTCAAATTAGACACAAAATTATATATATATTATATAATAATAATATAGCAAAGGTTTAGGGACATTAATACTTGCATAATAACAAACTCCTACACAAATCTTAGCTCATGATAACAGACCTCAACACAACTAACAACAAATCCTCTTACAGCCTCTAATAAGCTCAAATGTTCAGGCAAATTCTTTTATGGGGTGGAAAAGCAACATATAAAGACTAATTGTTTTTAATTTCTACTAAATGAGTAGGGCACAGGTCTGCAGAGTCACTGTGACTAACCTGGCTGGGACCAGGTGGACGAGGACACCACCACACACCTGGACACTCCACAGGTGTTTCCCCTCGCCATCGTTAGCAGCGGGCTGACTAGTTTCAGTCAACTAACAGTGTCGGAGGTTAACTTACCCGCTGTAGTGCGCTTTAATTTTCACCAAATCCGACTCCATGTCCATTTTGGGTCCGTTTGACGCTAGCATATGCATTGTTCAGCCTCGGCTGACCTCCTAACCAGCCCTCCCAGCGTCAACTGGATCGGCCTCGGGACTAGCTGTGTCCACCCGGTCACGGTCAGAGGATAAAAAAATTTAAAAAAGTTTTAAAAACACGGCACAATACCCTCAGGGGAGAACTTGTCCCGCAACTTTTAAGTTTTTCTTTGGTTTCAGCAACATTAGACGGCTTCGCTGACGAGAGTTGTGAAGTTTGCTTGGTTAATGATTTCACTTCCGGTTTACCATTTTAAAGTAAAATACATCTTCCTTTGACATCAAGGTGCCGCTTTTATTTTGAAACGGAAACAGCTCAAAGCGCGATCGTGCCGACGCCGAGTGTTTCTGAACTTGACGCTGGTTTCTATGGCTTCACCATGGTCGCTGGCTCCTAATTCACCTGTCCCGTTTTGGCTGCTGGGTACTGTGTTGACAGTCCCAACAAACGGTCTAATGTTAACGCAGTGATAAACAGACTGTGTTAAATTAGAGTCCGTCTGTTCACAAGTGTCTCCAATAGGAGAATAGCACCTCTTTTCATAATTTTCACAAGAGTAGATGAATAGAAACCAAACTAAACTGAAATATTATACTCTGGTATGTGTTTATTCAGAAAAATGAGCCAATATTACATATCTGTAAGAGGCAAAAGTTAATTTCAAGGACAAATTAGAGTCCATCTGTTCAGATAAATACTTAAGCGTAGCACTTAATAGCATGTCTTCTTTATAGTTTTCATAAGAGTAGACAAAGACGACACACACAAATTAAACTGAAATATTATACTTTAGTATTTGGTTATTCAGGAAAAATAAACATTAAATATCATTCAGGTGCAAAGGTAAGTTCACCTCAAGCAATTGTTCTGTGGAGCAACACTGCAACTTCTACTGTGGAACTGAAGCGCCACCTGCTGGTTATTTGACAAAACATCAAGTTTAAACCTTTTACGTCCTTGGTTTCATCAGTTATCATCTTTACCAACCAATTTATCAGTCAATATTTTTACTGTAAAATAAATAACAATGGAACGAAAGAAGAGAAATATTTTTTTCTGGAAATCGACTGTTACCAAAAGGAAAGCACAAACAGGTCTTGAGTAGCCTTTTATTAGTTTTTCTTAATTAAAATATGTATTTTATTAAAAAAACATCTGTTGGAAAAATACAACAATATACACAAATGTATGCAGTTAGCAAAATATGCATCTCCAGAACAGGGTTAGATACAGTATATGGTTATCATACTTCAAAACACAAACAAAACAAATGAAACTTAAATATTATACTTTGGTATTGGTGTATTCAGGAAAATGAGCCAATATTACATATATAATTGTCACAGTCTAAGCTTCACAACACGTGTTGGTGGAAGTGTGAGATGGCACTTATAAAGGAGCTCAGGAAAAGAGTTTATCCCTCGGGATAAATAAAGCATCTACAGTACGTATCTGAAGAGTGATGCAAACAGCAAACAGCTGTTATCCTCCACAGCACAGTGGTCGACCAATAAAAGATCAATCCAAAAGAGAGAGCACACAAAGGAACCCATGTTAACTTCTAAACAACTAGAGGCCTCTCTCTCTCTCTCATGTAAACCAAACAATTCCACTTCAGTCAAGATGCCACTACAGTGTTCCCTCACAACTTCGATCACATCATCCTGGGCATACACCAAGTGTTCGGCATCTCGTGATCTTGCTGCGCGTAGTGTTTCCGTGCGTTGTTGTGTAAACTTTCGGTAACACTGTCGCAGTTAATTACTTAATTTAATGCCCTACGACGCCTCCCTTGTTGTTAAAATGATTACATACGTAGTGTAGCGACCCTGCAGTAATGTTCTTGTTGTAATGCTTAGATTCTGTGATTTCTGACTGTCTGTGAATGTGTATGGTACGGACAGGTATGTGGTTGGATGAGAAAGCGAGGGGGGCGGGGTGAGGTGAGGAAGAGAGAGTCATGCGTGTGTGTTTAGGGGGTATGAGTGAGGAGCAGAAGAAGAACGGAGAACTGTCAGAGAAGTTAACTGTCACCGTTGTTGTTTTGGCGAAGTTACAGCCGACAGTAACTATTACGGTTCATGTAATAAAAGAAAGGTTTGCGACCAACTCCTCGTCATCCTTTTAACGTCCAGTCGGACCCCAAGAGTGTAGAAAGTGTTTAAGTAATGGTAAATGGCTTTGCTTTTATATAGTGCTTTTCTACCTATTGGTACTCAAAGCGCTTTACAGTCAGAGACACATCTACCCATTCGCTCACACAAGCACACACCAGTGCCACACACTGGGAGCAACTGGGGGTTCAGCTCAAGGACATTTCGGCATGTGGCACATTCCGGGGATCGAAACACTAACCCTCTGGTTCATGGACAATCCGCTCTACCTACTGAGCAACAGCCACAGTGCATAGAAAGTGTTTATAAGAGTATGGAAAAGCTTAATAAGAGTGTGGGGAGGGTTCATGAAGCTTTAAAATGCACATAGAACAGTATAATTAATAAAATAAACACACATAAAACAGCATAAATAATAAAATAAAAATGTCGCTTTTCGGGGGGAGTCTGGAACGTAACCCCCGCAATAGAAGAAGGAATACTGTATACAATTCCTCAAACTCAGACTGCGACAAATCCCTGATTTGGTTGAACAAAACAGACCAACGAACAACTCCTGAGTCTCACTACATTGATTGGTTGGCCTTCTGAACTGATGGACTCTCAAATGGCCTTGAAATGAACTCCCTTTCCCTGATCTGAAGGTGTTCTTTGGTCCTGTTCCTGAGGTCGGCTCTGGTTGACTTAATGCTTGGATATGATTTAGCTGATCAGGTCAGTTCGTATCTCTGTTTGTGGCTGAAAACATAATGAAGGGATATGTTAGCATATTAGGGACCTTCAGTGTACCACAGGTCATGTGTTAGCGGGTATAATATCTCGTGTCAGATAAATAATAATAATTAGTTAACGATGCAAAACAAGCACTCACCTCTTGTTGTAACAAGTACTGAGCAAAAGACGAGTAATGAAACAGACGCAATCAAAGTGTAATGGTTTCTTGATGCACTCCCGCAGACAACGTCACTATTTATGCTTCCTTCTTTGTCCTTCACTTGGTTTGCAGAGCAACTGGTGGAAAAGAGAAGAAAAAAACTCGTTTAGTTTTGTGATTAATTTCTAACAGAAATTCACAGTAATGCCAGACTTATGTAAAAGTAATTATTTATTACTGAGTTTAAAATAAATCCACATATTTACATGGAAGCAGCAGAACTCAGAACATTTTCCAAATTAATGTGAAATATTCAAGAAGTTGTTAGGAAAATAATTCTAATGTTTCAATGATACATTTGTAATATTTTAAAAACAAAGTGGTTAAGTTGTAGTTTTACAAGACAAAGTCTTAAGTCATATTATTTTACTGTGCCTATAAAAAGTATTCACGACTTAGGACGTTTTCCACTAAAATTGCTGCAAGGATCAGTTTTATTTGACTTTTCTTTCCTACAAAAACTCCTACACTGTCCAGGCTGTGCAGTTCACACCATCCTTTGAAAAATACCCTGGCAGACAGTCTTCACACACTGTGTCATTTCTACTGGTTCCTAAAAAGAAACAGAAAATTCTTACAAAACAACCCAGCATCAACGAAAAAAAATCCATTATTTTAAAACCAGTCTGATCTAATGTTCCTTACCAGGTACTTTTATCCTCTGGCCAGGTGCACAGTTTGAATGTCTCTCTGCCAAACTACATCCTGCATCATCAGCCAGAGCTCTGCAGTAGTATCCTCTCAAAACATCACAGGCTGTGTCGGACATTTCTGTACAATTCTTCTTGGCGAAGAGACCATTGACTAAAAAAATCAATGTGATGGTTAAAATGTATTGTCATACTAAAGACCAAACCTTTATTTTGGAAATATATGACTGAGAGTAAAAGCCATACCTGGATGACAGGAAGCGCATTGTGAACACTTATTCTTGCCATTTCGTTGGTTCATGAATGTCCCGGGCTCACAAGGGCGACACTGTGTGTCTGACTGTGGTGTGCAATCTCTTTGAACAACTGTACCTGTTAAACAGAGCACAACATTTATGTCAGTACCATAGTGACAAAGGTCAAACACAAGGCCACACTGCTGTATAAAGATGGACGGTGGAGCTGCTCCTCAAAAGTGAAGGCAAAGCCAGACACCCCCTGGTGTCTGGCTGCAGTATAGGTCATAAGCTCCACCTCCATGTTAGTTGATGGGACTTTTGCCAAACTAAAACACTAAAATACTCGTCAAATAATTAACTACAAGAATACCTATCCAAAATATTGACACTTGAACATGCATCAACATTATATTAACTACCTAAAATGACAGAAACCATCCTTGAAAAAAAATGATTTGACAGTCTAGAAACAGGATGTAACATCCTGCATCATCAGCCAGAGCTCTGCAGTAGTACCCTCTTAAAACATCACAGACTGTGCCGGATGTTTCTGTACAATTCTTCTTGGTGAAGAGACCATGGACTTAAAAAAATCAATGTGATTATGGTTAAAATGTATTGTCATACTAAAGACCAAACCTTTATTTTAGAAATATTTGATTGAGAGTAAAAGCCATACCTGGATCACAGGAAGTGCATTGGAAACACAAATTCAGGCCATTTGGTCGGTTCATGAATTTCCCGGGCTCACAAGGACGACACTGTGTGTCTGACTGTGGTGTGCAATCTCTTTGAACAACTGTACCTGTTAAACAGAGCACAACATTTATGTCAGTACCATAGAGACAAAGGTCAAACACAGAGCCACACTGCTGGGTTTGAGCCATATACAGTATAAAGATGGAACTGCTCCAAGATGGAACGGCTCCTCAAAAGTGAAGCCAAAGCAAGTAGAGCTCTCCCTGGTGTCTGGCTGCAGTATAGGTCATAGCACCGTAGCACTGCATGTTCAAGTGTCAATCGTTTGGATAAGTTTTGTTGTAGTTAATTATTTAACGCTCTCTTGTTCTGCAGTAATGGTAATGGTGACCATCAGTTACCATACAAACTGCTCCATAAAGCAGTCGCTTGGGAACGTAAGAGTTGTAAAAAAAAATTAAAAATGACTAGAGTGTATAATCCAACATTTCTTTGTAACTGGTGGAGCGAAGTATTAAACAAAAACGAGTCTGGTTGAAGTGTGGTTGGGTCACTGATATCAAGGCTCCGCGTGGTTCCACTCTCGGACCGTACCGACGACGCCCATATCCCCAGAAAATAGCGTCAGTTTAGCCAATGCAAGGAAGTGGGGACACCTTGTCCATATTTATATACAGTCTATGGTTTGACCACTCTTTGGTACCCCTGCATTTAATTATAGTATTATTCTAATAGTGCACATACTCCTAAAGCAGTACTTCTCAAATAGTGGGGTGAAGTGTCGAGCAGACCGGGCAGTCTTGTTGAAATGTTACAAATTCAGTTAATAAACTCAATTTATTCACTGTAAAAAGCCTCTCAGTGGCATTGTCCATATGACTTTATTTTTAAAAGTATATTTACTCCAACAAATTGATTTCTTTTTGGGGTTTTTTTGTTTTTTGAGTTAACCCTAAGTAAAACGTGTGTATATTTTCGTAACTTAATATTTTCTATAATACAATTAATTTCATTGGATTTGACCATAAATTAATTTCACAAAACTCAGTTTTAAAGCTTATGTCAGACGTAGAACGACACGCCCCGCCCACCTGCAACGGAAGAACAAGCCCGGACAGATTCTTCACTCTTCTCTGAGTGTAGCTTCGCACGTTTTCACTGAGCCCGAGGATAAAAAATACTTCACCCACTTTGTATTGTTCAATGTTAGATTTTGTCCCAATTAACATGACCGTATTGCGCTTGTTGCAAAGGCATTACTCTGTTTCCTACATTATGCTAGCTACATTAGCGGCCCCCAACGCCATTTCAAATATACACAACAGTTCGTGACCTTCAACCAGTTAGCTAGCTAGCTAGCTAGCTACTGTCTATACCTGTGCGCGTTTTATGATAAGCAAATTATGTATTTGCGCAGTAGTTTATTTCATACAGATAGTGCGTAACTTCTAAAAAAAAAACATTATCGTTGCTTAGACTTCCTCACTGTCTGTCTGGCACACACACACACACACATGCTGGTGGTGACTGTCACATACCCGATAAACAGTGGCGAATATTACCATTTATCCGCACAATGGCTTAGTGTGGAATGACCCGAAGGGTCGGCATTTAACAGTCATTAGCTTGTGGTGAGCAGTGCAAACTACCACGGCGTCCCGGCACCATAATACAGTCTACAGTATACGGTAGTTCTCAGCCAGCGGAGGTCGCTGCACCTTAGCACGTAGCCAGATTTCCCGCCTGCAGTAACAGATAAACAGTAGTGCTCCTCCAGGTGTCCTAACAAGAAGCTTATGGATATCCAACAGTATCTGTTGGTCCCACTGTGGTACATTCACACATTTGTCAGTCATTCCAGTTGTTCCACTAACACACCTTTTCAGAGAGGCCCCATCGGCTGCAAACATGGATTATCGGCACTGATTTGAATATACCAGTTTTACAGCTTAACAAGTGTATGCTCACCATGTACTGTACGCATAATTCATTCATTCATCTTACGTTAATCTTCTGCTTATTCCTGTTAAGGGTCGCAGCTGTCATCGGACGAGAGGCGGGGGTTCACCCTGGACAGGTGTCCAGTCTATCACAGGGCTAACACAGAGAGACACTCACACCTACGGCCAATTTAGAATCACCAATGACCCTAACCAGCATGTCTTTGGACGGTGGGAGGAAGCTGGAGAACCTGGAGAGAACCCACGCAGACACAGGGAGAACATGCAAACTCCACACAGAAAGGAACCAGTCGGCCCATGGATTCGAACCCGGGACCTTCTCGCTGTGAGGCATCAGTGCTGCTAACCACCTCACCACTGTTCCGCCCCTGTACACATAATGTCATTTTTCTGTGTATTTGTTGATTGAAAATGCCTAACCCAGATTTCTTGATGTGTATTAACTTTGTTGATACGTTTTAAAGCCATTTAAGTTAGATTTTTGATTAACTTGTTATTTGCATTACCATCCTTCCTCTTGATATTTTAATTAGTTAACTGCCACATAAGAGCGCTATATGATGATATCATCACAAAAAGTCAGTGGGGGTTTTACATGATGTTTTGGATTATTGCCTAATCCGTGATGAAGGACCTTTGGACACAGCCACGCCTTGTCATGCATTCATTTAGATTGCCCACGTTGTTTTAAATGCTCTTCTAATATCTTTTAAAGATGTTCTGCTAATATGAGGTCAGATGTTCATGATTGTAAATTGTTGCAAAAGTGTTAATGTTAATGTAGAAATGTTTTTAATATTATGTACTTATGGTGTTTTCCTAAGCAGCACATTATAAGCTCATGTTCTTTTATGCACTGAATATGGATGGACTTGGTTTTTCTACTTACCACTGTTTGGATATGGTAGTGATTTAATAAAATTGATATCTCTCTTTATTTGTTAAATGTATGATAATGCTAACTAAAACAAAGAAATAATAAAAAAAATAATAGAGTACATGAGTTATTAATTTTTAATTTCATGTTACTTAATTAAGTTTCATATACTGATGCTTTTTCATTGATTTTACTCAATTTCTTGCCCATTGTTTGCAAATGCTACTTAATATTTTAGCATACAGTGAAATGCATATTATTAGGTTCTCCTTACTCAAATTACTAGTTAGTTCGCTAAACTTCGAAAAAAGTGGTTGGAAAATGTTGCCTTAATTTTTTTGAGTTAGATCTAAGTAACAGTTTTTAACAGTGTAGACTTGGGACAAATTGAAAACGCTTTTATTTTGGACACTCTGCAACATTTTGGGTTTTGGGGAATACTCAGTGGGTTGACTGAAACATTTTATAGCAATATAAATAGCTCTGTACTATTACCCTGGGGTACTTGTAAAAGATTTGATGTCAAGACAGGTATCTGTCAGGGTTGCCCAGCTTCACCCTTAACAAAAATGTTATGGCTGAAGACATGCTGGCGATCATGAACATAATGGAGTGGCCTTAAGTCGTTGATGATACCACTCCATTTCTTAAAAATGAGGCACAAATTCCAATAGCCCTGAATGCCATCTCCCTCTTTTCAAAGGCTTCAGATCTTTTTTTTTTTTTTTTTTAAATATATATAAATGTGAATTAATGGCAATCCACAATCACCTTAACACTACTGTTCAAGGTATACCATTTAAAACATCTGGTAGTACTTGGGTAGCTGATGCAACAAGGAACATGTCTTATCTTATATTAAAGCTTGATTTGATGTTGAACATGGTAAAGTGTGAAGGTCTAAAGACAAAACGGAGGTCGTAGTTTCATTTGAAAACATTCGTTGTTTTATATTTCAGTACCTTTGCGACACTTCGAACAGCACCGTCCATCGCGTGTTTTGTACTTCTCTACTCCACAACACAGCCCAGGTAGTATAAACGGGAAGCCGAGCCATAGCACTGGAAAACAGAGAGCCAGGGTTTGCAGGTGGTGTGAAACACAGAATAGTGTTTTTCAACCTTTTTTGAGCCAATACATTTTTTTCATTGAAAAAAATCACAAGGCACGCCACCAACTGAAAATGTTAAAAAAAAGAAATTCTGTAGCCTATAATAACAATATAAAGTCATTCTTGTCAACGTGTCTTGAATAGGAATCAAATAAACACACAAAAAAAGTCTTACATATATACACAGACACTTGACAATGGCATATTATTTACAGATAATAATTAATTCGTTTTCAAAAAAAAAAATCAATTCGGTTGAAATTGGATAATTTCCCTCGGTGCACCTGACGATCTCTCACGGCACACTAGTGTGCCGCGGTACAGTGGTTGAAAAACACTGCCATAGAAGATGATGAATAAAAAAAAACTTACCGAAGACGGCCAACAAAGTGACCATAATATCACATTCTGATTCTTTTAACCATTTCTTCATTGCTTATACACATGTGGACCTTGGAGCCTTAGCGAGTTTTCTAACTCCTGCAGCTCAGTGAGCACAGCACGCCTGGAACCGGCGCCTCCATTACTGCCGAGCTGTGCGAGAGCTGTGATTGGTCCGTTTAGCGTATTCCAGCTTTAGTAAGGGCTCCTCTTCCTCCTCTTGATTGGTTAGACTAGGTTGACTGATGAAGTTCGGAGATACAAGCATTTGAGACCCCTGCACTTTTTTACCGTCCTAAAACAATGTTCCGCTACAGTAAACAGATACGCGTCAAGCATAGGACCAAGCGGAAAACGGCCGCTCAAGCTGAAGCCTGTTTCTCTTAGTTTAGACCCGCCCACACAATAAAGACTCCACCGGTTTCTAGTATATGGCCGTAAGAATCTTGTTCAGGGCTCACGCCACACCTTGTATTTTTTCGCAGAGAAATTCCCACGATACGGCGCACTCAGCAGTCGAGTTGCAAAAAAAAAAATCAGGGGGGATGGTCAATTTTTTTCACCTTAAAAAAAAAGTTGGAGGGGGAGTGGGGTTATTCATGTAAATGAGTTACCAGCTATCCACCCACATGTTTCTTCTTTAACGGCTTCGAACGTCAACATTCGAAAGATGAGAACTGGGTTTTCCTAAAGTTCTCCAGGTGATCATATGCACGATTCAACCACAGTATCTTTATTGTAAAATGAATAACAATATAAATATTACACTGCACACTAAGTCGGCATATTGTTTCTGCAAATAGAAATAATGCATGAAAAGATCTTGATTAGCCTTTTATTAGTTTTGATTGATTAATTATTTTTCCTCTTACTTCTACACAAATCTTAGCAGTCATGATAACACCATGGTCGCTGGCTCCTAATTCACCTGTCCCGTTTTGGCTGCTGGGTACTGTGTTGACAGTCCCAACAAACGGTCTAATGTTAACGCAGTGATAAACAGACTGTGTTAAATTAGAGTCCGTCTGTTCACAAGTGTTTCCAATAGGAGAATAGCACCTCTTTTCATAATTTTTACAGATGTAGATGAATAGAAATCAAACTAAACTGAAATCTTATACTCTGCTATGTGTTTATTCAGGAAAATGACTTTGTAAGAGGCAAAAGAGGCAAAAGTTAATTTCAAGGTCAAATTAGAGTCCATCTGTTCAGATAAATACTTAAGCATAGCACTTAATAGCATGTCTTCTTTATAGTTTTCATAAGAGTAGACAAAGATGACACACACAAATTAAACTGAAATATTATACTTTAGTATTTGGTTATTCAGGAAAAATAAACATTAAATATCATTCAGGTGCAAAGGTAAGTTCACCTCTAGCAATTGTTCTGTGGAGCAACACTGCAACTTCTACTGTGGAACTGAAGCGCCACCTGCTGGTTATTTGACAAAACATCAAGTTTAAACCTTTTACGTCCTTGGTTTCATCAGTTATCATCTTTACCAACCAATTCATCATTCAGTATTTTTACTGTAAAATAAATAACAATGGAACGAGAGAAGAGAAATATTTTTTTCTGGAAATCGACTGTTACCAAAAGGAAAGCACAAACAGGTCTTGAGTAGCCTTTTATTAGTTTTTCTTAATTAAAATATGTATTTTATTAAAAAAAACATCTGTTAGAAAAATACAACAATATACACAAACGTATGCAGTTAGCAAATATGCATCTCCAGAATAGGGTTAGATACAGTATATGATCTTACTTCAGAAACACAAAACAAAACACAAACAAAACAAATGAAACTGAAATATTATACTTAAAATGAGGCAATATTACATATATAAATTGTCACAGTCTAAGCTTCACAACACGTGTTTGTGGAAGTGTGAGATGGCACTTATAAAGGAGCTCAGCAAAAAAAATAAATAAATAAATAAAGCATCTACCTATCTGAGGAGTGATGGTGAGCAAACGGAGGATAGCCATTGTCGGGCTATCCTCGGGAGTGCAAGAGTGTGGGGAGGGTTCATAAAGCTTTAAAATACATATACAACAGTATAATTAATAAACTAAACACATATAAAACAGCATAAATAAATAAAAAATTCGCTTTTTGGGGGGAGTCTGGAACGTAACCCCCGTGATAGACGAGGGAATACTGTATATAATACCTCAAACTGTCAGATTGCCACACATCCCTGATTTGGTTGAACAAAACAGACCAACGAACAACTCCTGAGTCTCATTACATTGATTGGTTGGCCTTCTGAACTGATGGACTCTCAAATGGCCTTGAAATTAGCTCCCTTTCCCTGATCTGAAGGTGTTCTTTGGTCCTGTTCCTGAGGTCGGCTCTGGCCCTGTTCCATTCATCCCCTGGGTCGTCTAACCTCCTGGTCACCCTCCTGAACTCTGAGTCCCTGGACTCTTTCCTGCTTCTGGACTCATTTTCAGAGTTTTACCACCGACTTTTTCTGCTCCTTGTTTTCTTTCACAAAAGTATGTTAAGTTCACATAACTCACAGATATGTAATATAGGCTCATTTTCCTGAATAAACAAATACACAAGTATAATATTTTAGTTAAATGTTCTCTGTCTACTTTCAGGTAGAAACTTTTCTATACAGAAATTTAGAAAATTCTGAGAAGTGCAAATACTTTTTAAGAGGCATTAATTGTACAAAAAAGTACAAAACTTGTCTTCTATTTTACATTTTTTACCAACACACTCCTGTGTTTAGCCGTTGTGACTGACAAAGTTAAGGTATTTTAAAATGCAGTTCACAGGGGATGACTTAATGCTTGGATATGATTTGGTTGATCAGGTCAGTTCGTATCTCTGTTTGTGGCTGGAAACACATAATGAAGGGATATGTTAGCATGTTAGGGATCTTCAGTGTACCACAGGCCATGTGTTAGCGGGTAATATATCTCATGTCAGATAAATAAATCAGTTAAAGATGCAAAACAAGCACTCACCTCTTGTTGCAACAAGTACTGAGCAAATGACGAGTAAAGAAAAAGTCACAAGCAAAGTGTAATGGTTTCTTGATGCACTCCTGCAGACGACGTCACTATTTATGCTTCCTTCTTTGTCCTTCACTTGGTTTTCAGAGCAACTGGTGGAAAATAGAAGAGAAAGACTCGTTTAGTTTTGTGATTGATTTCTAACAGAAATTCACAGTAATGCCAGACTTATGTAAAAGTAATTATCAATTAGTTTAAAATAAATCCACATATTTACATGGAAGCAGCAGAACTCAGAACATTTTCCAAATTAATGTGAAATATTCAAGAAGTTGTTAGGAAAATAATTCTAATGTTTCAATGATAAATTTGTAATATTTTAAAAACAAAGTGGTTAAGTTGTAGTTTTATAAGACAAAGTCTTAAGTCATATTATTTTACTGTGCCTATAAAAAGTATTCACGACTTAGGACGTTTTCCACTAAAATTGCTGCAAGGATCAGTTTTATTTGACTTTTCTTTTCAATGGTCTCTTCTTGGCGAAGAGACCATTGACTAAAAAAAATTAATGTGATTATGGTTGAAATGTATTGTCAAACTAAAGACCAAACCTTTATTTTGGAAATATTTGACTGAGAGTAAAAGCTATACCTGGATCACAGGAAGTGCATTGTGAACACTTATTCTTGCCATTTCGTTGGTTCATGAATGTCCCGGGCTCACAAGGACGACACTGTGTGTCTGACTGTGGTGTGCAATCTCTTTGAACAACTGTACCTGTTAAACAGAGCACAACATTTATGTCAGTACCATAGAGACAAAGGTCAAACACAAGGCCACACTGGTGGGTTTGAGTCATATACAGTATAAAGATGGAACGGCTCCTCAAAAGTGAAGCCAAAACAAATAGAGTGTCTGGCTGCAGTATAGGTCATAGCACTGTAACACTGCATGTTCAAGTGTCAATCGTTTGGATAAGTTTTGTTGTAGTTAATTATTTAACGCTCTAGGGTTCTGCAGTAATGGTAATGGTGACCATCAGTTACCATACAAACTGCTCCATAAAGCAGTCGCTTGGGAACGTAAGAGTTGTAAAAAAAAATTATTAAAAATGACTACAGTGTATAATCCAACATTTCTTTGTAACTGGTGGAGCGAAGTATTAAACAAAAACGAGTCTGGTTGAAGTGTGGTTGGGTCACTGATATCAAGGCTCCGCGTGGTTCCACTCTTGGACCGTACCGACGACGCCCATATCCCCAGAAAATAGCGTCAGTTTAGCCAATGCAAGGAAGTGGGGACACCTTGTCCATATTTATATACAGTCTATGGTTTGACCACTGTTTAGTACCCCTGCATTTAATTGTAGTATTGTTCTAATAGTGCACATACTCCTAAAGCAGTACTTCTCAAATAGTGGGGGGAGGTGTCGAGCAGACCGAGCAGTCTTGTTGAAATGTTACAAATTCAGTTAATAAACTCAATTTATTAATTTATTCTTAGACTAGGGACAAATTGAAAACGCTTTTATTTTGGACACTCTGCAACATTTTGAGTTTTGGGGAATACTCCAGTGGGTTGACTGAAACATTTTATAGTAATATAAATAGCTCTCTACTATTACCCTGGGGTACTTGTAAAAGATTTGATGTCAAGACAGGTATCTGTCAGGGTTGCCCAGCTTCACCCTTAATATTTATTATGGCTGAAGACATGCTGGCGATCATGAACATAATGGAGTGGCCTTTAGTCGTTAGCCAATTGGCGGATGATACCACTCCATTTCTTAAAAATGAGGCACAAATTCCAATAGCCCTGAATGCCATCTCCCTCTTTTCAAAGGCTTCAGGTCTTTTTTTTAAAATATATATAAATGTGAATTAATGGCAATCCACAATCACCTTAACACTACTGTTCAAGGTACACCATTTAAAACATCTGGTAGTACTTGGGTAATACTATTACCAAAGATTTAAAGACTAGAGAGAACACTAATTTTGAGAATATTCTGAAGGAGAAACAAAACAATGCTGAATATATGGTTACAATGGGACACAACTATATTTGGAGAATACTACTCTACAAAATGTAAGAACTCTTGAGAATCATTTACCCACTCTATCTTTAGATATTCCAGACAAATGTTATTAAAATGATTAACCAAAGGTTAAGGTTAGGTCAGTTACATGCACCTCCCCAGAAATGTAACTATGTTTGCCAAATACTTTTTACACAAATGTAAATTCTTATAAGCTATATGTTTCACTTAAAAAAAAAACAAAAGAAAAATCTTTTTTTTATAGAGTTGTTAAATTTGATTATTTTTGAGTTTCACTACTCATCCAAGTAGCTTCCTCAGTTCTAAGGGAGTGGTGGGACATTTGAGGTTTAAATAGGAAACTCTGTGGGTAACCCATCAGAAGTTTATTTATGTGTTTAATTAGTCGTTTTACTTATTTTTATTTCTCACTAAATGGCTCTCATTATATTCCTGTATTTGATTTTACTGTTGCTCTGTTATTAGACTGCTGAACTGGTTGGTATGTTAACTGAGTCCTTCACCTTATTTTGACTGAGTCTTTTACTTCTTAGTTTACTTAACTACGTTTGCACACAGCTCAGAGAAATTTCATTCTGTCTGCATTACAGTTGTACGTCTGTCAAAATGACAGCTTTGCGACTGTGTGTCTGATGTGGTAGTCTGCAGCACAGGGGCGCCACAGGGTACTGTGCTCTCTCCCTTCCTCTTCACCCTGTACACATCGGACTTCAGACACAACACGGACAGCTGCCACCTCCAGAAATTCCTGGAGTACCTGGAGGTCATCGCCAACTTTGTGGACTGGTGTGCTCTGAACCACCTGCACATTAACGCCAGCAAGACAAAGTGAGCATCCAGGGCTTGGACATTGAGGTCGTGGAGGAATACAAGTACCTGGGTGTTCACCTAAACAACAAACTGGACTGGACACACAACACAAACACCCTGTACAAGAAGGGCCAAAGACGTCTCCACCTGCTTAGACGACTGAGGTCCTTTGGAGTGTGCAGGTCACTGCTCAGGACTTTCTACAACTTTGTGGTGGCTTCTGCCATCCTGTATGTAGTGGTCTGCTGGAGCAGTGGAAGCTCAGAGAGGGACAGGAAGAGGCTGAACAAGCTGGTCAGACGGGCCGGCTCTGTCCTGGACTGCTCTGTGGACTCCATCGAGGAGGTGGGTGAGAGGAGGATGTTAGCCAAGCTGACATCAATCATAGACAACCCCTCTCATCCACTGCATCAGACTGTTTCAGACCTCAGCAGCTCCTTCAACAGCAGACTGCTGCATCCACGATGCAACAAGGAACGCTACCGCAGGTCCTTCATTCCAGCTGCCATCAGGCTGTACAACTCCAGCCTGAGTCAATAAGAACTGTCTTTCTGCACAAATAAATCTGCTCTTTTGCACTGCCTTTTTGCACAAAACCACTACCTCACCATCTCATAGTTTAAGCAATTATTTATTTGTAGAGTTTATTCCACCGTTGGCAAACTGTATACACAGAATGTCTTTATATTTCTAGTTTTTTTATTTTTCAGAGCATTGTTATTTTGTATATATTTTTCAAATTTGTATTGTGTCTTTTTGGTAACCATCTCTTTTTTTAACCATGTCGAAGTCGTCATTGTCTTCTGTATATATATTTGCCAAATTCACTGTCCTACTGCTAACAAGGACAATTCCCCATACTATGTGTCTTGTCTTATCTCATCTTTTAAAGCTTGACTGGATGTAATAAAGTGTGACGGTCTAAAGATAAAATGGAGGTTGTAGTTTCATTTGATAACATTTGTTGTTTTATATTTCAGTATAGTATTAGTATTATTCTAACAGTGCACATACTCCTAAAGCAGTACTTCTCAAATAGTGGGGGGAGGTGTCGAGCAGACCGAGCAGTCTTGTTGAAATGTTACAAATTCAGTTAATAAACTCAATTTATTAATTTATTCTTAGACTTGGGACAAATTGAAAACGCTTTTATTCTGGACACTCTGCAACATTTTGGGTTTTGGGGAATACTCCAGTGGGTTGACTGAAACATTTTATAGCAATATGAATAGCTCTGTAGTATTACCCTGGGGTACTTGTAAAAGATTTGATGTCAAGAGAGGTATCTGTCAGGGTTGCCCAGCTTCACCCTTAATATTTATTATGGCTGAAGACATGCTGGCGATCATGAACATAATGGAGTGGCCTTTAGTCGTTGATGATACCACTCCATTTCTTAAAAATGAGGCACAAATTCCAATAGCCCTGAATGCCATCTCCCTCTTTTCAAAGGCTTCAGGTCTTTTTTTTTTAAGATAAGAAAAGATAAGAAAAACCTTTATTAGTCCCGCAATGGGGAAATTGCAGTATATATATATATATACTGCAATGTCAATATATATAAATGTGAATTAATGGCAATCCACAATCACCTTAACACCACTGTTCAAGGTACACCATTTAAAACATCTGGTAGTACTTGGGTAGCTGATGCAACAAGGAACATGTCTTATCTTATCTTATATTAAAGCTTGATTTGATGTTGAACATGGTAATAAAGTGTGAAGGTCTAAAGACAAAACGGAGGTCGTAGTTTCATTTGATAACATTTGTTGTTTTATATTTCAGTACCTTTACGACACTTCGAACAGCACCGTCCATCGCGTGTTTTGTACTTCTCTACTCCACAACACAACCCAGGTAGTATAAACGGGAAGCCGAGCCATAGCACTGGAAAACAGAGAGGTATGGGGCCATTATTGTAGCAAAACTATCTACAAATGTGTATTTCAATCCGTGTGTGTGTAACTACATTTGCAAATGTGTAAAAAAAAATCCGTGTGTTTGTAACTGGATTTGCAAATGTGTAAAAAACATCTGTGTCTATAACTAGATTTGCAAAAGTGTAAAAAAAATCTGCGAATGCGTACATCGATCTGTATGCGTAGATAAACCTGTAAATGTGTGATCTGTAAATATCTGGCCTCTCCATTGGATGTGTTCTTACACGTGACTTTTGCTACACTTCTGCCGCGACAGATCCGCAAATGCGCGCAGCGATTTGCAAATGCGTGTGGAGATTTGTCTGTGTGCCTCCGTAGCTATACAGCTACATACCACCAGTGGGCGCTAGGCTAGCACCCAATGATATTAGCTACCGGCTACCTGGGCTGGCTGGTACCACAGACTGTATGGCTGGGACGAACACTGGTCCCGATCCCGATGCAATGGAGGCTGGATGGCGTGCTGTAACTACATAACAGGGCTCTCACGCATTAAAATAAGTTCATCCTCCTGGGCTTCCACTTCCAGCTCTTCTTTGACGTGTGCACGCATTTACTATTTCACCTGGCCACTAGAAATACTATGTTGTCCCATCGATTTGCTGATAGGTCGCTGATTCAAGCAGAGGAGTCTGCTTTCGCCTCATCCATTCGTAGATTACTCATTTTAAACAGTCTATGTTAATAATGTGCGGCGAATTGTATCACTTCTCAGCGTGAGAAGTGTGGCGTGTGAACTTATTGAATGTGTGTGTCTCATTTGAGAGCCCTGTTATGTAGTTACAGCACGCCATCCAGCCTCCATTGCATCGGGATCGGGACCACTGTTCGTCCCAGCCATACAGTCTGCGGTACCAGCCAGCCCAGGTAGCCGGTAGCTAATATCATTGGGTGCTAGCGTAGCGCCCACTGGTGGTATGTAGCTGTATAGCTACGGAGGCACACAGACAAATCTCCACACGCATTTGCAAATCGCTGCGCGCATTTGCGGATCTGTTGCGGCAGAAGTGTAGCGAAAGTCACGTGTAAGAACACATCCAATGGAGAGGCCAGATATTTACAGATCACACATTTACAGGTTTATCTACACATACAGATCGATGTACGCATTCGCAGATTTTTTTTTTACACTTTTGCAAATCTAGTTATAGACACAGATGTTTTTTACACATTTGCAAATCCAGTTACACACACACGGATTTTTTTTTACACATTTGCAAATGTAGTTACACACACACGGATTGAAATACACATTTGTAGATAGTTTTGCTACAATAATGGCCCCATAAAGAGAGCCAGGGTTTACAGGCGGTGTGAAACATAGAATAGTGTTTTTCAACCTTTTTTGAGCCAAGGTACATTTTTTTCATTGAAAAAATCACAAGGCACGCCACCAACTGAAAATGTTAAAAAAAAATGAAACTCTGTAGCCTATAATAACAATATAAAGTCATTCTTGTCAAAGTGTCTTGAATAGGAATCAAATAAACACACAAAAAAGTCTTACACATATACACAGACACCTGGCAATGGCATATTATTTACAGATAATAATCAATTCGTTTTAAAAAAAAAAAAAAAATGTTTTTTAGATCAATTCGGTTGAAATTGGATAATTTCCCATGGTGCACCTGACGATCTCTACCGGCACACTAGTGTGCAGTGGTTGAAAAACACTGCCATAGAAGATGATAAAAAAAAAATACTCCCGTGAGCAACTTACCGAAGACGGCCAACAAAGTGACCATAATATCACATTCTGATTCTTTTAACCATTTCTTCATTGCTTATACACATCTGGACCTTGAAGCCTTAGCGAGTTTTCTAACTCCTGCAGCTCAGTGAGCACAGCACGCCTGGACCCGGCGCCTCCATTTCTGCCGAGCTGTGCGAGAGCTGTGATTGGTCCGTTTAGCGTATTCCAGCTTTAGTAAGGGCTCCTCTTCCTCCTCTTGATTGGTTAGACTTGGTTGACTGATGAAGTTCGGAGATACAAGCATTTGAGACCCCTGCACTTTTTTACCGTCCTAAAACAATGTTCCGCTACAGTAAACAGATACGCGTCAAGCGCTAGGACCAAGCGGAAAACGGCCGCTCTTTCTCTTAGTTTAGCCCCGCCCACAAGCTCCTCGATTGGCTCTGACGTTTCTTCTGTGATTGGCCGTCCCTGCTGTCACTCCACCACTCTGCTTGCATATGTCTGTGGGAACCGTCTGTGGGAACCGTAGGACAGTCAATGACCGTAGGTTCCTTGACCCTTAACAAGGATTCATGTGCCAAGCCCATAGAGTGAAATCCCCTGTGTCAGTGCGAGTAAAGGTTAAGAAAAAGTCCCGTGACCAATGCTGACGCTGTTTCGTCCGTCACTGAGGCGCCAAACTGTGTTTATAAGGAAGCGCACCTGCAAAAAAAAAATAAAAAAAAAAATAAAATAATAATCCTTTGAGCCAAAATTAAAACTCTTCCTTCAAGTCGTGATATGGAGCCCCAAAGAAAGAGAAATGTCTCCGCTGTGTGGGAACTTTTTGATCTTATATCGGCAAATAAGGTTCAGTTTTTATGCTCGCCAGCTTCTTCAGTGCCTTGCGAGCGGGTTTTCTCCAAAGCTGAAGAACTTGCCTCGAAGAAACGTAATGCCAAGACACTGGAAAAACGTTTTTTTAATTGTTCCTAAAAAAAAAAATCCCTGCCTCAGTACATAAGCAACATCACATTCACACTTTCACTATGATTTTGACATGTTTACATTATTTATTGACTGTACATTTTAAAGATATTTTACACTTAGATTAAGATATAAAATAATAGACACACCGTGTTGCAGCCTCACATACTGTGGTCTATAGTGCTGCTCAGTTTATCCAGGTGAGCATATGCACGGTTGAGCAGGAAGATGATGGCATCCTTGACTCCGGGTCACGGCTGGTATAGGCAAACTGGAGGGGGTCCAGCTGAGTGTAGACCATGTCTAGCAGCTGTACGAGAACAAGTCCCTCGAAGGTCTTCATTACGTGGGAGGTCTGTAGTCACTGGGGCTGCTGGGGAGTGGTGTTTTCCACAGCACAGGTACCTTCTGTAGATGGTGAAGACCAGTTGAAAGACTCCATACAGCTGGGTGGCACAGGTCCTTGGTTTCATCAGAGTTATCATCCTCACCAAATTCAACCGCAGTCAGTATCTTTACTGTAAAATTAATAACAATATAAATATCACACTGCACACAAATACAGCATATTCTTTCTGCAAATAGAAATAATGCATAAACAGATCTTGATTAGCCTTTTATTAATTTCGATTAATTAATAATTTTTCCTCTTACTTCTACACAAATCTTAGCAGTCATGATAACACCATGGTCGCTGGCTCCTAATTCACCTGTCCCGTTTTGGCTGCTGGGTACTGTGTTGACAGTCCCAACAAACGGTCTAATGTTAACGCAGTGATAAACAGACTGTGTTAAATTAGAGTCCGTCTGTTCACAAGTGTCTCCAATAGGAGAATAGAACCTATTTTCACAATTTTCACAAGAGTAGATGAATAGCATGTCTTCTTTATAATTTTCATAAGCGTAGACAAAGACGACACACACAAATTAAACTGAAATATTATACCTTAGTATTTGGTTATTCAGGGAAAAAATAAACATTAAATATCATTCAGGTGCAAAGGTAAGTTCACCTCTAGCAATTGTTCTGTGGAGCAACACTGCAACTTCTACTGTGGAACTGAAGCGCCACCTGCTGGTTATTTGACAAAACCTCAAGTTTAAACCTTTTACATCCTTGGTTTCATCAGTTATCATCTTTACCAACCAATTCATCATTCAGTATTTTTACTGTAAAATAAATAACAATGGAACAAGAGAAGAGAAATAATTTTTTTTCTGGAAATCGACTGTTACCAAAAGGAAAGCACAAACAGGTCTTGAGTAGCCTTTTATTAGTTTTTCTTAATTAAAATATGTATTTTATTAAAAAAAAAAACATCTGTTAGAAAAATACAACAATATACACAAACGTATGCAATTAGTAAATATGCATCTCCAGAATAGGGTTAGATACAGTATATGGTTGTCATTCTTCAGAAACACAAAGACAACACAAACAAAACAAATGAAACTGAAATATTATACTTTGGTATTTGTGTATTCAGGAAAATGAGCCAATATTACATATATAATTGTCACAGTCTAAGCTTCACAACACGTGTTTGTGGAAGTGTGAGATGGCACTTATCAAGGAGCTCAGGAAAAGAGTTTATCCCTCGGGATGAATAAAGCATCTATCTGAAGAGTGATGGTGAGCAAACGGAGGATATTTAAGACAGCCGTTATCCTCCACAGCACAGTGGTCGACCAATAAAAGATCAATCCAAAAGAGAGAACACACAAAGGAACCCATGTTAACTTCTAAACAACTAGAGGCCTCTCTCTCTCTCTCTCATGTAAACCAAACAATTCCACTTCAGTCAAGATGCCATTATAGTGTTCCCTCGCCACTTCGATCACATCATCCTGGGCATACACCAAGTGTTCAGCATCTCGTGATCTTGCTGCGCCTATTGTTTCTGTGTGTGTAAACTTTCGGTAACACTGTTGCAGTGAATCACTTAATTTAATGCCCTACGACGCCTCCCTTGTTGTTAAAATGATTACATACGTAGTGTAGCGACCCTGCAGTAATGTTCTTGTTATAATGCTTAGATTCTGGATGAGAAAGCGAGGGGGCGGGGTGAGGTGAGGAAGAGAGAGTCATGCGTGCGTGTTTAGGGGGTGAGTACGAGTGAGGAGCAGAGGAAGAACGGAGAACTATCAAATAAGTTAACTGTCGTTGTTGTTTTGGCGAAGTTACAGCCGACAGTAACTATTACGGTTCATGTAATAAAAGAAAGGTTTGCGACCAACTCCTCGTCATCTTTTTGACGTCCAGTCAGACGCCACAGTACATTCAATAGTGTAGAAAGTGTTTAAGTGCATAGAAAGTGTTTATAAGAGTATGGAAAAGCTTAATAAGAGTGTGGGGAGGGTTCATAAAGCTTTAAAATACATATAGAAGAGTATAATTAATAAAATAAACACACATAAAACAGCATAAATAATAAAAAAAAATATGTCGCTTTTCGGAGGGAGTCTGGAACGTAACCCCCGCGATAGACGAGGGAATACTGTATACAATTCCCCAAACTGTCAGACTGCGACAAATCCCTGATTTGGTTGAACAAAACAGACCAACGAACAACTCCTGAGTCTCACTACATTGATTGGTTGGCCTTCTGAACTGATGGACTCTCAAATGGCCTTGAAATGAACTCCCTTTCCCTGATCTGAAGGTGTTCTTTGGTCCTGTTCCTGAGGTTGTTTTTGGTTCTGTTCCTGATCTAAAGGTCGGCTCTGGCCCTGTTCCTGATCCCGCTTCACCTCATTCAGCCCCTGGGTCGTCTAACGCCCTACCTCCTGGTCACCCTCACCCTGCTCTGCCTCCATGTCAGCCTCCTGAACTCTGAGTCCCTGAACTCTTTTCTGCGTCTGGACTTATTTTCAGACTTTTACCACTGACTTTTTCTGCTCTTTGTTGTAAGTATGTAAAGTTCACATAACAAAGTTAAGGTATTTTAAAGTGCAGGGAATGACTTAATGCTTGGATATGATTTAGTTGATCATGTTAGTTCATATGCTCGTGGCTGAAAACACAATGAAGGGATTTATTAGCACAGACCTCCTGTTGAAGACCCCTAGGGGGACAGAGGAGGTACTGCAGGGGGTTGCGAAGGTTTTGGTTGATTAAACATTTTTTATTCTCCCCCCTGCATTGTTTTCAACAAGTAGAGGGTCCCTGCTCCATCTCTCCATCAGTTTGGGGGTCCTTGGCCTGGAAAACGTTGGAAGACCCCTGTATTAGCATGTTAGGGAACTGAAGCGCACCGCAGGCCGTGTGTTAGCTGGTAATATATCTTTTGTCAGATAAATAAATTAGTTAAAGATGCAAAACAAGCACTCACCTATTGTTGCAACAAGTAAATGACGAGAGAAAAAGAAAAAGGCACAAGCAAAGTGTAATGGTTTCTTGATGCGCTTCCGCAGACAACGTCATTATTTCGGTTTTCAGAGCAACTGGTAAAAAAGAGAAGAGAAAGACTTGTTTAGTTTTGTGATTGATTTCTAACAGAAATTGACAGTAATGCCAGACTTATGTAAAAGTAATTATTACTGAGTTTAAAATAAATCCACATATTTACATGGAAGCAGCAGAACTCAGAACATTTTCCAAATTAATGTGAAATATTCAAGAAGTTGTTAGGAAAATAATTCTAATGTTTCAATGATACATTTGTAATATTTTAAAAACAAAGTGGTTAAGTTGTAGTTTTATAAGACAAAGTCTTAAGTCATATTATTTTACTGTGCCTATAAAAAGTATTCACGACTTTTTCGACGTTTATGTTTTCCACTAAAATTGCTGCAAGGATCAGTTTTATTTGACTTTTCTTTCCTACAAAAAGTCCTACATTGTCCGAGCTGCGCAGTTCACACCATCCTTTGAAAAATACCCTGGCGGACAGTCTTCACACACTGTGTCATTTCTACTGGTTCCTAAAAAGAAACAGAAAATAAATTCTTACAAAACAACCCAGTATCCAGCAAAAAAATCATTATTTTAAAAATAGTTTGACTTAATGTTCCTTACCAGGTACTTTTATCCTCTGGCCAGGTGCACAGTTTGAATGTCTCTCTGCCAAACTACATCCTGCATGATCAGCCAGAGCTCTGCAGTAGTACCCACTCAAAGCATCACAGACTGTGTCGGATGTTTCTGTACAATACTGCTTGGTGAAGAGACCATGGACTAAAAAAATCAATGTGATTATGGTTAAAATGTATTGTCATACTAAAGACCAAACCTGTATTTTGGAAATATTTGATTGAGAGTAAAAGCCATACCTGGATGACAGGAAGTGCATCGGAAACACAAATTCAGGCCATTTTGTTGGTTCATGAATGTCCCGGGCTCACAAGGACGACACTGTGTGTCTGACTGTGGTGTGCAGTCTCTTTGAACAACTGTACCTGTTAAACAGAGCACAACATTTATGTCAGTACCATAGAGACAAAGGTCAAACACAAGGCCATACTGGTGGGTTTGAGCCATATACAGTATAAAGATGAAACAGCTCCTCAAAAGTGAAGCCAAAGCAAGTAGAGCTCTCCCTGGTGTCTGGCTGCAGTATAGGTCATAGCACTGGAGCACTGCATGTTCAAGTGTCAATCTTTTGGATAAGTTTTGTTGTAGTTAATTATTTAACGTTCTAGAAACAGGATGTGATATAATGCATGATCAGCCAGAGTTCTGCAGTAATGGTAATGGTGACCATCAGTTACCATGCAAACTGCTCCATAAAGCAGTCGCTTGGGAACAAAAGAGTTGTAAAAAAAAATAATAATTAAAATGAGTACAGTGTATAATCCAACATTTCTTTGTAACTTGTGGAGCGAAGTAATAAACAAAAACGCGTCTGGCTGTCTATATTTATATACAGTCTATGGTTTGACCACTGTTTGGTACCCCTGCATTTAATTATAGTATTATTCTAATAGTGCACATATGTGTCGAGGCAACGCAGAGCGCAAGAGCTGTGATTGGTCCCCCTGGTAGTAGCGTGTTTCCGTTTAAGTATTTCTGACTGCTTCTCCATCTCCGCAATTTTTGAAATGATTGCTCAGGATCAATAAACTTGCAACACATCGAGCAAAGGTTAACTGAGGAGGTTGGGACTTGTATGATTCGTCGACTGAAATTGCGATTGAAATTGTTGCCGAAGATGAGTCAAACTATTTTTGTATCTCTGAACCTCCTCAGTTAACCTTTCCTGTATTCTATCGTTATTGATCCAAAACAAAAATTGCGGAGATGGAGAAGCAACTGGAAATACTAAAGTGGAAATACGCTACGTTATATTTCTGGGGAGGTGTACGTCAGTTAGTTTCACGCAGAAACCTAAACCAGCTTTCAGTTTCTAAGAGCTATGCTCCTCAAAGAACGTTTTCCTTTTCTGATTAATGGAGAGGGTAATTAGATGTAAATATGTTAAATTCCCTGTATAATTTAAAGCCGTAGAAGTGCACTTTAAAGCCATAAAGGATCCATGTAAGTTTCTTTATGTTTGAAGTAATATTGACTCCAGTGGTAGCACATTCTGTGAATCAGGAATAGAAACAAGGGAGTATCTTATTTCTTTCTTTCAATTTGACTTGTCTATTCTGAAAGAACCTCTATGATTGGACCCAGTTCAATAACCTGGACATGCCAGTCTTAAAATTTGGATTTGTGTTATTCAATTTGTCTCTCAACAACTTAATACTTTTTGCCAAATACTTTTCACACAAATGTAAATTCTTAAAAGCTATACGTTTCACAGTTTTTTTTTTTAAAGAACTCTGTTTTTGTAGAGTTGCTAAAGTTGATTGTAGCCAAGAATGCCATTCTTCTTTACCAGTGCCTTCCATGTCTTTCTGTTAATTCCGCCCCAGACAGAAGCTCTGCTGCCACCTAGTGACTGGAGGCTTGTTTATTGTTCAAGCATCAAGAAGACAGTAATACCAGAGCCCGTCTATGGAGAGCCTTCCCCCTCTCCATTAAGTCCCATTGTAACGAATTTTGGTTGCAGTTCCACCAGATTTCCACTGGGGGCGATCGCCATGAGTGCAACATGAATGGGACTCTATGGAGCTAAACGGCTAAATGTGTCTCTTTCACCCGATTGTCGTTGAGAAATCTCAGATTTGATTGTAGGTTTTGCAAGTTCAACATGGGTTATAGGTCAAAAGTTGAATGAACGAGAACTTATGTCCTTTCGTTTTCTTACACGTTGAGTTGTTGTTGCCCATAACACGCTAGCATTGTGCTAATGAACGCTGATTGGTCAGTGAAGGACTGATTACGACTAGATCCCGCTTGACGGCATCGTGGCATCCGAAGCGGGACCAGAATGTTAAAGCGGACTTTTTCGCCCAAGTTTTTTTTTTTCGGCCCGGTCTTTTAAAATAACAAAACAGAAACTCTTCTAGCACGATTATTTACCCGTGTCAGCTGTGTTGTCCATGCCTCGAGAGAAAAGAAAGTGCAGAGCGCGAAAGCGCCAAAGCAGTGACTGAAGAATTGCCGTAAAGCAGTATCTGGTCGTACGATGTGTATGACGTCATTGACATTTTAAAATACTTTTTAAAGCAAAATAAGTGACTCTAAAAAATCTAACACCCAGCAATGTGAAATGTCTTTGCATCTCCTTTCAAATTCAATATTCAAATTACTGCACAAAAAATTATATCCTGAGAAAAGTGGATTTTGAGGGGTATTGCTCCATAGACCGCCATTCATTCTGCACTCGTCCTGAGAGCGCCCTCATATGGAACCAGAGTGGAACTGCAACAGTTCAGAACCCGGAAGTTAAGTGAGAGTGGAACTTCTCCCCATATTAGACGTTCTCTGGTAATACTGAAAGTCCACCTGACCCCACTATTTGAGAACTACTGGTCTAATGTGAAAAAACAAATTCAGGTATGGTGTGGTTTCTGTTGCCATCATTAGCTTTTTGAAGATGTTCTGCAAGCTAGTTTACAACGTTAGCAATACTATGGGAACACACCGTCTTGATAGTTTATAGCTAACACTAGCTAGCGGTTTAAAAACAACAACCCAATAACCCTCAATTTATTATTGAAAATGATCCAGATGCTCATGCAGGACATCTGGTCAATTCAGTCTAGATTATTCTGCTAGAACTTTTTCATTTTGCAAAATTATCAAAGGATGAATCGTTTCATTAATGGCAAAATCATTTTTACTTTTTACTTAAGTACATTTCAGAGCCTGTACTTTCTTACTTTTACTTGAGTAAAGGAGTTGAATCAGTACTTTTACTTTTACCAGAGTATTTTTTTACACAAGCATCCGTACTTTTACTTAAGTACAGAATGTGAATACTTTTGCCACCTCTGCAGAAGTACGGCATGGATTGTCTCCTTTTTCATTGTGTTCCTCAGTCATCCAGGTCATGGTACATCCAAAAAGCGTTTAAAAAAGGCAACTGGACTTGTAGAGTTTTTGAGAAAACATTTCACTACTCATCCAAGTAGCTTCTTCAGTTCTAGGGGACTGGTGGGAAGTTGAGGTTTAAAAAGGAAACTCTGTGGGTAACCCATCACAAACTATGTTTATTTATGCGTTTAATAAGTTGTTTTATATATTTTTATTTCTCACTAAATGGCTCTCATTATATTCCTGTATTTGATTTTATTGTTGCTCTGTTATTAGACTGTTGAACTGACTTAAGTCTTTTGGTATGTTAACTGAGTCCTTTATT
>NC_140360.1:5844572-5905933 GCF_963514085.1 Chelon labrosus
AAATTATTTATTTGTAAGGTTTATTCCACCACCAGACTGTATATACAGAATGTCTTTATATTTCTAGTTTTTCTCTATATATTTTTCAGAGTATTGTTATTTTTTGTATATGTTTTTCAAATTTGTATTGTGTTTTTTTTTTTTTTTTGGTAACTCTTTTTCCCTGTCGAAGTCGTCATTGTTTTCTGTATGTATATTTTGCCAAATTCCGTGCTACTGTGACAAGGAAACGTCCCATACGTGGGATTAATAAATATGTCTTATGTCTAACTTATTTTGACTGAGTCTTTTACCTTTTTTAGCTTAACAACTTAACTACGTTTGCACACAGCTCAGAGAAACGCAGTTTCATTCTGTCTGCATTACAGTTGTATGTCTGTCAAAATGGCAATAAAGCTTGATTTGATATGATATGTTGAACTTAAATAAAGTGTGATGGTCTAAAGACAAAATGGAGGTCGTAGTTTCATTTGATAACATTTGTTGTTTTATATCAGTACCTTCGTGGCACTTCCAACAGCACCGTCCATCACGTGTTTTGTATTCATCTGCTCCACAACACAGCCCAGGGGGGTATTCCAGAAAGCAGGTTTAACAAACACTGAGATAAAACTTAACCTCTGGCTTGTCTGAACCTGAGGCGACTAAACCCGAGCTGTCGGTTCCAAAACACCGGTTTGCAATCAGTTCAATCAACCCCGGATTGTTTAACCTAGAGTTGTGCGTGATCACGGCGAAGTTATAAAGGCATCATCTATTGAGAGTCGAAACCATGATTAAAAATGGCAAAGCGCAGAGCAGCCTATTTTTCTGAAGCGGAGCAGCAAGTTCTGCTCGAGGCGTACGAGGAGGAAAGAGCGATAATAACGAAAAAAGCAATAAAAGGAACGAGATCTTGCTTGGCAGAGAATTGCCGACCGCGTAAATGCGTAAGTTTAGTAGGATATAGCACACTAATGTGTCAGAAGCACAATAATTCAGTAGATATTAGGCTACATATTAACTTCTTTGTATGAGACTTTCTTATACTATAGAATACCTTGTCATATATTGTATTATTTTTAATTAGATGTAACCCGACCGCCCTCAAGAGAACGTGGCCGCAGGTCAAAACAAAATATAAAAACATTGTCCAAGTTGGTAAGATATATCTGAGTGCATCATCTTAGACATCACTTATCCAGTATTATATTCTTGAATTGCCATATTGCAACAAGTTACATTCATTTCAAAGCCAATAGGAAGAAAGCAGAGGAGAGGAAGACCGGTTCTGGGCCAGCGGTGTCCCCCCTCACCCCTGTGGAGGAGTTGGCGATCAGTATCAATCGAGGGCGTCCGATGATGGAGGGGATTCCTGGGGGCACGTCATCGGAGCCCTCAACCTCCCAGGAGGAGCAAAATGAACAAGTGCAATGTATTTACCCTAATAGGCCCACTTCTGTCTAATTTGTGTAGCCTTGCATGTTCGAAAATGACCAATTTATAGCCAATATTACCGTTCATATAAATAATAGGAGGATGAATAGACATTATCAGCAGTCAAGGAGGAATCGAGGTAAAGAAATGCTGTGCAGAGACTAGAGCATAGTTTCTTCATGTTTTCTGTCAGTGCATGAGAACACTGGATCAGAACATTTGCTCTATAATGAAGTGTTTTCTCTTTTCAGGCCATGAAACACGCAATGGGCAAATAAATGTGTGAAACAGTCTTACGTGCATTTATTTTATTTTTTTTGGTTGAAGTGATTGTGACAGATTTCATCACGCATTCTTTGACCATCTCTGATGTCAAGTTGCTGAATGTGTTCCTATCTGCTCCTCAATAGCAGGAACTAATTCATTGCGCAACGTTGCAATGTTGTGCAATAGGCTATCGCACGCGCAACAATTACGATGAGCGAATCCACGATGCGTAACGTTCGAAATGTGGGGATGGAGAATGCTGTTTAAATATATTAAAGATTCCGAAGAAAAACAGTAGTGCTCTGGCAAAAACTCATCAGGAAAAGAAAGGATATTAAGTCGTGGTCTTATACCCTCTCACGGTGAATAGCCCGAATGATTTGTGCTTCAATGTCAATTGGATCTTCCTCAAAAGGAAACGTCATTGTGTGACAAGTGTGGAAAAAGCGGTCTGGCTGAACGTGCACTTAAATACCCGAACATAACCTGAACAAAACCTACCCCTACCAGGTTAAGTTCAGAGCCTATGTTACTATAGTTACTTACATAGCCTGATCATTTTTGAGCGTTCTGGAACCGAAATCCCAGGTTTACCGCTAACTCTGGGTTTACATACCCAGTTAAGTTCAGAGCCTATGTTACCATGGTTACTTACATAGCCTGATCATATTTGAGCGTTCTGGAACCGAAATCCCAGGTTTACCGCTAACTCTGGGTTTACATACCCAGAGTTAGCGGTAAACCTGCTTTCTGGAATACCCCCCAGATCTCGCGAGACAAATAAGCAACATGGGCCCGTATTCCTAAAGATTCTGAGAATCCGCTCCTAACTTAGCCTCAACATTCCTAAATAAATAAATAAGTGTAAAATTGGTGGTACTGAGATGGAGTGAAGTTGACTAACAAAAGGTGAAACACGGAATTGGGTGATAATGTTTTGGTACATGCTTTACAACCAGTCAAACCAAAAAAGGGAACATTAAACTTAAAAGTAGCAATAGAAAACTAGAAGAACTACTAGAAAACACAGTGAACTGAAAGATTAGAGTTTTATTAAAAATACTTGTGTGCCCCCTCCACCTCTGAAATCAAAATTTCGTCCTTGAAGAGAATTGAGACAAAGTAGAAGACCAAGAGAACACAAATGAAACTGAAATATTACACTTAAGTATTTTTTTTTATTATTCAGGAAAATTTGCCATTATTACTTATCTTCGAGACGCAAACGTAAGTGCACCTCTAGGATTACAAGTTAATTTGAATATACATTATTTATTTTTAGGTTTTAGGAAAAGCTTTAATGAAAAACGATCGTTCTGTGGAGCAACAGCACAACTTCTACACTGGAAAAGAAGCGCCACCTGCTGGTCATTTGACAAAACTTCAAGTTCAGAATCAGAATACTTTATTAATCCTTCAAGGAAATAGTTTTGTTGCTGTTGATAGTTGCAGTGTGACAGAGTCAAATACAAAGGGAATAAAAAGTTATATAAAAATATATATATAAAATAAAAGTAAGATGTGTAAAATAAACAAATATTGCTCATGTATTCACAATATACAGAGGTAAGAGATTACAAATGAATTAAAAGAGTCTGTGTTAAGAGTGTTAAGAGTGACCAACACTCAGGAGTCTGACACTGTGTTCAAAGAGTCCAGCTCCACCCCTACAACATCACTGGCCTTGAGGATCAGTTTGTTGAGTCTATTAGTGTCTGCCACTCTCAGATTGATGCTCCAGCATCCAACGGCGTACAGGAGCGCACTGGTCACCACAGACTCATAGAACATCCCCAGCATTGTCCAGCAGATGTTGAAGGACCTCAGTCTCCTCAGAAAGTAGAGTCCACTCTGTCCCTTCTTGTAGAGTAGCCTCAGTAGACGGTGAAGAGGAAGGGGGAGAGGACTGTCCCTTGTGAAGCCCCAGTGCTGCTGACCACCCTGTCAGACACACCGTGTTGCAGCCTCACATACTGCGGTCTATAGTGCTGCGTGGTTTATCCAGGTGAGTATATGCACAATTCAACCACAGTCAGTATCTGTACTAAATTAATAACAATATAAATATTACATTGCACACTAAGTCGGCATATTGTTTCTGCAAATAGAAATAATGTATGAACAGATCTTGATTAGCCTTTTATTAATTTTGCTTAATTAATTATTTTTCCTCTTACTTCTACACAAATCTTAGCAGTCATGATAACACCATGGTCGCTGGCTCCTAATTCACCTGTCCCGTTTTGGCTGCTGGGTACTGTGTTGACAGTCCCAACAAACGGTCTAATGTTAACGCAGTGATAAACAGACTGTGTTAAATTAGAGTCCGTCTGTTCACAAGTGTTTCCAATAGGAGAATAGCACCTCATTTCATGACTTTCACAAGAGTAGATGAATAGAAACTAAACTGAAATATTATACTCTGGTATGTGTTTATTCAGAAAAATGAGCCAATATTACATATCTGTGAGAGGCAAAAGTTAATTTCAAGGTCAAATTAGAGTCCATCTGTTCAGATTAATACTTAAGTAAATGCCATCAATGCCAGCAAATTAAACTGAAATATTATACTTTAGTATTTGGTTATTCAGGAAAAATAAACATTAAATATCATTCAGGTGCAAAGGTAAGTTCACCTCTAGGATTGCAAGTTCTTTGAAAAGCTTTAGTTCTGTGGAGCAACACTGCAACTTCTACTGTGGAACTGAAACGCCACCTGCTGGTTATTTGACAAAACATCAAGTTCAAACTTTCATGTCCTCGGTTTCAGAGTTATCGTCTTTATCAGTCAATATTTTTACTGTAAAATTAATAACAATAGAAATATTACACTGCACTCTAAGTCGGATGGAACAAGGGAAGAGAAATATTGTTTTCTGGAAATCGACTGTTACCAAAAGGAAAGCACAAACAGGTCTTGAGTAGCCTTTTATTAGTTTTTGTTAATTAAAATATATATCTTATTAAAAAAATATCTGTTAGAAAAATATAACAATATACACAAACAATATGCATCTCCAGAACAGCGTTAGATGCAGTATATGGTTGTCATACTTCAGAAACACAAAGACAACACAAACAAAACAAATGAAACTGAAATATTATACTTTAGTATTCAGGAAAATGAGCCAATATTACATATCTAAGCTTCTTTTCTGCTTCTGTACTAATTTTCAGAGTTTTGACTTTTTCTGCTCCTTGTGTTGTTTCACAAAAGTATATAAAGTTCACATAACTCTCAAATATGTAATACTGGCTCATTTGCAAATACTTTTTAAGAGACATTTATTTTACAAATAATATAAACACGTTTTCCATTTTACAATTTCTACCTACTCACTCCACTGTTTAGCTGTTAAGTCACAGTAAAAACAGGGGATGACTTCATGTGTAGAAATGATGCTTTTATATAGCGCTTTTCTACCTATTGGTATTCAAAGCGCTTTAAAGTCACAGACACATCTACCCATTCACTCTCACTAGCACTCCCACGCACTTGGAGCAACTGGGGGTTCAGTGTCTTGCTCAAGGACACTTCAGCATGCGGCACATTCCAGGGATCAAACCGCTAACCCTCTGGTTCGTGGACAACCTGCTCCACCTACTGAGCCACAGCCACCTCGTGATCTGTTTGATCACGGGTTGTATCTCTGCTCTTGGCTAAAAACACACAATGAAGGGATATGTTAGGGATGTTCAGTGCACCGCAAGCTGCGTGTTAGCTGGTGATATATCTCGTGTCAGATAAACAAATTAGTTAAGGATGCAAAACAAGCAGTCACCTCTTGTTGTAACAAGTACTGAGCAAATGACGAGTAAAGAAAAAGGCACAAGCAAAGTGTAACGGTTTCTTGATGCACTCCTGCAGACAACGTCACTATTTATGCTTCCGTCTTTGTCCTTCACTTGGTTTTCAGAGCAACTGGTGGAAAAGATAAGAGAAAGACTTGTTAAGTTTTCTGTTATTGATTTCTAACAGAATCCACAGTAAAAGTAATTCTTTATACTGTGAGTTTATCAGTGAAACAAATCAACATGTTTACATAGAAGCAGCAGGGCCACAGAGAACTTGACATTTTGCAGATTAATGTGAATATTTCAAGTTATAATGTCATTTTAATATTTCAGTAATAAAGTGGTCAACTTGTAGTTTAACAAGAGTCACGTGATCGGGATATGACGACAGTATTTTTGTGGGCTCGGGATAAGATGGGAGCGATGAGATGCACAAGTTTTTGACGGGCTTCCAAGCAAACGCAAACCTGTTACACTGAACATTCAACACACTCAACAAAAGTTTTGGAACCACTGGACTAGGGTCAATGTCACTACTGGTAGCATGATCCAATATCTGGACCCTACATAGGTTGCACAGTTAGTCCAACTCCTCCAGGATGGCGCATCAATACGTGCCATTGCCAGAAGGTTTGCTGTGTCTCTCAGTAGAGTCTCAAGAGTGTAGAGGAGATTCCAGGAGACATGCAGTTAATGTAGGGGAGCTGGACAGGGCGACAGAAGGTCCTCAACCCATCAGCATGACCAGTATCTGCTCCTTTGTGTAAGGAGGAACAAGATGAGCGCTGCCAGAGCCCTACAAGATATCCACTAGTGTGAATGTCTCTGACTGAACTATCAGACACAGACTTCATGAGGGTGGCCTGAGGGCCCAACATCCTCTAGTGGGTCCTGTGCTCACTGCAAGGGGCTTTGGAGCTGCATAGGCATTTGCTACAGAACACCAGAAATGGCAGGTCCACCACTGAGTGATTGTGCAAGAAGGAGGTGCAAGATGGATGGAGATTTTGAACTTGATTTGATGCGCTTACGATATTTTGTGATTCTCACAAAATGATCAAAAACTTGTAATGATCAAAGTGTGTTACTATATTTTCTTTTGGAGTAATTCTGTGATTTAAAACAATAAAAAGTCCTACATTGTCCAAGCTGTGCAGTTCACACCATCCTTCGAAAAATACTCTGGCGGACAGTCTTCACACACTGTGTCATTTCTACTGGTTCCTAAGAAGAAACAGAAAATAAATTCTTACAAAACAACCCAGCATCCAGTAAAAAAAAAAACATCATTTTAAAAATTAATGTTCCTTACCAGGTACTTTTATCCTCTGGCCAGGTGCACAGTTTGAATGTCTCTCTGCCAAACTACATCCTGCATCATCAGCCAGAGCTCTGCAGTAGTATCCTCTCAAAACATCACAGACTGTGTCGGACATTTCTGTACAATTCCTCTTGGCGATGAGACCATGGACTAAAAAAATCAATGTGATTATGGTTAAAATGTATTGTCATACTAAAGACCAAACCTTTATTTTAGAAATATTTGATCGAGAGTAAAGGCCATACCTGGGTCACAGGAAGTGCATTGGAAACACAAATTCAGGCCATTTGGTCGGTTCATGAATTTCCCGGGCTCACAAGGACGACACTGTGTGTCTGACTGTGGTGTGCAATCTCTTTGAACAACTGTACCTGTTAAACAGAGCACAACATTTACATCAGTACCATAGAGACAAAGGTCAAACACAGAGCCACACTGCTGGGTTTGAGCCATATACAGTATGAAGATGGAGCGGCTCCTCAAAAGTGAAGCCAAAGCGAGTAGAGCTCTCCCTGGTGTCTGGCTGCAGTATAGGTCATAGCACTGTAGCACTGCATGTTCAAGTGTCAATCGTTTGGATAAGTTTTGTTGTAGTTAATTATTTAACGCTCTCTTGTTCTGCAGTAATGGTAATGGTAACCATCAGTTACCATACAAATTGCTCCATATAGCAGTCGCTTGGGAACGTAAGAGTTGTAAAAAAAAATTTTAAAATGACTACAGTGTATAATCCAACATTTCTTTGGAACTGGTGGAGCGAAGTATTAAACAAAAAACGAGTCTGGTTGAAGTGTGGTTGGGTCACTGATATCAAGGCTCCGCGTGGTTCCACTCTTGGACCGTACTGCACAGACTCTGGCGGCAAACTCGCAAGACGACGACGCCCATATCCCCAGAAAATAGCGTCAGTTTAGCCAATGCAAGGAAGTGGGGACACGTTGTCCATATTTATATACAGTCTATAGTTTGACCACTGTTTGGTACCCCTGCATTTAATTGTAGTATTATTCTAATAGTGCACATACCCCTAAAGCAGTACTTCTCAAATAGTTGGGTGAAGTGTCGAGCAGACCGAGCAGTCTTGTTGAAATGTTACAAATTCAGTTAATAAACTCAATTTATTAATTTATTCTTAGACTTGGGACAAATTGAAAACGCTTTTATTCTGGACACTCTGCAACATTTTGGGTTTTGGGGAATACTCCAGTGGGTTGACTGAAACATTTTATAGCAATATAAATAGCTCTGTAGTATTACCCTGGGGTACTTGTAAAAGATTTGATGTCCAGACAGGTCAGGGTTGCCCAGCCTCACCCTGACTGTTCAAGGTAGTGCTTAAAACATCTGGTAATACTTGGGTAATACTATTACCAAAGATTTAACGACAAGAGAGAACACTAATTTTGAGAATATTCTGAAGGAGAAACAAAACAATGCTGAATACATGGTTACAACAGGACTTAACGACATTTGGAGAATACTACTCTACAAAATGTAAGAACTCTTGAGAATCATTTACCCACTCTATCTTTAGATATTCCAGACAACTGATGTTAAAATGATTAACCAAAATAATTTTAATTTTGTATGGAAAAACAGACGTCACCACATAAGAAAAGGTGATAATAAAGGTGTAGTGCGGGACATAGACGGCGTACACGTTACGCACATTGCCAGCACGAGCCATTTAATGCTCATTAATAGGGTTAGGTCAGTTATGCACCTCCCCAGAAATGTAACTACGTGTCGAGGCAACGCAGAGCGCAAGAGCTGTGACTGGTCTGCTTGGTTGTTGCATGTTTCCGCTTTAGTATTTCTGACTGCTTCTCCATCTCTGCAATTTTTGAAATGATTGCTCTGGATCAATAAATTTGCAACACATCGAGCAAAGGTTAACTGAGGAGGTTGGGACTTGTATGACTCGTCGACGGGCGACTGAAATTGCGATTGAAATTGTTGCCGAAGATGAGTCAATTGTTTGTATCTCCGAACCTCCTCAGTTAACCTTTCCTCCATGTGTTCTATCTTTATTGATCCAAAACAATCAATTCAAAAATTGCGGAGATGGAGAAGCAACCGGAAATACTAAAGAGGAAACACACTACTACCAAGGGGACAAATCACAGCTCTTGTTGTCAGCGTCGCTGCGATGCGTAGTTATATTTCTGGGGAGGTGTACGTCAGTTTCACGCAGAAACCTAAACCAGCTTTCAGATTCTAAGAGCTATGCTTCTCAAAGAATGTTTCCCTTTTCCATTTAATGGAGAGGGTAATCAGATGTAAATATGTTAAATTCCCTGTATAATTTAAAGCCGTAGAAGTGCACTTTAAAGCCATAAATGATCCATGCAAGTTTCTTTGTGTCTGAAGTAATATTGACTCCAATGGTAGCACATTCTGTGAATCAGGAATAGAAACAAGGGAGTATCTTATTTCTTTCTTTCTTGTAATTTAAATAGTCTATTCTGGACGAACCTCTATGATTGGACCCAGTTCAATAACCTGGACATGCCAGTCTTAAAATTTGGATTTGTGTTAGAGGACAGAATATTCAATTTGTCTCTCAACAACTTAATACTTTTTTCCAAATACTTTTTACACAAATGTAAATTCTTCTTAGCTATATGTTTCACAGTTTTTTCTGGTGGGAACTTGAGGTTTAAATAGGAAACTCTGTGGGTAACCCATCATAAACTAAGTTTATTTGCAACTAATTTGTATATGTGTTTAATAAGTTGTTTTATTTATTTTTATTTCTCACTAAATAGCTCTCATTATATTCCTGTATTTGATTTTATTGTTGCTCTGTTATTAGACTGCTGAACTGACTTATTTAAGTCTTTTGGTATGTCAACTGAGTCCTTTATTAAATTATTTATTTGTAAAGTTTATTCCACCACCAGACTGTATAGTTTTTCTCTATATATTTTTCAGAGTATTGTTATTTTTTGTGTATATATATATATATATATATATATATATATATATATATATATAAACATGTCTTATGTCCAAGTTATTTTGACTGAATCTTTTACCTTTTTAGCTTAACAACTTAACTACGTTTGCACACAACTCAGAGAAACGCAGCTTCATTCTGTCTGCATTACAGTTGTATGTCTGTCAAAATGACAATAAAGCTTGATTTGATGTTGAACTTGGTAATAAAGTGTGATGGTCTAAAGATAAAACGGAGGTCGTAGTTTCATTTGATAACATTTGTTGTTTTATATTTCAGTACCTTCGCGGCACTTCCAACAGCACGATCCATTACGTGTTTTGTATTCATCTTCTCCACAACACAGCCCAGGTGGTATCAACGAGAAGCAGAGACATAGCACTGGAAAACAGAAACAGAGAGGCGGGGTTTAAATAGGGCGCGGTAGCCGCTGTCAGGCCGTGGTAGCCTAACAGCTAACAGCTAACAGTTAGCTGTTAGCTGTTAGCTGTTAGGCCGTGGTAGCCTGAAGTTAGCTTAAGCCATAGAAGGTGCGTGAAAATACGTGTATATCTGCCCCTGCCGGCTGCCGCACTTACCGATGACGACGAACTTAGTAACCATGGCATCACATTCTCATTCTGGGTCTGTACACATCTGGAATTGAACTGGAACACAGCCACAATGATACCCGGCTTAGCAGACAACTTAGCGACAATAAAGCCGGACTTCTTGCGAGTTTTCGAAACCCCTTAAGCAATTTATTTATTTTTTTTAAATAGCAATTAGCGAAATCTAGCGACCTTTTCTGGCGTTGTTGAAGACTTTCGGAAACTGACGCGAAAGCGCAAACCGTTTGATTCAATGGGTACAGCCACATGGGTACCGCATGGCCATGACCGTCTCGGAAGCCATTGTACAGTAGTGTTGCGTCGGTCGCGAATGATTCGTTCGTTTGAACGAATCTTTTGAGTGAACGTACTGAATGGAATCACTTCATGAACTGATTCGTTCCTTTCTCAGTTCAGTTGAGCTCTGCAGCGAGCGTGCAGGCCGGGAGTGGAACTGCAATCAGACATTTGGTCACAAACACAGGCTGGAAAAATGCACGCACATAATGTTCGGTCTTCGGTATTATTGCACCATCAGAGCACCATATTTGCATTAGACCTACAGGGGAATACATAATATAAAACAGTGTATATAATACCCTTACATTAATACACGTCTATAAGCTCTGACTGCCAGGCAGATTTAAATATCTGAAGTTTTTAAAAGTAACAGAATTTCTGCTGTAGCTGTGATGTGTGTGGGTTTTTTTTTTGTTTGTTTGTTTGTTTTTTAATATATATATATATATATATATATATATAAACTCCTGCTGCTGTAGTTGTGTCACTCGCTGCAAACAGAGAGGTGAGTCTGTCAGGCGATTCACGTTCGCACTGCCACTCATGATTGGCGAACGTACTGCAAGATTAGCGAATCAGTACGTTCGCGATTCTAGTGATCCCAGAATCTTACAGCGAATCACGAGGCCTGTGTCACTCACTCGCGTACTGCTGAACACACAGATAGAACTGCCACTCAGGGCATGGGACTTGGTTCACGTTTAGTAACTGTACTGCTGTAATTAGCGCTGGCTTGTTGACATCCGTGTAGCACCGTGTCGTATAAACTGTATAGAATGAAACGAGGCTAGAAGCTAACATGCTAATGTTAAACATTTATTTGACGGACACTTTCAGTGTGTATGTTAGCATGTACGTTAACATACTGGTGTTTAGCCACAGTGGTGTTGTCATTTGTATTTTAGTAAGTTTTCTGTGGGCTGTACTACGTGCCACCGTGGAACAATAGACTAACCGATTCAGTCCTTTGTCTGCTAATTAGTACAACGTTACTATATCTTTGTGTCAGAATCTCCATTCATATATTTTAGTATTTAGTGCTCTAATGCTTGTGATTTGAACTTTTATTGGTCAACTGTATGGACTGATGTGCAGATCGTCGGGCTGCCGACCACGGATACGCTGAGCGGTTGCCTTGGCAACCACCGGATGTCGATGCGTGTGACATCAATCAGGGCTCCTGCTAAGGACGGAACGATTCGGTGAACGAATCTTTTGAACGAATCATTTTAATGAACTGATTCTAGTGATTCAGTACAGTCAAAAGAACTGCCGTTACCATCACTATTGTACAGTGTTGCCACATCTCGCGAGACAAATAAGCAACCCTGAGCAAGGAATGGACAGAAACTCTTATCTTCGTGAGGAGGTGTGGTTGACACTTGTTAGGCTGTAAGGTGGGCGTTTATTCTGCCTGGGTCACGTCAGGTAGAAGGATTGTAGTATGTTGACTCTTCTGTCGTCTTGCTGTTCACTTTTCATTTACATAAACATTTTAATGGTTCTTTCTTACACTAATTTGAAATAAAATGTAGTACTTGACGACTTGCAGTGAATAATGGACATTTTATTTAATTTCTCCCCACCCGTGATGCCAGTTTGACCTGCCCACCACTGGGTGGTGCTATAAATGAGGTCTGTTTACCATATATTCCATAAATAAGTGTAAAATTGGTGGTACTGAGATGGAGTGAAGTTGACTAACAAGGTGAAACACAGAATTAGGTGATAATGTTTTGGTACATGCTTTACAACCAGTCAAACCAAAAAAGGGAACATTAAACTTAAAAGTAGCAATAGAAAACTAGAAGAACAACTAGAAAACACAGTGAACTGAAAGATTAGAGTTTTATTAAAAATACTTGTGTGCCCCCTCCACCTCTGAAATCAAAATTTCGTCCTTGAAGAGAATTGAGACAAAGTAGAAGACCAAGAGAACACAAACAAAACAAATTAAACTGAAATATTACACTTAAGTATTTTTTTTTTTATTCAGGAAAATTTGCCATTATTACATATCTTCGAGACGCAAACGTAAGTGCACCTCTAGCATTACAAGTTAATTTGAATAAACATTATTTATTTTTAGGTTTTAGGAAAAGCTTTAATGAAAAACAATCGATCTGTGGAGCAACAGCACAACTTCTACACTGGAAAAGAAGCGCCACCTGCTGGTTATTTGACAAAACTTCAAGTTCAGAATCAGAATCAGAATCAGAATACTTTATTAATCCTTCAAGGAAATTGTTTTGTTGCTGTTGCTCCCGTAAAGTGTCAGTTGCAGTGTGACAGAGTCAAATACAAATATAATAAGAAGTAATATCAAAATATATATAAAAAATTAAAGTAATATGACGTGTAAAATAAACAAATATTGCTCAAGTATTCACAATATACAGAGGTAAGAGATTACAAAGAAATTAAAAGAGTCTGTGTTAAGAGTGTTAAGACTGACCAACACTCAGGAGTTATGTAGTTTGATGGCCACAGGCAGGAATGACCTCCTGTGGTGTTCTGTGGTGCATTTGGATAGAATGAGTCTGTTACTAAAGGTTCTCCTTAGACTGACCAGTGTGTTGTGGAGTAGGTGGGAGGACTTGTCCAGGATGGTCTTCACTTTTACCAACATCCTCCTCTCTGATACTGTGTTCAAAGAGTCCAGCTCCACCCCTACAACATCACTGGCCTTGAGGATCAGTTTGTTGAGTCTATTAGCGTCTGCCACTCTCAGCCTGATGCTCCAGCATGCAACGGCGTACAGGAGCACACTGGCCACCACAGACTCACAGAACATCCTCAACATTGTCTGGCAGATGTTGAAGGACCTCAGTCTCCTCAGAAAGTAGAGTCCACTCTGGCCCTTCTTGTAGAGTAGCCTCAGTAGACGGTGAAGAGGAAGGGGGAGAGGACTGTCCCTTGTGAAGCCCCAGTGCTGCTGACCACCCTGTCAGACACACCGTGTTGCAGCCTCACATACTGCGGTCTATAGTGCTGCGTGGTTTATCCAGGTGAGCATATGCACGGTTGAGCAGGAAGATGATGGCATCCTTGACTCCGAGTCACGGCTGGTATAGGCAAACTGGAGGGGGTCCAGCTGAGTGTAGACCATGTCTAGCAGCTGTACGAGAACAAGTCCTTCGAAGGTCTTCATTATGTGGGAGGTCTGTATCACTGGGGCTGCTGGGGAGTGGTGTTTTCCACAGCACAGGTACCTTCTGTAGATGGTGAAGACCAGTTGAAAGACTCCATACAGCTGGGTGGTACAGGTCCTTGGTTTCATCAGAGTTATCATCCTCACCAAATTCAACCGCAGTCAGTATCTTTACTGTAAAATGAATAACAATATAAATATTACACTGCACACTAAGTCGGCATATTGTTTCTGCAAATAGAAAGAATGCATAAACAGATCTTGATTAGCCTTTTATTAAATTTGCTTAATTAATTATTTTTCCTCTTACTTCTACACAAATCTTAGCAGTCATGATAACACCATGGTCGCTGGCTCCTAATTCACCTGTCCCGTTTTGGCTGCTGGGTACTGTGTTGACAGTCCCAACAAACGGTCTAATGTTAACGCAGTGATAAACAGACTGTGTTAAATTACAGTCCGTCTGTTCACAAGTGTTTCCAATAGGAGAATAGCGCCTCTTTTCATAATTTTCACAAGAGTAGTTGAATAGAAACTAAACTAAACTGAAATATTATACTCTGGTATGTGTTTATTCAGAAAAATGAGCCAATATTACATATCTGTAAGAGGCAAAAGTTAATTTCAAGGTCAAGTTAGAGTCCATCTGTTCAGAAGTGTCTCCAGTGAATATAATAAGGGTCTGGTTTCTGTTTTGTTTTTAATAAAATATGTGAAGGTAAGTCATTAGTGCTCATCATAAACTTATTTATGATATTGCCTGTCCTACTGTGATCTGTTGACTCACAGATAAATACTTAAGTGTATAAGCATAGACAAAGACAACACACAAAACAAATTGAACTGAAATATCTATCCATTAGTATTTGTTTATTCAAACAATATTACATGTCATTAAGGTGCAAAAGTAAGTTCATTTCAATATACATTATTTAATTTTATGGTTTAGAAAAAGTTTTATTGACAACTATCGTTCTGTGGAGCAGCACTGCAATTTCTAGAGTGGAACTGAAGCGCCACCTGCTGGTTATTTGACAAAACCTCAGGTTCAAACTTTTATGTCCTTGGTTTCATCAGTTATTGCCTTTCAGTATTTTTTTACTGTAAAATAAATAACAATAGAAATATTAGACTGCAAACTAAGTCGGCTGGAACAAGAGAAGAGAAATATTTTTCAGCAAATCAACTGTTACCAAAAGGAAAGCACAAACAGGAATTGAGTAGCCTTTGTGTTAATTAAAATATAGATATATATCATGAAACTTTTGACCAACCACAAACACACACAAACACTCTTAAACAAACTTAAAAGTATTTTCCTCCCTCAGACTTCAGAAAGTTTTAAGGGCACACAAAGACTATAGATTCATTAATCCACCATCAGAGGTCGGCTCTGGCTCTGTTCCTGATCCCTCTTCATCTCATTCATCCCATGACGCCCCACCTCCTGGTCACCCTCCCAAGCCGAGCCCGGACTCTTCTGCTTCTGGACTATTTTTCTTTTACCACTGACTCCTTGTTGTGTGTCACAGAAGTATGTAAAGTTCACATAACTCACAGATATGTAACACTGGCTCAGTTTCCCCGAATAAACAAATACACCAGTATAATGTTTTAGCTTAATTTTCTTTGTAATTTTCTTTCACTTTTCTATACAGAAATTTTGAAAATTCTAAGTAGTGCAAATAGTCTTTAAGAGGCATTAATTATACAAAAAAAGAACTTTACATTGTTTACCAACACACTCGTGTGTTTAGCTGTTGTGACTGACAAAGCTAAGGTATTTTAAAATGTAGTTGACAGGGAATTACTTGCGTGGATATGTTTTGGTTGACCACGTCAGTTCGTATCTCCATTCGTGGCTGAAAACACACAATGAAGGGATTTATTAGCATGTTAGGGATGTTCAGTGTACCGCAAGCCGTGTGTTAGCTGGTGATATATCTTGGGTCAGATAAACAAATTAGTTAAAGATGCAAAACAAGCAGTCACCTCTTGTTGCAACAAGTACGGAGCAAATGACGAGTAATGAAAAAGGCGCAAGCAAAGTGTAATGGTTTCTTGGTGCACTCCTGCAGACGACGTCACTATTTATGCTTCCTTCTTTGTCCTTCACTTGGTTTTCAGAGCAACTGGTGGAAAAGAGAAGAGAAAGACTTGTTTAGTTTTCTGTTATTGATTTCAAGACAGAATCCACAGTAAAAGTAATTCTTTATAGTGTGAGTTTATCAGTGAAATAAATCAACATGTTCACATGGAAGTAGCAGGGCCACAGAGAACTTGACATTTTGCAGATTAATGTGAATATTTCAAGTTATAATGTAATTTTAATATTTCAGTAATAAAGTGGTTAACTTGTAGTTTACAAAGAAAAAAGTCTGTGTCTATAAAAAGTAGGGCCGGGACTTTAACGCGTTAATTAAGATTAATTAATTACACAAAAATAACACGTTAAAAATTTTTTACGCATTTTAATCACACTTATTTTTGCACCGCGGAACGTTTCTCACTGGATGAGTTTCGGCGGACCAATTATACTGGAGCACCAACTAGCGTTCACATTACTTCAGACAACAACAAACCACAGTGAACATGAACGAAGAAGCTGATGAGACCGCTTTGGTTGGCCCCGTGGATGGGAAATTTAGTCATTATTCAATGGTATACTAAAAATCCATATGAAAAAAATTACTTCTCACTGCTCTCAGGTCAAATATTTATATGCGATTAAAATGTGATTAATTTCGATTAATTAATTACAAAGCCTCTAATTAATTAGATTAATTTTTTTTTTAATCGAGTCCCCGCCCTAATTTTATAGCAGGAATCCTGGTCAGTTTTTAATTTTCAAAAGGAAACCCTCTTTACTGTCAAAGTGAAAACTGATTTCTTCAGATTTCTTCAAGTTAATGTCGACAGAGGGCCAGGTATGTGCTGCTTGTAGTGTCACGGTTAATAAAATAAATACAACTGTGTGTGGAAACATTCCTGGCTACAGTCACAGCATGAAGACTGGGGATATACACTGCTCAAAATATCAAAAGCGACACTTTCTAATCAGAGCATAGCATCAAGTCAATTCAACCTCTGGCATATTGATCAGGTCCGTTGAGTAGCAGAGGGGTTGACAGTTTTTCACCAGCTTCACTACTGGTAGCATGATCCAATATCTGGACCCTACATAGGTTGCACAGTTAGTCCAACTCCTCCAGGATGGCGCATCAATACGTGCCATTGCCAGAAGGTTTGCTGTGTCTCCCAGTGGAGCCTCAAGAGTGTAGAGGAGATTCAAAGAGACCTGCATTTAATGTAGGGGAGCTGGACAGGGCGACAGAAGGTCCTCAACCCATCAGCATGACCAGTATCTGCTCCTTTGTGTAAGAAGGCCTAAAAGATATCCACTGGTGTGAATGTTTCTGACTGAACTATCAGAAACAGACTTCATGAGGGTGGCCTGAAGGCCCAACATCATCTTGTGGGCCCTGTGCTCACCGCAAGGGGCTATGGAGCTGCATAGGCATTTGCTACAGAACACCAGAAATGGCAGGTCCACCACTGAGTGATTGTGCAAGAAAGAGGTGCAAGATGGACGGCAATTTTGAACTTGATTTGATGCGCTTACGATATTTTGGGATTCTCACGAAATGATCAAAAACTTGTAATGACCAGAGCGTGTTACTATATTTTCTTTTGGAGTAATTCTGTGATTTAAAACAATAAAAAGTCCTACATTGTCCAAGCTGTGCAGTTCACACCATCCTTTGAAAAATACCCTGGCGGACAGTCTTCACACACTGTGTCATTTCTACTGGATCCTAAAAAGAAACAGAAAATTCTTACAAAACAACCCAGCATCAATGAAAAAAAATCCATTATTTTAAAACCAGTTTGACTTAATGTTCCTTACCAGGTACTTTTATCCTCTGGCCAGATCCACAGGTTGAATGTCTCTCTGCCAAACTACATCCTGCATCATCAACCAGAGCTCTGCAGTAGTATCCTCTCAAAACATCACAGACTGTGTCGGACGTTTCTGTACAATTGTTCTTGGCGAAGAGACCGTGAACTAAAAAAAAATGAATGTGATTACGGCTAAAAATTTGTCGTCATCAGTTTATTAGACCAAACCTTTATTTTGGAAATATACGACTGAGAGTAATCTCCATACCTGGGTCACAGGACGTACACTGGAAACACTTGTTTAGGCCACTTGGTCGGTTCATGTAAGTCCCGGACTCACAAGGGCGACACCGTGTGCCTGAATGTAGTGTGCAATCTCTTTGAACAACTGTACCTGTTAAACAGAGCACAACATTTATGTCAGTACAATAGAGACAAAAGGTCAAACACAAGGCCACACTGGTGGGTTTGGGTTTGACCACGGTCTGCCTTCATATTAAATATCTAACTCTAATGAGAATAATGTTTGTTTTTAACACCTCTACCTCTTTCACTTGCACACATCTGATGGAGGCAGTTTACTAGATTATTAACTGAAACTCACCAGTGGTTTAGTGAAGTTAGATAACCCAAATAAAACCAGTGCTGCATCATGCTACAGCCCATGCAGCTAACAGCTAAACATCAAGCGGTTTCAAGTATATCTAACGCCCACTACATTAATATCCATCGATCACAAGTGTAAACAGATGGGTTATCTGATCTGAGACGCATTTGGAGGTGGTTTGACCGCATTCCTTTGGTAGTATGAACACTCGATGTGATGTATCCTGGGTCAATTTTAAGGCCACCCCAAGATCACCTAGAAAAGAAAACGCACCGGAAGTGATAGATAGATAGATAGATAGATAGACGACTTTATTGATCCCTTTGGGAGGTTCCCGCAGGGAAATTGACATCTCCATCGCAACCAGCACTTTCAGACATACATGTAGGAGACAGTATAAAAAGCCCAGAATACCAATACACCCAGTGAAGAATAATAAAAATAGTAATACAAAAATAAATATTGACTGTACATGCATGGTTGTTGCATAAATAGAGAAATAAATATTGTGACTGTACATGACTGTACATACACTGTTATTGCACTTTACTTTACTATTGCAGATTAGTTAAAAAAGTCATTCAGGCCCTTTCCTTTTTGTCCTCCTCCCCCCAAGTGAGTGGTGGTTGTACAGTCTGATGGCACGGGGGACAAAAGAGTTCCTCAGTCTATTTGTCCTGCACCTTGGGAGGAGCAGCCTCTCGCTAAAGGTGCTTCTCTGGCTACTGATGGTCGTGTGCAGAGGGTGACTGGCATTGTCCAGGATACTTGTTAGTTTTTTAAGTGTCCTGCTCTCTGCTACAGTAGCCAGAGGGTCCAGCCTCGTGCCAACCACAGAGCCAGCCCGCCTGATTAGTTTCTCCAACCTGGAGAGGTCTGCCTTGGAGGTGCTCCCACCCCAGCACACCACAGCGTAGGACAGGATGCTGGCGACCACAGACTGGTAGAAGATCCCCAGGAGCTTCTTGCAGATGTTGAAGGATCTTAACCTCCTCAAGAAGTACATCCTGCTCTGGGTCTTCTTGTACAGCTGCCCCGTGTTGCTCGTCCAGTCCAGTTTGTTGTCCAGCCACAGCCCAAGATATTTGTAGGTCTGCACGACCTCCACCTCCTCTGCTCCTATCAGAACTGGTCTGGGGTTGGGTCTGTCCCTCCCAAAGTCAATGACCAGTTCCTTAGTCTTTGAGGTGTTGAGCTGTAGATTGTTTGTGTGGCTCCAGACAACAAAATCCCTCACCAGGCTCCTGTACTCCTCCTCTTCGTCGCCACTGATACACCCCACAATGGCCGTGTCATCTGCAAACTTCTGGACGTGACACGTGTCTGAGATGTAGCAGAAGTCCGCGGTGTACAGGGTGAAGAGGATAGGGGAAAGTACAGTCCCCTGTGGAGCTCCAGTGCTGCTGACCACAGTGTCAGACGTGATGTCCTTCAGCCTGACGTACTGTGGTCTATCGGTGAGGTAGCTGGAAATCCAAGCAACCAGGCAGGGGTCCACTCGCATTCTGGAGAGTTTTTCCTGGAGTACAAGGGGCTGGATCGTGTTGAAGGCACTCGAAAAGTCCAGGAAGGTAATCCTGACAGTGCCTTTTCCCTTGTCCAGATGCGAGTGGGCTCTGTGTAAGAGGTAGAGGATGGCATCCTCTACACCAACCTCTGCCCGGTAGGCAAACTGTAGAGGGTCCTCAGCGTGCTGCACCTGAGGTCTGAGGAGCTGGAGGAAGAGCCGCTCCATCGTCTTCATCAGATGTGATGTGAGTGCCACCGGTCTGAAGTCATTCAGCTCGCTGGGCCGGTTCCTCTTGGGGACAGGAACGATGCATGAAGTCTTCCAGAGGGTGGGCACTCTCCCGAGTTGCAGGCTCAGGTTGAAGATGCGTTGTAGCGGCTCCCCGAGTTCAGCAGCGCAGGTCTTCAGAAGCCGTGGACACACCATGTCGGGTCCTGCTGCCTTCCGGGGACGGAGCTTCCTCAGTTCACCCCTCACTTGATCAGCTGTGAAGCAAGGGGGGGGTTGAGAGGAGGGTGAGGGGGTTGGGGGGCTGTCCAGCTCCCATGGAAGAGAGTGATCCCTGTTCATTAGAAATGAGAGCCTTTTAAAATATCCTGTCCATGTAGCTGTTAACTAACTAAGGCCCTGTTCAGACCTTGCATTTAAGGGTAATCACCATTTTTCCACAACCTGGACCTTTTTTCTGACATAAAATATGATTGTTTACTCACCCATATAACTTTGGTGTCATATGGAGTCGTTCGGAAGATATTAAGATCCAGTGAAGCGCCGCGTATATCCATATAGTGGGAGTGCCTGGGGCACCAAAACGCAGTCTCTAAATAACACATTATCTGCCACGAAACTCGTTCATTTCACCAATATTTTGTTATGCTACGCTAGTGCTATTCCCCGTTGAGTCCGGAGTTACCCGTTATCTATTCATGGACGTGCAGCGGTTTGTTATTCTTTGGCCAGCTGTTCCTCTCTCTGCCTCCACATCCTCCTTTCAACGAGCTCCTCATCCATATACTCTGGTTCAAAACGATACGGATGTCCATCACAAACAAAGTCGTCGTCCACAACCTCAGAATCGGAAAAAATATTCAGCCATGTTGCAAAAAAATAGCAGTAGCAAATTACAGGTAAACAAGCAGAGTTTTGCGTCAATCTATAGACCCCGGATGATGATAACAGGTAACTCAAGACTCAACAGGGAATAGAACTAGCGTACAATAACAAAATATTGGTGAAATGAATGAGTTTCGGGGCAGATAATGCGTTATTTTGAGGCTGCATTTTGGTGCCCCATTCACTCCCACTATATGGATATACGCGGCGCTCCACTAGATCTAAATATCTTCCAAACGACTCCAAATAAAACCAAAGTTATAAGGGTGAGTAAACGATCGTATTTTATGCCAGAAATAAGGTCCAGGTTGTAAAAAATGGCAATTCGCCTTTATTATCTGACTTGGGCAACCTGATTGCAAGTAGCCAGCAATATGTACATGTGTTCACACCTGGCGTTTAAATCAGTCTCCATAAGTGTCTCCAGCCAGCTCTCCAGATCCAATCTCAGTTTCACGCTCTGTGCGCAAATAAACACTGACATTATTTAGGGAGCAGTATGTTATTGCAACAGCATCCAGAAGAAGGAACAGCTATTTTTTGTGTGAGTCATAACTTGGGAACTTGGGCGTTATATTATTATTTACTGACCTCAGCTCTGATGTAAATTATTTTAGAGAGTTGCACAAAACTCAGATTATAACTCGAACTACTGCAGACTCCATATGCACCGTAATCACCGTACAGACACCGGGTGGATATCCCACACTTAACTCCACACGGCTCTTTATACAGCAAAATGATTACATCAATAATTTACCACATGCCGATATGTTATTTAATTTGGACAAGTGTGCCAAAAGCAAGCAAAAATATTATTCAGTCACCTGCTGCAATGTTCATTTTTACGGATTTTCACATAACAACAATAATAATAATAATAATAATAATAACACTGCACATACAGTGTGGAACGGTTTCTTTAATTACTTTTATTTCATGTTTCTTTTTTCGTCACGTCCGCTTATTCCCGGAAATTACATGCTGGACCACCATTGTGGTCGTTTCACCATGTGTAGATGACACATGGTTAAATGTGGCGATGAGATAAACACTTCAGTTTCAATATGATTAATCATGCGGCTGTGGGGGAAATGGAAGGTCGAGGAAGCGGTAAGTTTGTTTGTACGTGTTAGTACACAACTTGTTTGCCGGGTTTCTTTGCAGTCCACGCCTTGCAACAGGCCCAAGACGCATAGCAGATGTTGACTGAATGGGTTGCCGGAAGGTTTGCTGTGTTCCCCAGTAGTCTCAAGAGCATAGAGGAGATTCCAGGAAACAGGCAGTTAATGTAGGAGAGCTGGACAGGGCTGAATGAGTTTTGGATGCTCACATTTGTAATTCAGTTTATCATTTATCTTTACATGTTGGTGCTCGTTTCACCATTACTCGTTTGCTTCTTCTTTTCTTATATTGTATTTTACCACTTCTCTAAAACCCTTTACTATTTGAGTACCATTTGAGTACGCTGCTTCAAATAGTCATGAGTTAATTATAATTAAAGCTCATGTGCAGTTTATCGTTGAAGAAAAATAAAAAGCCTGCTGTCCTTTCTACAGCAAAGATACATCCAGTCCCTACAGTACTCCTCAGACTTAGACATACATAAACTTTATTCATCCACAAGGGAAATTGCTTGGTCATGGTAGCTTAGCTGCACATAAAAAAAAAAACAAAAAAACAGATTAAATAAAACAAAAATAAGTAAAATAAAATCTAGTAAAATAAAATAAAAATAGTATAAGCATAAATGTACAAATTAGCATATGAACAAATGCACAAGAAACAGATAAGGAAGGATATAGATGGAAGTAGGCTACGTTCTAGTTCATGGTCAAAGCTGCTCTCTGATAAATGCACAATAAATAAAATGTGAATCCTGAAGTAGGGAGAGAGTAGCTGGTTTGCCCAACACAAAATGACGTTTCTTCTTTTATTTAAACAAATTAATAAATAAATTAAATACTAGAAAAAGGAACTGGGGTTTCCAACCGTCAAAGTTCGAAAGATGAGCCGTTAAAAAAGAAACATGGGTGGAGCCATCTTAAACAAAAAACAAAAAAACAAAAAAAAAAAACACATAAAGAGCATTCTGTGTCTATGGTGTCTTTGTAAAACCTTTTTTTTTTTTATTGTGTCTCATTACGATGTGCCTTTTCAAATCTATGGTGATTTCGTTATTAATACATTTAAAATGTTCGCATTCTGCGCAATAACTTGAAGAACACAAAATGGAGGAACGTAGTTTCATTTTGTGGCAGTTGTTGTTTATATGTTAGTACCTGCGTGGCACAGAGGACAGCACTGCCCGTCATTTGTGGTGTACTCCTTTACTCGACAACACAACCCTGGTTGTATGAAGGGGGAGCCAAGCCATAATACTGGAAAACAGAGAGACAGGCTTTAGAGTTTACACAGGCCGTCAACAGCTAAGCTAATGTTAGCTTAAACCATATAAGGTGCGTGAAAGGTGAAAATACGGCTACATCTTCTTCTGGGGCACTTACCGATGACGACCGCGGTAGTAACCATGGTATCACGTGTTGACCACGTGTTTTACGTAATTAACTGAACCATTTAAACGCGTTTTATTTAAATTAAAGTTCAGAACACCACCCTGAACACTGTCGCAGGAAGTGGACGTTGTTTCGTTTCCTGCTTGCTTGGGTTTTTCACATTATGAGGTTAGGAGCAGAAGCTCTTAGGAGCTAGCTATAACATTTGCCTGCTCTGCTCCTCCTACAAACCCATCTTTTATCCACTTTGCATACCATGGACTCTCATCTCTCTTTACACATACACTTGGTTACTTTTACATTTTATAGTTTAAAATATATACAAATATTGCCCTTTTATGTTTAATATCTTTTGGATAAAAAAAAAAAGATAATCTTCAAGTCATCTATGAAAGGTTATAGTTCACATTTCAATAAATTCTGTCAGCATTTGGACACCTTTTGGGAAAAAAGATTTAATAAAAAATGAAAGACACAGCAACAATTAAAACAAGCACGAGACATTTCCACATTCAAATGCATCAATAGATTTCATTTATGTAATACAACAATCAGTCACCATTCAGACATAACACAGTTTCCAAATAAAATAAACCGTCTCTATGTCACTGTCAGCAGGTTGTTCATGTGGACTGAGGCAGGGTGTTCCAAGACAGAAGTTGATCTACTGATATGTCTTTTCTGTTCTCTGAAAAGATAATTTGACAGAATCCGAATGTATAATAACTGGATTCTGGAGCAAATGTACTCCACAGAGAACAGATTTCGTCTAAGAGTTTAGACTGTTTGCACAGCTTCGCACTGAGGAGAGAAACACATTCACTTTGAAAAACATTTTGTAGAGACATCACACAGCCAGACGATCCTCAGTTAATAGACATTTAATCAGCATTATTAGAAGAACTTTTAAAAAAGAAAAGAAAAAAATGAAATCATTTAATTCCTTAGATAAACCAAGTGATGTGATCTGTAGTGAGAAATAAACATACCTCTCTGGAGTTGTCTGCATTTCTGTTCTTTTCTATAACTGAACAAAACCAGAGGAAAAACATAATTACCAGCACTGTCATGACTCAGCAGAAAACATTATCATACATCAAAGATGTGACAAAACATAGAAAAGAAGAACATTTTCCTGCTATAAATGAAACCTACCTGGTGGACATTTGTCCTTCCTGTAGATGTAGCACAATAGTAATAGTATTTCTATTTGAATGACTAAAAAAAAAAAAAAAAACACCAATGGTTGCCACAAAGTTTGTTCTCCTGTGGTTCACAAACTGTATCTGATGTTGGTGTACATGACCTCTTTACCTTCAGACCAGAACCTATCAACACATATGGAAGTTACAAAACATGCAGAAACAAAACTCCTGTTTAATTTTTGTCTGATGTGATGTTAAAATTCACCAATAAATAAATAATATTAACAGAAATGTAGCTGCATCACAGTTGGTGCATGGGAAGCACTGCTTCTGTCTATTAGCTTTATCCATATAAGTTCCATTCATGCAGGGCAGACATGATGTAGTTCTGAACTCTTGAGAAGACAACCAGCTATTATAGTTCAAGAAATCTTTTTTTTTAATTCAATTAAAATATCATCTTCAGGGTTGTTTTTGTGTGAGTCATGACTAGGGAATATGTTAAAGTATTATTTACTGAACTCAGCCCTGACGTAAATTATTTTAGAGACTTGCACAAAACTCAGATTATAACTGGAACCACTGCAGACTCCATACATACACATCAATAATTTACCACATGCCGATGTTATTTAAATTTGTTTAAATTTAGCTTCTGTTTCAGTATTATCAATCAAGTGGTGGGTTTGGAGGAGGTGGTAAGTAGGAAGCTGTAAGATGCAGAAAAGGTGTGAAAAGGTTCTGCTAGTGTGTTAGCACACAGCTTGTTTGTCGGGTTTCTTCAAAGCCCACGCCTTGCAACAGGCCCGAGACGCATTAAAGATGTTAACTGAATTGGTTTTGGATGCTCACATTTGTAATTCAATTTATTATTTATCTTTACATGTTGGTGCTTGTTTCACTATTCTTTGCTTTGTCTTTTCTTTGTATTTTACGTCTCTAAAGCCCTTTGTACGCTGCCTCAAATAGAGTCATGAGTTAATTCTAATCAAAGCTCATGTGCAGTTTATTATTGCAGAAAAATAAAAAGCCTGCTGTCCTTCCTACAGCAAAGATACATCCAGTCCCTGCCTACAGTATTTCTCAATACCTTCTAGTTCATGGTCAAAGCTGTTGAAGAAGTAGAAGGAAGTAGTTGGTTTGCCCATGACAAATGACGTCTGTTTGTTTTATTTAATAAAACGAATTAATTAACTAGAAGAAAATAAGTGGGGATTCCTGTGCTTAGAAGGTGAGTCATCTTTATTTTTTAAATAAAATTAAATGGAAAAAAAAAAAACGGAAAAATAAAAAACCTCTAAATAGAAACATGAAGTGCATTCTGGGTCTATGGTTTGAGTTTAAAGCCTTTTTAATTGTGTTTAACGATGTTCCTTTTGAAATTTATGGTGGTTTCATTACATTTTGGTTTGCCTGCGAGCGGATATAACTTCTTAACCTAAAATGGAGGACGTAGTTTCGTTTTCTGGCAGTTGTCGTTTATATGTTAGTACCTGTGTGGCACAGAGGACAGCACTGCCCGTCACTTGTGGTGAACTCTTTTGCTCGACAACTCCACCCTGGTAGTATGAAGGGGGAGCCAAACCATAGTACTGGAAAACAGAGAGACAGGGTTTAGAGTTTACACAGGCCGTCAGCTAAGCTAATGTTAGCTTAAACCATAGAAGGTGCGTGAAAATACGTGTATATCTGCCCCTGCGGCACGGCGACGGCCGGACGACGACCAACGTCGTAACCATGGTATCACATGTTGACCACATACCGTACGTATTTAACTGAACCATTTATCCGCGTCTTTTTCAAAATAAAGTTTAAAACAACGCCCTAACTGTACCCGGAAGTAAAAGAGAAAGGCGTTGTCTTATTTCCTGGCAACTCCACGCGCATGCGTAGCTGTTATACAATGGAGCTGAATCTCTTTAACGACGGATGTTTTCTTCTTCTTCTTCTTCTGTTTCTTGGCAGATGACTGTTTTGTAGTATACCGCCACCAACTGTACAGGAGTGTGTAATACCATGAACGTCATGGAGTCTAGTCTTATATTAAATCAAAACAAACAAACAAAGGAAAAAAAAAAAAAAAGAGAAATTATATTCTTTTCATTAAACCAGTATTATGAAGGTAAATAAATAAAGCTTTCAGTCTCTCACTTGCCATGCCCTTTTCTTCCAGAGTTTCATTAATTGAATTCTCCCCTTCCATTTCTTGCCAGATTATTCTATTATCGTTATATTTCTCACACTTAAAAAGTACATGATCGACATCTTCTCTAACTTGGCACACTATGCATAAACCATTTCCCTTTCCTACTATTTGTAAGGTAGAGTTTAGTCCTGTATGCCCTACTCTAAGTCTAGTATAGACCACTTCTTCTCTTCTGTTTAGACTCAGTGAATTAACCCTTTTCCCTGTCACATTCTTCTGATATGTATGGTAGTGTCTTGCATCAACCTTTGCATCCCATTCCCTTTGCCATTTTTGTATGATTACTGATTTGATAATGCATTTGGCTTCTCCCTTTCCCATTGGAACATTAATTCCTATATATTTATTTTCCAACATCTTTTTTGCAATTGTATCTGCCTCTTCATTACCTTTAATGCCTTTGTGAGCTGGAACCCAACAAAATTGAATAATGATTCCAAGGTTCCTGAGCTGCAGTAATAGATATTTAATTTCAATAATCAAATCTTCCCTTGAAGAGTGACCTGTATCTAGACTATGTAAAGCTGCCATGGAATCTGTACAGATTACATTTCGCAATGTCTTAACCTCTTCGATCCACCTAAGGGCTGTTATTATCCCAGTCAGTTCAATAGAATATATAGATAACATATTATTTAGTCTATACCCCTCTCTTTTGTTAAACTCGGGAATATATATTCCAATACCACCATGCCCATTTTGTGGATCTTTTGATCCATCAGTATATATTTGTACATATCCATAAAATGCTGTTTTTAAATACCCCTTGCAATATGCTGCAAAACTTTGTTCATTTGGATACTCTTTCTTTCCTTTTAGTAATTCACTGTTGACCTCTGGTGATGGGAGAAACCATGGGGGAACCGTACTTAGAACCAGTGAAGGACTAAATTTAAATTCTTTAATTCCGTATTGTTCTGCTGTGTTGTTAATGTTCCAGCCAAACCCTTTTGATTCATTTTGATATTCCCAGCAATCTTTCAGAACTGATATTGCTGGATTATTAATACTTCCCATCAGCCTAACCCAGTATGTTAGAGACAGCTTAATATATCTTAGACTAAGCGGAGATTCTTCAGATTCTATTAATAACGCACTTGTGGGGGTTGTTTTAATAGCTCCTAAAGCAATTCTTATAGCTTTGAATTGAACCCTCTCAAGTTTTTTTAAAGATGTTTTACATGCTGAACTATAAACTACACATCCATAGTCTATGGAAGATCTTATTAAAGCTGTGTAAATGTACATCAACGACTTTTTATCTGCTCCCCAACATTGTCCAGTGATCATTCTCATTAGATTTAGTACCTTTTTACATTTTGTTTCAACATGCTCTATATGATGCTTCCATGTAAGCCTTTCATCTAACCACATCCCCAAATATTTAAATTTCTTTTCTCTTTCAATTGGTTGCTTGTATAACAGAACTTTATAATTTTCTGGGATCTTTTTTCTGGTAAAAAACATAACCTTTGTTTTAGGAATGGAGAATTTAAATCCCCAATCAATACCCCATTGCTCTAACTTTTTTATGTCCTTTTGAATAGCTGTGGTTATGTATGCTATGTTGCGTCCCCTTTTCCATATGACTGCATCATCTGCATATAACAATCCTTCATTTCTTTCCCCTAATTTTTCAAATATGTCGTTTACCATAATGTTGAATAGTATGGGACTAATAGCACTCCCTTGAGGAATTCCACTTTCAACCATATATTCATTACTAGTTCCATTACCAACTCTGACTCTTATTGAACGTTGTGACAGAAAATCTAGTATATAATTATACATTCTCCCATTGATTCCCATTTTATCTAACTTAATTAATAGACCCTCTCTCCACATTGTGTCATATGCTTTTTCAATATCCAAAAACACTGCCACCATGACCTCTTTCATAACTAGTGTCTTCTCTATTTCATTGCTGAGCTTTACTAAGGCATCAGTAGTTGATTTACTTTTCCTGAACCCTGTTTGATATTTATTAAATGGACATTTATATTCTAGAAAATAATTTAACCGTGCCACTACTATCTTTTCCATTAGTTTTCCTAAATGTGAAGACAAAGCAATAGGTCTATAATTCTCAGGATTGCAAGGATCCTTACCTGGCTTGGGAAATGGAAGGATTGTTGCATTTTTCCACACTTTTGGTAATTTCCCTTCTTGCCATATCTTATTGAATAATTCAATAATTTTTTCTAAGAATTTATCAGGTAGATTTCTAATCATTACATAACATATGTTATCACATCCTGGCGAGGAGTATCCTGTATTACCTAAAGCCATTTTGAGTTCTGCTAAACTAAATTCAGCATCTAAAATAGACATATTTCCCTCTTTTGGATTCAGAATATCTTTATTGGCATTTAGAATCTCATCCTTTCTTTTCTTAAAACACTCATCCATATGACTACCTTTATGAGTCTCTGCAAATTTGTATGCAAGTAAATTGGCTTTCTCCATATCTGATATTGCTTCATTTTGTCCTTCAATTAATACAGGAACATGTGGGGATTTATATTTACCAATCATCTTTTTAACCATCATCCACATCTTGTTCAGTGTAGTTTCTTTTCCAATTGTTGAACAAAATTGTCTCCAAGATTCTTTTTTTGTTTCCTTAATAACTTTCCTTGCCAGAGCCTTTTTCCTTTGATATTCCATAAGGTTATTCATTGTAAGTGTTGTGCGCAACCTTTTAAAGGCTCTATTTCTGTCCTTAACAGCTCCTGTGCATTCCTCATTCCACCATGGGACATTAGTTTTTCCCTTTTTGCTCATATTGGTAGGAATACTCTGACTTGCTGCTACAATGATACACATACTTAGTTTATGATTCAATTCGTCAATACTCTGATCTGTTTCTTCATGTATTTCATTTAATTTATCTATACACCCTTCAGCAAATTTCTCCCAGTTTGCTTTCTTAAAACACCATCTATGATGTGCATACATTTCCTCAGTTTTAAAATCAATATCTACTTTACATAATATTGGATAGTGATCACTTCCAATACTTGTACTATGATCAACTTCCCATTCACATCTGCTGGCTATTTTCCTATCAATTAAAGTGAGATCAATACATGATGTTTCATTCTTGTAAATATTTATTCTTGTACCATTACCATTATTCAAACATACTAACATTCTGTCATTTATCATTTCTTCTAATATTTCACCATTTAAATCTGTGTGTTTACTTCCCCATAAACTATTATGGGCATTAAAATCCCCACACCAAATTTCTCTATGGTTTCTTTCATTAATGCTTCTCATTAACTCATTTGTTAATGCTTTACATGGGTTATAATAATTAATTACGGTAAGTTTTCCTTTGTCTCTATTAAAGATTTCAGTAACTATATTTTCATGTTCAGTTGTTGTGTGAATGTGTCTAAATGAGATCCCTTCTTTGACAAATGTGATGCACCCTCCTCCTCTGTCTTTTTCTCTGTCAACTCTTATGCTCTGATATCCTTTCAATATAAATTCTAAATGAGGTTTTAACCATGTTTCTTGGATACATATGACATCTGGTTTGTTTGTCAATTCTTGAACATACCTTTTAAATTCCTGACCGTTCGCTATCAAACTCCGTGCATTCCACTGGAGAATGAAAATCATCATCAATGTTTTAACAATTTTGAGACCCTCCATGCTTCTGGTTTAGTATTTTATGAATATCATCAGCCTTTGTTATTAACCCCAAAAAATCATTAGCAGCCTCCACAACTGATTTGATTTTATCACTTTTCTTAACATGTAGCATAGTGACATTAACCACAGAACACATAAAAGCAATAAATTCATTTTTCTTTATCAGCAGTGTCTCATCTGTAATTTTTGTCTTACATTCACAACAGTTTGGACTATGTGTCGTGTAAGTCTTGTTCTGCTGGTTCATTTTCCTTATAGGATCACTCTCTGTGCTTGTGCATGGCCTATCGTTATCTGCCCTCCTTACTTCTGGTTGGTAGATAGGATCTGATTTCTCTTCATGATTATGTTTCACTATGCTTTTAATTGCCTCAGCATATGAAACATTATGTGTTATCTTATATTTCTGAATTTCCTTAGCTTCTTTTTGTTTCACACACCCTCCATATGCTGCACTGTGTTGGCCTCCACAATTGCAGCATTTTATCTCTGTATTCTCTCCACATTGTCCATACTCATGCTCATTTCCACATTTAGCACACCTAAGTTTACCTCGACACTGAGCAGCCACATGTCCAAACCTTTGGCATTTAAAACACCTCATTGGATGTGGAATATACTCTCTGACTGTATAGCACATGTAGCCCATTTGAACTTTCGAAGGCATTTCATTCTTAAACCATATTAGTATAGACATGCTGTCTATTTTTTCCTTTCCTTTGGTCAATCGCTTTACACCCACAATATCTCCCCCTTTCAAACTATTTTTAATTTCTTCAATAGAAACTGAAATTGGAATTCCAGTTATAACTCCTCTCTTTTTTGACATTACTCCCGGAATGTGTGATGTTATTTTGGCCTTATTCAATGTGTCTTTCTTTAGGATTTTCTCCCTTTGCTCCTCAGACGCTGCAAAAATTAGTAGCCTCCCATTTCCCATGAAACGTGCATGCTTAATTTTCCCTATTTCTTTTTCAATTGCCTTGGTGATATGTATTGGGTGTAAGTGTGGCCCTCCCTTTTGTTCAAATATAACAATCACTTTCCATGTTTCCTTAATTGTCTGGTGATCCTTGATCTTACTTCCATCTCTTTCAGGTTTACTTTTCTTTTTAACCGTGTCATTAGGTTCAGGTTCAGATCCACTATCTGATCGTGGTCTAAGCTTTCTTTTCCTGACTTCTTCCCACAACATTTCATCCACCGACTCGCTGTCCTCATAATGCCCATCTGACTCGTCCGACATAGTTCAGCTTACATTCACTGTACAGTTGATATTAGTTATTTGTCAGCGGTAACAAACAATTCGAATTCAAACCTTCCGCGTTCCTCCACTCTCTAACCGGAAACTCCGACAGATGTTTTGAATCCTGAACAGATACTGTATATATACAGTGAAGTGTTTTTAGGGTTGGACATTTAGAGCATCTTTTTAAATATTAAAAATGTCGCTAGCTATAACATTTGCCTGCTCTGCCCTTCCTACTAACCCATCTTTTATCCACTTTTCATGGACTCTCAGCTCTCTAAACATATGTTAAGACTTTCTTAAGACCACGTGTTCACTTTTACATTTTATAGTTGTAAATATATCCAAATATAGCCCTTTTATGTTAATGTCTTTAGATAAAACTATTTTAAAAATGAAATAACTCATAAAGACACAGCAACAATTAAAACAAGCATATGTGGTATTACAACATGCAAAGGTATCAAAAGATTTAATTTGTGTAATACAACAATGAGTCACCGCTCATACATTACACAACTGCCATTCCATGACCCGGGTGGCTGGGATCTGTCCTCTTTCGCACCCAGTTTGCATGGACTGCCCTCCTGTCCTGTGCTGTGCAGTTCCCATATCACAGTGCCACACCAAGACAGAGGATGGGCTTTTGTGGCCCTGTGAGTTTGTTAGAAGTCAACAGGAGGGTCCAGCCCTCTTCAGTTTCCTGAGGAAGAAGAGTCTCTGTTGGGCCTCCTTCACTAGGTGTGCAGTGTTCACAGACCACATCAGATCAGATGTGGATGCCCAGGAACCTGATGTCGTTCGTTGAAATGCTCAACCATCTCCCCTTGCATGAGGAGAGGAGCATGCTTTGTCTTCCTGGACCGTCTGTACCTCCTTGGTCTTGCTGGTGTTCAGAACAAGCAGACAGCTCAGTTTAGACTGGTTGCTCAGCTTCACTCTGAGGAGAGAAACACATTCACTTAAAGCAGAAACATTTGTAGCGACATCACACAGCCAGACGATCCTCAGTTAATAAACATTTAATTGAAGAGCACCCAGCTGTCTTACCATGTGCGGAGATTCTTGGACTGCGTCTATCAATGATTCTCTATGTTGGGGTTCCTTTGTAGAAGAATTAAAGGGAAAAAAACATAATTTAATTCCTTAGAAAAACCCAGTGCTGTGATCTGTAACAGTGCACATAAACAAATAATGAGAAATAAACATACCTCTCTGGAGTTGTCTGCATTTCTGTTTTCATCTATAATTGAACAAAACCAGTGAAAAACATAATTACCAGCACTGTCATGACTCAGCAGAAAACATTATCATCCATCAAAGATGTGACAAAACATAGAAAAGAAGAACATTTTCCTGCTATAAATTAAACCTACCTGTTGGACATTTTTTCTTTCTTTTGATGGAGTACAATCGCACTACTACCGTTAGAATGGCCAAAATAAACACCACACTAATGATGATGGCTACAATAACTCCCACGTTTAAAGTTTGTTCTTCACATACAGAATCAGTTGACTTAGTTCCTGATGTTATCAGTCGAAGGTTGTTTGATTCACATCTGGAACAATAAAGGGACATTTTACAGAGAAATGTACAGATACAAAAATCCATGGCCATTATAAAAATAATTGTCTCCATGTGTGATGTGAAGATTTACTTACTGTGTGTGTTGGAGACAAGATGTTAATGTTCCATCTGAAAATGTTCCATCACTGCAGTCAGAGCACACAGCGTCTGAGGAGGCTGAGCCTGCACAGACACAAATTATATGGAAGTTGAAACTAGTTCAGTCTAAAGTATGAAGAGATGAATTAATGAGTAAGTAATGTGTTGGAATGAGGTTTATTAATCTATGAAGAATCAGACTAAGGTAGAAACATGGTCTAGATGAGGGTTTTCATGTTATGTTTAACCTAAACTGAAATGAGAAAATATATTATAATCTTTGCAAGTTAATAACAATGTTTTACTAAAATAAGCTTTTCCTGAAAATCTTAATGTATTCTAAGACGATATACAGCTTGCAATAACAATCAAAGACAGGAAATCTTCAGGTATCAAGGTTCTTGATCATTTTTTTTTTTTAACTTTTTCTTTCTAAACTATTTTAGGAGGTTAATTAAAATGCTTAACTGGCCGAGCCTGAGCAGTTTCTGCTTCCTCAAAGTATCAAAAAGAATATGATAGAAGAACACAGCATCGTCTACTTGGTCGCTGGTCAAAACTGTCTTAAATCATCATAGGATTAAAATGACAAAGCAGGTTCAGTGTGTTTACACACACGTGGCATATGTTGGAAAGATTAACTCTTTACGCCTATCTAATGGTCAGAAATCTCCACATGCAGCTTTAATGAGCAAACTGTCACAAAGATCAGTTTCCTTAAACCTTGTTCTCATTTAAAACTAGAAAACCAACCTTTTTCCTTGATGTATTGTCCTGGATGACAGACCATGTGTTTCTGTGCTGCTTGACAATGGTCCTTTATTAAGTCAATACAGAAGAATCCCTCAAGTGGTTCACAAACTGTATCTGATGTTGGTGTACATGACCTGTTTACCGTCAGACCGAAACCTATCAACACATATGGAAGTTACAAAACATGCAGAAACAAAACTCCTATTCTGTTTAATCTGTTTCTGATTTAAAGGGGAATTACAGTTTATTAAACTGGGACCTTATTTCTGGTATAAAATACGATCGTTTACTCACCCATATAACTTTGGTGTCATTTGGAGTCGTTTGGAATATATTTAGATTCAGCGGACCAAAACACAGCCTCTTAATAACGCATGATCTGCCCCAAAAATTCGTTCATTTCACCAGTATTTTGTTATGATACACTAGTGCTATTCCCCGTTGAGTCCGGAATTATCTGTTATCTATTCGCGGACGTGCAGCGGTTTGTTGTTCTTCTGTTCATCTCTCTGCCTCCGCATCCTCCTTTCAATGAGCTTCTCATCCATATACTATGCTCAACATGGTAAGGACGTCCATCATAAACAAAGTCGTTGTCCACAACCTCAGAATCGGAAAAATATTCAGCCATGTTGCAAAAAAATAGCAGTAGCAAATTACAGGTAAACAAGCCGACCGTCGCCGGTGCGCGTGGCACTCAGAGATGACATCATCCAGGTCAGAGGTTAGTAGGTCAATCTACAGACCCTGGATGACGATAACAGGTAACTCTGGACTCAACGGGGAATAGCACTAGCGTACGATAACAAAATATTGGTGAAATGAACGAGTTTTTGTGGCAGATCATGCGTTATTTAGAGGCTGCGATTCGGTGCCTCAGTCACTCCCACTATATGGATATACGAGGCGCTCCGCTAGATCTAAATATCTTCCAAACGACTCTAAATGACACCAAAGATACATAAACAAACGTATTTTATGCCAGAAATAAGGTCAAGGTTGTAAAAAATGGTAATTCCCCTTTAAAGATACATTATAACAACTTCATAAAATGTGATACATCTGCATAAATTAACTTGTCTAATGTGGATTTGATTTAAGTTTGATTTATTGATGCAGAAAAAGGAAAACGGTTTCTACTGACAAATAAATAATATTAACAGAAATGTACCTGGATCACAGTTGGTGCATGGGAAGCACTCCCTACGTCCAGTAGATTTATCCATATAAGTTCCATTCATGCAGGGCAGACATGACGTACTTCTGAATTCTGTACAATCTATTTTAACTCTGTTTCCTGTTGAGAAGACAACCAGCTATTATAGTTCAAGAAATCTTTTTCAAATCTAATTCAATTCAAATACAGTCTTCAGGATAAGGAGCCTGTTACATGCAAAGCAAAATGTCATACACTGTTATCTCTTATACTGTCATTCCTATTACTACCATCATTCATTCATTCATTTTCCATAGGCGTTTGTCCTGTCCTATCCCAGCAGAGAGGCGGGGTACAACCTGGACAGGTCTCCAGTCTATCACAGGGCTAACACAGAGAGACAGACAACCATTCACACTCACATGTACACCAGCAGGAAAGGACGAGGAACCTTTAGTATTCAGTTGGATCTTACCAGGTGGACATAGTGGGCAGCATTGATCCCCTATCAGATACTCCTCTGGATTACATGTGAGGGTTTGACAGTACAAGACTTTCACAATTATCTGTGAAGACAAGTTAAAAGAAACAACGTCATAAAAACAGTCGGCTCCCATATTTCTTTGATCCATCCATCTCTCTCCTCCGACTTTAGTCTCTTAACAATAAAACATGTCTGAATTATAATAGGAGGCTTGCACAAGCATAAGCACACACACACATATATATGTATATACACTATATTACCAAAAGTATTCGCTCACCCATTCAAATGATCAGAATCAGGTGTTCTAATCACTTGGCCTGGCCCCAGGTGTATAAATTCAAGCACTCAGGCATGCAGACTGTGAAACAAGACATTTGTGAAAGAATGGGCCGCTCTCAGGAGCTCAGTGAATTCCAGCGTGGAACTGTCATAGGATGCCACTTGTGCAACAAATCCAGTCGTGAAATTTCCTCGCTCCTAAATATTCCACAGTCAACTGTCAGCTCTATTATAACAAAATGGAAGCGTTTGGGAAAAACAGCAACTCAGCCACGAAGTGGTAGGCCACGTAAAGTGACGGAGAGGGGTCAGCGGATGCTGAAGCGCATAGTGCAAAGAGGTCGCCGACTTTCTGCACAGTCAATTGCTACAGAGCTACAAACTTCATGTGACCTTCAGATTAGCCCAAGTACAGTACGCAGAGAGCTTCATGGAATGGGTTTCCATGGCCGAGCAGCTGCAGCCAAGCCACACATCACCAAGTGCAATGCAAGGCGTCGGATGCAATGGTGTAAAGCACGCCGCCACTGGCCTCTAGAGCAGTGGAGACGCGTTCTCTGGAGTGATGAATCACGCTTTACCATCTGGCAATCTGATGGACGAGTCTGGGTTTGGAGGTTGCCAGGAGAACGGTACATTTCAGATTGCATTGTGCCAACTGTGAAATTTGGTGGAGGAGGAATTATGGTATGGGGTTGTTTTTCAGGAGCTGGGCTTGGCCCCTTAGTTCCAGCGAAAGGAACATTGAATGCTTCAGGATACCAAAACATTTTGGACAATTCCATGCTCCCAACCTTGTGGGAACAGTTTGGAGCGGGCCCCTTCCTCTTCCAAAATGACTGTGCACCAGTGCACAAAGCAAGGTCCATAAAGACGTGGATGACAGAGTCTGGTGTGGATGAACTTGACTGGCCTGCACAGAGTCCTGACCTGAACCCGATAGAACACCTTTGGGATGAATTAGAGCGGAGACTGAGAGCCAGGCCTTCTCGACCAACATCAGTGTGTGACCTCACCAATGCGCTTTTGGAAGAATGGTCAAAAATTCCTATAAACACTCTCCTCAACCTTGTGGACAGTCTTCCCAGAAGAGTTGAAGCTGTAATAGCTGCAAAAGGTGGACCGACATCATATTGAATTCTATGAGTTAGGAATGGGATGGCACTTCAGTTCATAGAATGAGTAAAGGCAGGTGAGCGAATACTTTTGGTAATATAGTGTATATATATATATATATATATATATATATATATATACATATATATACAAATAAAAGCATTGTGCAGATGTGTTTAAGTATGTGCAGCAGGGAAAATAAGTATTTGAGCCCACGCTGATTTTGAAAGTTTGCCCACTTACAAAGAAATCAATGGTCTATAATTGTTACGGTACGTTTATTGTAACTGAGAGAGACAGAATACAACAAATCCAGAAAATAAACAATACAAAAAGGTTATTTATCGATTCGCACATGAGCTATTGAACTAAGCATTTGATTGAGGAAATGTGGCCAACTCCTCTTCACAGATCCACTCATTTGAGGATGTCGCTTGGTAATAACAGATTTTCTAGTAGTGATGTTCGATACCACAGATTTCCTTTCCGATCCGATACCGAGTACAGTTCAGGCTGGTATCGATGATACCGATCCGATACCGATGCTTTGTGCAAATACACCTAATGTATCTGGTAAATCTAAAAAAAAAGTAGTGCACTTCAAATAATAACTTCATAAAGAATACAAGAGCTGAAATAGCTCCACACATTACTCTGTTCACGCTCTGCCATTGTGTCTACAGATTGAGTGACTGACTGACAGATTGAGCAGCAAGCTGCTGCATTACACACTTACCCAGGCGGACGAAAAGTAATTTCCACTAACCACGTATCATTTAGACAAGCTCTCAATAGTTTAGCTACTTTCCACTGTGTTCTTGTTAATGATATAGATTACTTCAAAAGTATCGATATTTTGATTTGAGAATCGATTTTAGAGCATAAAGATCTGGTATCGATATTTCAGTATCGATCCGCACATCACTAAGGTCTGGAGACTGGCTAGGTCACTCCATAACATTAATGTGCTTTTTCTTGAGCCACTACTTTGTTGCCTTGGTTGTTTGTCTTGGGTCATTCTCATACTGGAAGACCCATCTTTCGTGTTCTGGCTGAGGGAAGGAGGCTGTCATTCAAGATTTTATGGTACATAGCCCTCTTTATCGGGCCACCTGTTTCCACTTCCATGCTTGATGGTGGGGATGGTCTCCTTGGGGTCATGCTCAACATTTCTCTTCCTCCTGACACGTACAGTTGATGCCAAAGAGCTCCATTTTGGTCTCGTCTGACCACACCACATTCTCCCAGTCCCTCTTCGAATCATTCAGATGTTCACTGGCAAACTTTAGACGGGCCTGTACATTGCATTCTTGAGCATGGGGACCTTGCAGGCGCTTCAACACAGTGTGTCACCAGTGGTTTTGTTGGTGACTGTGGTCCTAGCTTCCTTGAGATCATTAACAAGCTTCTCCCGTGTAGTTCTAGGTTGATCCTTCACCTTTCCCATGATCATCACTTCACTTTGAGTTGTTGGATGCATGTGAGATGTAAACATGACTTCAAGAACAACCCCACTGCTTCTATCCCACTAATAGAAAGAATCTCCCAGGATTAGGAGGATTAGAGGAGGAGCATTATGATTTATTATCCTGTGATTTTCTGCAGTAAAGAATTGTACCAGAAAAAATGAAGTTCTCAAAGATGTTCTTCTTGAAGTCTTGTTATATAGCAGGTACATTTTTTCTTGGCCTGAAGACAACTCAGTGAGATTTGGGATGAGGGGAGTTTAAACACTCAAGACATCAGAACAGCATCTGTAAGAAAAAATAAAGATTTACAAAAAAAAAAAACATTTTCCAGCAAGAATCCTGGTTATACATTATAGTTACAGTTACATATATCAATAACAGTGTACATTCACTATACAGTTGAGTTTCAATTTATAGATTTCACTAAAAGTTTGGACACACCTTCTCATTCAATGGTTTTTCTGTATTTTTATTATTTTCTAGATCAGGGGTGTCAAACTGATCCATGAAAGGGCCGCTGTGGCTGCAGGTTTTCATTCCAACCATGCAGCACCCATGCAGTGGGTGTGGCTGGCAAGTTTTTGTTCCAATCAAGCAAGAGGACATCTGAAACGACTGCGTGATGGCATAGACATATATAGATAGACGCGACATTGACTGTGGAGGGACGTGCCTAAAGCGCCGCCATCTTGGTACAGGGCTCGCAGAGGCAGCGGTGCATGAACATACGAAGGAAAGAGGTACTCCTCAATCTCAAAGTAGAATTATTCGCTGAATTTTGGACCGATTTCAAAACGTATTGAACTGTTAAAAACGTCACACATGTAGCTATGATAAAAATGTGGTTCTACTACCCAAATACAATTTTTACTTAATGTTATCAGCAGACTAGCTTCTGACAGAGGATTGTAAAGAAAAGATGCCGGACTTCAACTGAGCGATTTATGATCACTTTTATTGTGTAGAAACCCCATTCCTCCATAGATGTAATGCACTGTAGGAGCGAGTGGCCCTGTTCCAAGATGGCCGCCCTGTAGGCACGCCGCTCTAGTAGACGGCAGCGCTCAATGTCGCGTCTATCTATATATGTCTATGCGTGAAGGCAGTTCAGTTGATTGATTGAGCCAAGTCAGGTGTGCTGCTGCATGGTTGGAATGAAAACCTGCAGCCACATGGCCCTTTCACGGATCAGTTTGACACCTGTGTTCTAGATTGTAGATTAATACAGAAGACATCAAAACTATGAAGGGACACATGAGGAATTGTGTAGTGAACAAAGAAGAATTAAGAAAACCAGAATTAGTGATGGTGAGATGAAGCCTCATGAGGCATCGAACCACTTGAGCCAACTGGTTCGAGAAAGGGTTCATTTCTTGAAGCTTCATGTGCACACGAAACCAACTACTGGCCAGGTCTATAATCACAGGCAGCTGTAGCTCTTAACCACATAATGTGTGATGCATTGATTTTTTGTGTCTGTAATTAGTGATGGGCAATCGAGGCTTTGTTGAAGCCTCGACACGTGATTCAAAAAAAGGTTCATTACTCGAAGCTTCAGTGACACTGTGCTCTATTTTTTTTGCATCTAGTGGACAATAAAATGTAGTGCAATGGAGACGTGTCTTACTGGTTCATGCTTGTGTGGGACTTGATTTGCCATGCACATTCCTATTCGACTATGTTACATAGATATGTGGTTTAAAGTTGATTATAAGAAAATTATATACATATAACAATAAAATAAATAAAAAATGAACCAATGGGAATCGAACCGTTGCTTCCATAAGGAAAGTCCGGTGATTTCACAGTGTACCACTAATCCTGTTTGTGCCGCTGGTTTGGACTATTTTGATTACGTCACTACTACACTATGGACCGTCGCTAATTTGCACTAATGTTTATGTTTCAGCGCTTACATCAACTATTTTCATTTGCTCTGGGTATCATGGTTTAGTAGTGTTAGAGAATATTTGTACTGAATGCAACAGTGTCAAACCAAATCTCTCTTGACTCAGTCATTATTTGCTTCGAAGACTCATCTCATCTCTCCCGAAGAGCCGAGACAACCAAACCAGTGACAGTGTTTCTGAATGAAGCAGTGAAATGGTTCATACGTCACAAAACACGTAATTTGTCCTAACGAAAACATACATAGTTTTGCGCTATAGTTTTATATTAGATATATTCTATATCTTATCTGTATCTCTCTCTCTCTCTGTTTTATCTATATATAACGCTATTTAGGACTATCTATGTAAGTCTATCTATCAGTATAGTGTTATCTAACTATGTAACTAATTTATCTATTTCTCTCTGAATCTTACGATCTCACAAAATACTCAACTACTCCAACTACAGCAACAAACCAACCTACTCTGCAAAGAAACATTCAAATGAGCACCACTAAATAGGGACAGGGTATCCGGGATATCCCTGAACACACTCGATCCGCCAAGTGATATGACAAACCGAACACCTCAGGTGATTCGTTTGCCGCTGAAGCGTTCGAAGCACTTGAGTGACGTCCGAAGCACTTGACCTGCTTCGGACGTCACTCGAAGCACTTGAACTGCTTCAAACGTCACTCAGGTGCTTCGAACGAGCCACGCCTCGGCTCAGTGGTTCGATACAATTGCTTCATGAGCTACGGCGCATGTGTCGGGAGCCTCGGGTGTCAGAGGACCATCACTATCTGTAATGGCTCTTGGGAATGACTATGAATTAAAAAAAAAAAAAAAAAAAAAAAAAGTATGACCAAATAATTTCTGTACTTAAATTATCACAGGTGTATGATAAAATATTTTTTGAATATATTCTGTGTGTGTAACTTTTCCCAAAATGGTAGTATCATATGATATTGCAGGTTGTGTAATGTTTTTCTGTCACTTTAGGCAAATGGCATGGGCTTAAACAGGCAGAGGAAAGTGCTTGTGGAACTAGGAAGAGGGCACTGAATCATACCTGTCAAGTATCCCGTTTTGGCCGGGAAAGTCCCGTATTTTACCCTTCTTTCCCGCCGTCCTCCCGTATTAGTATTTTCCCGTAAATCTCCCGTATTTTAACCTGCGTTATTAAAAAATAATAATACCCCAGGCCGGGCCGAGTAAAAAAAAAAAAAAAAAAACATCCCCAGTCTGAGCTATGTCACTAGCCTCGCGATAACTGCCACCTGCAGTAGCCGACTACAGGTACTGTGGGTGGCGGTCGTCGCGAGGTTAGTGTGTGACGATAGATGATGACTGACAGCGCGAGAAAAAAAAAAGGAAAAAACAGAGATGGATGATGGACGCCACGACAGAGAAGGCACTCCTCCTGCCAAAAAACCAAAACCCTCATGTAAATCTGATTAATCCTGTGTGTCTGATTATTGTTGTCGTGACTACTGAGGTCAGGCACACCTGGATTAATCAATTTGTCCAATAATAGCAGACAGGACAACAAAGGAGCAGGCTGAAGTTCAGGAAGTAGTGCAGCTGTGCATAAAGCCAATTGTAGTTTATAAGTAGTTGACAAGTGGTGATTTTAGCTTTCTTGTAGCCTACACTTGTCTTAAAATGTAAGGGATACTGGAGCTTGGTTGGGGTGGTGGGACTGCTCGCGGCGGGCGCCGGAAAATTTCCCTTATTTTCAAATCCAAAACTTGACAGGTATGCACTGAATATGTCTCTTCCTAGCTGTCACCATCCTCTTACCTATCTTTCTCTCCTCACTCTCCTAAATCTTCAAACTATATCTCTCTCTCTAAACTCTCCAAACTATCTCCAAATTATATAAACGCTATCCAGACTCCGCAACTTGACCGCAACTCTCTATCAAAAACTCCGAGGGGTTTACAGTGCTGTCAAGCCTCGCGGCAAAATCCGAATCACTTCCTGAAGCAGTCACGTGGTACAGCCGGGCAGCGAGGCTTCGGACGTCATTATTTTTGGCCCCTCCCCTAAATGAAGCAAGCCTCGATACGCGCTTCGCGGAAACCCCGCCTCCATTACTCGACACACGCTTCGAAGCCTCGGCACGTCTCGTAACATCACAGAATGTGTTTTATATCTTATATCACACCTTTGGCTTTGATAGTTCTGCAGACTTAGCTTCCCAGTGTCAGTTTTATTTTTCCTCATTTCCCTATTCCTTGTTTGTCTTTTACCACTTCTCTAAAACCCTTTGTACACTGCCTCAGATAGAGTCATGAGTTAATTCTAATTAAAGCTCATGTGCAGTTTATCATTGCAGAAAACTAAAAAGCCTGCTGTCCTTTCTACAGCAAAGATACGTCCAGTCCCTACAGTACTCCTCAGTACCTTCTAGTTCATGGTCAGAGCTGATCTCTGATAAATGCACAATAAATAAAAGTTGACTCCTAAAGTAGAAGGGAGTAGGCTAGTTGGTTTATACAACACAAATTACATAAAAATAACAAAATTAATTAGTAATAAATTAGAAAAAATAACTGGGGTTTACCGTGCTTACTAAACCCTTCAAAAGACAAACGTTAAAGAAGAAGTATGTGGGTGGAGCTTCTTTATTTAAAAATAAATAAAAAATATAAAGAAAAGAAAAGAAATAAATAAAAAGTACATTATGGATATATATGGCTTGCGCATTTTTATCGTGTATATTTTTAACGAATTAGGCTACTTTTGAAAGTTATGGTGGTTTCATGATAGATCGATTAAAAATTACTTTTGTCTGAGCGCCGACAACGAGGTCTGAACACAAAATGGAGGATGAAGTTTCATGTTCTAGCAGATGTCTTCTGTTTATATTTCAGTAGCCTACCTTCGTGTAACAGAGTAGTAGGCCTACTCTGTCCTTCACTTGTGCTTTTTTGCTCAACAACTCCACCCTGGTATTATGAAGAGGGAGACGAGCCATAGTAGGCTACTGGAGAAGAGAGAGACAGCGTTTAGAGTATAAACAGGTCTTGCGTAAAAGTTGAATCTGAGTCATAACCAGTTGGCTACATGGATCCATCCACGAGGGACTTACCTACGACGACGGACGTAACTCAACTGCCAAAAAACAGCAACGTAGAAATCAACCAATTAACGTTAAAAACAACGCCATGAAAATTTAAAAGTTTTTTTTTTTTTAAAAAGCGAGAGACTGTGTCGTTTTTATCCGAGGTCCGTAGCAGTTGATTCCGCATACACAAAGTCAGATTCTCTTCCTCTTCCGGAATGATTCATCAGAGTAGGCTACTTACCACAAACCTCTCAGAGTCAGACTAGACTTCTCTCCAGTCAGTGAATCTAAATAAGAAGTTAAATATTGCAGTAAACAAGTGGTTAAACTCACTGGTGTTCATTATATGGCTGATATATTTTATTCACATGATATGATGACACTTTGAATTTTTATTCAGTTTGGTTGTTTTTGATTAGAAGGCTATTGAAAATATTTAAATATTAGTCTATTTTCGATTTTTTATTTTTTTTTGCAATTCTTGCTATTTGTATATGTGTTTTAATCTTATATATTCAGCTTCTCTAACTTGTTCTTCTACTTTTCACATATTTTGTATGGAGCGGTGCACAACAACACTGGTTCAAGTGAACCTGATCAAACACACTAACCACACTTTTATTCTTCATACGTACTTTGAATATTTAATATTCATGGTATGTGACTATGGTCCTATATTGAACTGCATTAAACTGAATGTGACTGTGTGTCTGATGTGGTAGTCTGCAGCACGGGGGCGCCACAGGGTACTGTGCCCTCTCCCTTCTTCTTCACCCTGTACATATCGGACTTCAGACACAACACGGACAGCTGCCACCTCCAGAAATTCTCTGACGATATAGCCATTGTCGGGCGCGTATCTCAGGTAAACGATCCCGTACCTGTACCTGGAGTTCATCGCCAACTTTGTGGACTGGTGTGCTCTGAACCACCTGCACATCAACGCCAGCAAGACAGAGATGGTGACTGACTTCAGCAGGAAACCACATCTGACTGCACCGGTGAACATCCAGGGCTTGGACATTGAGGTCGTGGAGGAATACAAGTACCTGGGTGTTCACCTAAACAACAAACTGGACTGGACACACAACACAAATGTCCTGTACAAGAAGGGCCAAAGTCGTCTCCACCTGCTTAGACGACTGAGGTCCTTTGGAGTGTGCAGGTCACTGCTCAGGACTTTCTACGACTCCGTGGTGGCTTCTGCCATCCTGTATGCAGTGGTCTGCTGGAGCAGTGGGAGCTCAGAGAGGGACAGGAAGAGGCTGAACAAGCTGGTCAGATGGGCCGGCTCTGTCCTGGACTGCTCTGTGGACTCCATCGAGGAGGTGGGTGAGAGGAGGATGTTAGCCAACACCAACAACACCAGTCTGAGTAAACAGTAATTGTCTTTTTTTGCACAAATAAATCTGCTCTTTTGCACTGCCCTTTTGCACGAAGCCTCTACCTCACCATCTCATAGTTTAAGCAATTATTTATTTGTAGAGTTTATACTACTGTTGGAGAACTGTATATACAGAATGTCTTTATAGTTTTTCTCTATATATTTTTCAGAGCATTGTTATTTTGTATATATTTTTCAAATTTGTATTGTGTTTCTTTTGGTAACTGTTTTTTAACCATGTCGAAGTCGTCATTGTCTTCTGTGTATATATTTGCCAAATTCCGTGCGACTGTGACAAGGAAATTTCCCATACGTGGGATTAATAAACATGTCTTATCTTATCTTAACTTATTGTTGTTGTACATCAGTACAATGAAATAGTATGCCACATCTGAAACATAAAGATACCCATTCACACAGACACCAGTATGGCTTGAATCGGGACCAGAGAAACAAATTTCGTTCCATCCCATGTACCAACATGTGTTGAAATGACAATAAAGAATCATTGAATCTACAATCATACAAACATGAGGGCAATAATAGTATAGAAAAAATAATAGCAATAATATCAATTCCTAAAAAGATTGAACTTTCGAATGCTTTAAAGTTATGCTTTCAAATGTATTAACTGCGTTACATTCTTTAATATATTTTGAAGTAAACTTCACTTCAGATGTTAAAACTGAAGTTAGGAACTATACATACACGTTCCCCATCTAACATTACTTTTTCCAAACAGAATTAGTTATAACTGTATAATAACTGGATTCTGAATCACATTTACTCTGCAGTGAACAGTTCACGTTAGTTAGAAACACATTCAATTAAAGCAGAAACTACTTGTTAATCAGTAGAAACATCATAGTGTAGCACAGACAGTTACCCCAGTGCTTCATGTTTACTTTTATAGCTTTAAATATAGTAATATAAATATAGCCGTTTTAAATTTAATGTGATTTTTTATTTAAAAAAAAAATATCTTCAAGTGTTCTATGAAAGGTTTTGGTTCAGAATTCAATAAATTCTGTTTGTGTCTGCACACCTTTCAGTGTCAGATTTAATTAGAAATGTCAGTGCCAATTTACAGTTCAACTTAATCCTAAAACAAGAGTTAATACTCAACCTTTTTGCCAAGAGATACAGGTCCAACCAGGACAGTCTCAAAGTGTCTATTAAGTCTGTTAAGACAGACACACTTATTATAACTCATCAGTCACCATTCATGTGGACTGAGGCAGGGTGTTCCAAGACAGAAGTTGATCTACTGATCTGTCTTTTCTGTTCTCTGAAAAGATAATTTGACAGCATCCAAATGTATAATAACTGGAACCTGAAGCAAATGTACTCCACAGAGAACAGATTAAATCTGAGAGTTTAGACTGGTTGCTCAGCTTCACCCTGAGGAGAGAAACACATTCACTTAAAGCAGAAACATTTGTAGAGACATCACACAGCCAGACGATCCTCAGTTAATAAACATTTCATTGAAGAACACACGGCTGTCTTACCTCCTGTAGTGACACTGATTTTTGGACTGGTTTTACCACATTTTGCGGATTCTTTTTAGAAGAATAAATTTAAAAAAATAAAAATTATTCATTCATTCATTCATTCATCTTCTGTACCCGCTTATTCCTGTGAAGGGTCTCGGGGGTCTGCTGGAGCCTATCCCAGCTGTCAAAATAAAAATTAAATAATTTAATTTACATTCTGTTCTTGACTATAACCGAACAAAACCAGTGAAAAACATAATTACCAGCATTGTCATGACTCAACAGAAAACATTATCATCCATCAAAGATGTGACAAAACATGATGTGAGATGAATTAATGAGTAAGTAATGTGTTGGAATGTGGTTTATTAATCTATGAAGAATCAGACTAAGGTAGTAGACTAAGGTCATGTTTAACCTTTATTAAAATGATAAACTGTTTTAATGTTTGCAACTTAAGAACAATGTTCTTCTAAAAATATGCTTCTCCTGAAAATCTTGGTGTATTATAAAATGAAGTAAAGCTTGCAAAGACAATCAAAGACAGGAAATCTTCAGGTTTCAAGGTTCTTGATAATTTATTTTTTTTTACTTTTTCTTTCTGAACTATTTTAGGAGGTTAATTAAAATGTTTAACTGGACGAGTCTGAGCAGTTTCTGCTTCCTCAAAGTATTGTAATGAATATTAAAGGACAACAGACCAACATTCACTTCGCCGTTGGTCTAAACTGGCTTAAACCATCATAGGATTAAAGCAACACTAAAGAGTTTTTAGTACCTTAAAATAATGTTTCAAAAATAGTTTCAGTGATTTATCACCTCAAAACCGGGTGAAAGCCAATTCTGTATTCGCTTTGCGGCCCTCTATTGGCTGTAACCGCACTATGTAACTTTGCTTCGTCGGGTAGCGTTTTTGTAGTTCTAAAAAGACTACAAATTTGACCTGCTTTACGGCAACGCGGCTACAAAATCCGGTAGGTTGAGGCTCAAATCAGTGAGAGAGTGAATCAGATCAGTGAGAGAACACTCAGCAGGTGTGTGGAAGATACCAGCTAGATAGTTTTTAAATTGTCATCATGACAGAGCCTGCAAAGAAAAGGAGGAGTGTACTGTCCGATGAGGTGAAGAAAAGAAAACGAGAGCATGATAAAGAAAGAGCTAAAACGAGAGTGAATATCGGACCGGCTCATACTCGATGGCGACTTGGCTTTGCTGCTGCTGGACTTGTAAGTAATACCGGTAAAAAAAATTTCAAACAGTGTGCATCGGTGTTCAATACATTGTCAATTATTTTTTCGGCTCATCTTAGCTAAGGCGTTAGCTATTGTGCTAATATGTAACTATCGCTATGGCTCATGTTAGCTAAGGTGTTCGCTATTGTACGTAACTATCGCTAAGCTAAATATCGCTGTAACTATCACTGCAAGCTAAGACAATAACTGCCAAAATAACCCCAAATGTTTGATCGTTCCCAAAGTTGTTGATTCTTAGTTCACAGCGGTCTCTGAAACTTTTTTCAACAACATTCACAAGATTTTCATAGACAATGCAAATGGATATTACATGCTAAACTGTTAGGCAATACGTTTCTTTATTTTTCATCCTTATGTAAACCTATCTGGCCATTGCTAATCTGCCGTTTCAAATTTACAGTTTCACACAGAAATAAAAATAGCAAGCAAGGTCATTATTTTGTTTTACTTCATTCTAATGTTGCAATACATCATACTTTCGTAAAATCATGCAACATACTCCTTGTCACTGGACATCCTTCGATATCGCTGATTGTTTCCGAAGCCGGTTCTGCATAAACAAATAACGTGCCTGCGACAGTAGGATGCAGTAGGCTAACTTATTTACGACGGAAGTAATGGACAATTACACTTCCAACCAGTAGGGGGACCGAAGAGGAAAACTTCTTTAGTGTTGCTTTAATATGACAAAGCAGCTTCAGAACCAAAAAATACAGGAGTGCTGCCGATATTGTTGTTTACACACATGTGGCATATTTTGGAAAGATTAACTCTTTACTCCCATCTAGTGGTCAGAAATCACCATGTGCAGCTTTAATAAGCAAACTGTCACAAAGATCAGTTTCCTTAAACTTTGTTCTCATTTAAACTAGAAAACCAACCTTTCTCCTTGATGTATTGTCCTGGATGACAGACTGTGTGTTTCTGTGCTGCTTCACATTGGTCCTTTAAGTCAATACAGAAGAATCCCTCAAGTGGTTCACAAACTGTATCTGATGTTGGTGTACATGACCTCTTTACCTTCAGACCAGAACCTATCAACACATATGGAAGTTACAAAACATGCAGAAACAAAACTCCTATTGTGTTTAATCTGTTTCTGATTTAAAGATACCTTCAGTGGTTAGAACAACTTTAGAAAATGTGAAACTATAGTCTCTTCAGTTTATGAATTCATAGGAAACATCTGCGTAAATTAACTTGTCTGATGTGGATTTGATTTAAAATTCACCAGTTGATGTTATTGATGCAGAAAAAAGGGAAAAACATTTCTACTGATAAATAAATAATAACAGAAATGTACCTGCATCACAGTTGGTGCATGGGAAGCACTCCCTATGTCCAGTAGCTTTATCAATATAAGTTCCATTCATGCAGGGCACACATGACGTAGGTCTGGACTCTGTGCAGTCTTCTTTAACTATGTTTCCTGTTGGAAAGACAACCAGCTATTGTAGGTCAAGCAATTTAAATCAATTCAAATACAATTTTCAGGGTAAGGAGCTTGTTGCTAAGTAAAGTGTCATACACTGTTATCTCTTATACTGTCATTCCTATTACTACCATCATTCATTCATTCATTTTCCATAGCCGCTTGTCCTCTGAAGGGTTGCAGGGGACTGGAGCCTATCCCAGCAGAGAGGCGGGGTCCACCCTGGACAGGTCTCCAGTCTATCACAGGGCTAACAGAGAGAGACAGACAACTATTCACACTCACATGTACACCAGCAGGAAAGGACGAGTTAACTTTAGTATTCAGTTGGATCTTACCAGGTGGACACATTGGGCAGCATTCATTCCCTATCAGATACTCCTCTGGATGACATGTGAGGGTTTGACAGCACAAGACTTTCATCACAATTATCTGTGAAGAGAAGTTAAAAGAACCAGCGTTATGTAGGAACCTGTGGTCCTCTCAATTCTCCCCCTCTCTGGAATTTAAATTTACGAAGTTGTTTTGCAGAAGAACTCGTTTAACAGATCAACCTTTTACACCTTAGCCATAAATGTGCCATGTCTGAACGCGGGACAGGCCCACGCTATCGGACCTCCCTGATGCTCTGGACGTCATCTGAGCCAAAAAGACAGATTTACACTTCTTGTGGAATTTCCCACTCTTGTTTCTGAACTAATTAGTCCTGAATCGAAAGAACATCAACGCGATGTCAGGAACTACAAAGAATTAATTAATTGACTTCTACTCCTATGGACAAAGTCTAGAAACCTTAATGTGATGTTCAATTATGTTTTAAACTTGTGATGTACTAATTTTCTTTTTCAGAGACGAATGCAAATATATCATTTTAACAGGTTTTGCCCCCCTCTCCGAGAATGACCAAGAGAGCGAAACACTGATAAGCCGGTCGTAAATAACTTTCTTTCCCCAGAACCAGACTCTGATATGCATTTCCTCTGAAAAGCACCTAAGTTTTATAATATGACTATTGAAATTGCAATAACCTGGTAAGTTATATATTATTGTTCAGGAAGTGCTTACGATCACAATGAGACGACTCTGATCCTTGTACGATAAAGCTAGCCCAAATTCACATAATTTGTCACAGTAAGGATGGATCAACATTGCCATCAAGTGGCTATCTTTAAAAGTATTTTCTCTCTTTTAATCAATTGTTGAAGTTAAAGAATGTTGAAACTTAGGTATGTTCTTATACTAATAGTAGCTATTAGTTGAAATCATAACTGTTGGAATTGTTATTTTAGAACCTTTTATTATTAGCAAAATGTCACTGTAAAGAGAACTTGAGTTTATTAATTTATTGATGCTTTTGAGTTATTTTGATGTGGTCATTCTGATACGTCATCTTGTCATGTTGTAATGTTGAGTGTTGTCGCATACGAAAAACATTGCTAACGAGCCATGATGAGTGATGGAATGATTAAATTTAGTAATATAAAATAGGTTAAGAAGATCAGGCAATAAGACACCTCGAGACAAAGGAGAAGGCGTTCTCTTCTCTTTCCGCGCGAAGATTCTGGAAACCCGATCCAAACACGCCCTGAATAATTAACTCATAAAACCAGAGAGACGCACCCATTTCTCCGCTCTTTCTAAGCTCTTTTCCGCCGCTCTTTCGCCGCACTTTCTCCGCACTTTCAACTCTCCACTTTCCATTCACGTTTTACTTTTATTTTAGTCTTCTTCTTTACGTACTAGTCACGTTTATACTTAGTAACTTTAAGAACAACTTGAATATTGACAATCCGGTCCTTTTCAAGCTCTGTTTGTTTCTCGTTGGATGTTTTTCCCGACGTACGATTTTTATAGTGACTTAAATATTTTTCTAGCTTTATTCATTCTTATACTCTACGAACCGAAGTACTAACCAACATCGTTTATAAGTTAGCCAGCGTAGTCAGCTGGGATATCAGAGAAAGACCCAATCTCTTCGACGGATCAAGAAACCAAGAAGCTGTTCCCATAGCAACGACATCAAGAAGACGTGACGATCCGACTTCTTTCTTCAAACACAAAGACATTGCCAAGTGTCATCTGCCTTTGACTGAACACCTACAATGCTCTCAAGCAAAGCTGGGTGTTGGAGTTGCAGACCAAGCAACAAGTCCTGTCTACCGGTCCAAGAGAGGCCTGCATCAGCTGTGCCGCTTCGTCACCATCTCGTCACACCGACGCTCCGCCATCACCGACGCCGAGAAGACTCTACGAAAAAGTAGGCTTGAATTGTTCCTACCGCTTAAGACAAAGAGTTGGTGTCACTACTTTGAAACTCCCTACTAACATCTTTTAGAGAAGATTATAGATTAGGTACCAAATCTATTCCCTTTAGTTTAGGACTTAAACATCTCCATCTCTCATCATCGCTCCCGAAATTAACTATTTCAGACCTTATTATATTCGTTCATTTTATTACACTCCTATATTCTATTAGTCCCTCATTTATTCATAGTTGTCACCTTATTAAATAAATATTTATTCACACTTAAGGAGTTGTTTGTGATGTTGTTTTACGGCAGAGAATGACTGGTACAAATTGTAGTAAAGGATTCACTCCTTCAGATATGCAAATTATTTAATTGAGACTGATAAATTGATTTAAACCGTGTTCTTCCTACGATAACAGGAGGTGGTGCCCTAACGAGACATTTAAAAAGGTGTAGACTACCCTACAGTTATAAAAACAGTCATCTCCCATGTTTCTTTGATCCGTCCATCTCTCCCCTCTTCAGGCCACCTGTTTCCACCTCATGCTCAACATTTCTCTTCCTTCTGACGGGTTGAGTTGATGCCAAAGAGCTCCCTTTCAGTTTCATTTGACCACGTCACATTCTCCTAGTCCCTCTCTGAATGATTCAGATGTTCACTGGCAAACTTAAGACGGGCCTGTACATGTGCTTGAGATGGGGGACCTTCAACACAGTGTGTCAACAGTGGTTTTGTTGGTGACTGTGGTCCTAGCTTCCTTGAGATCATTAACAAGCTTATCTCCATGTAGTTGTAGGTTGATCCTTCACCTTTTCCATGATCATCACTTCACTTTGAGTTGTTGGATGCATGTGAGATGTAAACAGGACTTCAAGAACAACCCCACTGCTTCTATCCCACTAATAGAAAGAATCTCGCAGGATTAGGAGGATTAGAGGAGGAGCATTATGATTTATTATCCTGTGATTTTCTGCAGTAAAGAATTTTACCAGAAAAGCTGAAGTTCTCCAAGATGTTCTTCTTGAAGTCTTGTTATATAGCAGGTACATTTTTCTCAACCTGAAGACATCTCAGTGAGATTTGGGATGAGGTGAGTTTGAACATCCAAGACATCAGAACAACAAAAACTGCATTTTTCCAACAGGAATCTTGGTTTCATTTCTCTTTTCTTTGTATTTTACCATGTCTCTAAAACCCTTTGTACGCTGCCTCAAATAGAGTCATGAGTTAATTCTAATTAAAGCTCATGTGCAGTTTATCATTGCAGAAAACTAAAAAGCCTGCTGTCCTTTCTACAGGAAAGATACATCCAGTCCCTACAGTACTCCTCAGTACCTTCTAGTTCATGGTCATAGCTGCTCTCTGATAAATGCACAATAAATAAAAGTTAAATCCTAAAGTAGGAGGGAGTAGTTGGTTTGTCCACGACAAACAACGTTTGTTTTATTTTATTTAATTAATTAATTAAATTAACTAAAAGAAAAAAAATAGAGAACTGGGGTTTTCTGTGCCTAGAAAAGCTTGTGGGTGGAGTCATCTTTATTTTTTTTTTTTTTAAATAAATAAATACTCTAAACAGAAACATAAGGAGTATTCTGGGTCTAAGTTTAAGTTTAAAGCCTGTTTTTATTGTGTCTGACTCATAACCATGTTCCTTCTGAAATCTATGGTGGAAGTAGTTGGTTTGTCCACCACAAATGTACGAATGTATCTCGTGCTCACTATAAACGTTTCATTTTTTGGTGCGCACGCGAAAGTATCTCGTGACCACCAGAAAGTATTGCATGCGCTCATGGTGTCTGGGAGACCATCCACTGCAAGGGGCCGACTGGGGGTGGGAAGTGGCCCGGGAGTCATTGACAGACCGGCCCACTTCATGCGCGGCGCGGCCAGCCAGCCAGCCGGCAACACAAGTTTGCCGGCTGGTCTGAGATCAGTGGATCTGTGCTCTCAAGTAATGTTACTGCTGTCAACTAGTCACTTGGTAATTCAGCGTCATAGGTTGCAGTAGGCTATGTTGAGAAAGCAGATGAGGGACGCGAGAAGTATGCTGTAACGCGAGATACGGCGAGACCCGACGAGACTTGGCAGTATCCAACATGGTGCGCTACTGAAAACAAACAAATGCCGAACTAAAGAAAAGAACAGAAATTGATAAATAACATAAAAAGGTAAGAAAGAAAGTTAGTCTAAAACCACAATAAACCGGCAAACCTGGATCGCAGTGAAGAGGATTGGACCAGCCTGACGAGCTTCATTGACGAGAGCTATCAGCGGATCGTCATGGGGAAATCTAAAAGGAGCCGCCAAGATAATCCCTCCGGTGAGACCTCTCCGACATCTCCAACCGGGAGCGACATGGCAGATATATTAATGTCAATTGATGGGAAACTGGCTAACTTTGATGCCCGGTTGGGTCTGCTGGAGGCTCTTCACCGGGAAATCCAGGCGCTGCGTGAGTCTCTGGAATTCAGCCAAAAACAGGTTGAATCTCTGGCCGTGGAGAATAACACGCTCCATGAGTCCGTGAAATCCCTCACCGAAGGAGTAACACGGGTCACGGAGGAAAACAAAAAAATTAAAGAAGCTATTCTAGACCTGCAGAGTAGGAGCATGAGGGATAACCTGGTTTTCGCAGGTCTCCAAGAGCAACCTGAAGAGGATGCCGAGGCAACCGTGAAAAAGTTTATGCAAACACAACTGAAGCTCCCTGAAGATAAGGTAAAGTCTATTCAATTTCATAGAGTTCATCGTTTGGGTGCTAGAAAACCAGGACAAAATAGGCCACGTCCAATAGTTGCCAAATTCGTGCTTCATAAAGTAAAAGAAGAGGTGAAGCGATGCGGAAGAGAGCTCCGGGGGACCAATTTCAGCATGAATGATCAGTTCCCCAAAGAAATTCTGGAGCGTCGTAAGATCTTGTTCCCCATCAGGAGAAGATTCCTGGAGGAAGGTGCCCGCGCTGTCATCTCGGTGGACAAACTTTATATAAATGGGCAGCTACACCGTGACCGGAACACCACCCCTTGGCTCTACTAAACTAGATATGTATTCGCCTTTCTCACGCAGGTTACATTAGAAAGATTTGTTAGTCTGATTCTTTGGTCCAATACACAAGGCCTATGGTGACATTTATTGTCAATAACACTGTCAGTCTCTAGTCTATGCCTATCTATCTAGTCTTTTTTTTTTTTTTTTTTTTTTCTTTATGGTTTCCGTATACACTTCTTTTTCTCTTTCTTTCTCTTCTCTCTCTTGCACTACTTTCTTTCTATCTCTGCACACTCTCCCCCACTTTCTTTCCCCAGGCTGCCACCTCACTATCTCAAACAATATACACATAGAAACATACCAGTCTCTGTATAAGATCCACATACACAGACACATAACACACATAGGGTCACACAAACACAGAGAGATACAGACACACACTCATACCATGCACTCTTTCACTTTCACTCACTCAGACACACACACCCACACACACATCTATAGCATCCAACACGCACCACCACTATGAGTATGATTAGATTTATCACGTGGAATGTGCACGGAGCCGGGACCAGAGAGAAGAGACTAAAAATTCACAATAGATTACAAGACTTAAATGCTGATATTGTGTTCCTACAGGAGATTCATATGACAAAAACATCAGTGGATGTCCTCTCTACAGCTCAGTTTCCTTATATTTTCTCAGCCTGTTATAACTCTAGACAGAGAGGTGTAGCCATTCTGATTAACAGGAAAATAAAATTCACAGTAATCAACATGGATGCAGATCCTGAAGGGAGATTTATAATAGTTAAACTATCAGTTCAGAATATGAAACTGTGCTTAGTTAATTTATACGGTCCAAATGTTGACAACTCATCCTTTTATCACTCCGTTTTCACATCACTCTCCGAGCACACAGACACCGCAATGATCATTGGAGGGGACTTCAACATGGTACTGGACCCCACAGTTGATAGGTTCAGTAATGCAGGTAACTATCGGAGCTGGCAATCAGCTAACATAGTTAAACAATACATAGAGGACCTGGGTCTTTGCGACGTGTGGCGCTCTTACCACCCCACTCTTAAAGAATATACCTTCTTCTCTTCAGTTCATCACTCATACTCTAGACTAGATTACTTCCTGGTTAGCAGCTCTTTAGTAAGCGAGATCTATGATACTCAGATTCATCCCATAACGGTGAGTGACCATGCTCCAGTTTCCTTCAACTTGAGGAATAAATTAATCACACCGCCCTCTAAAAACTGGAGGTTTAATACCGCATTGCTTAAAGACCCGGACTTTATTGGCTATTTTAACAGAGAATGGTCCAATTATTTAGAAAACAACGACACACCAGGCGTCTCAGCAGGCACTCTATGGGAAGCAGGGAAGGCAGTGATGCGAGGAAAAATAATTTCTTTTGCCTCACATAAAAAAAAGAAAGAAAAGGCAAATATATTGGAATTAGAAGTAAGAATTAAAGCATTAGAGGATGCCTACAACGCATCACCGGAAGAACAGACGCTTAAGCAAATAAGGAAAGCTAAACTTGAATTAAATGAAATAATCAATAAAAAAACACAGTTTATAGTACAACGACTACGCTTGGAGAAGTTTGAACACAGTGACAAATCTGGAAAATTTTTAGCCAACCAATTAAAAATTAACAAAGAAAAATCAACAATTCAATCAGTTAGAGACCCAGCAGGTAATATCACACATGAGCCCAACGCAATAAATGACACTTTTAGAGACTTTTATAGAAACCTATATTCATCCCAATTAGACCCATCAGACAGTGACATCCAGAAATTCCTGAACAACATTAACCTTCCAAAACTAAATGAAGAACAAGTAATGGCTCTAGATTCTCCCCTCACAGTGGAAGAGTTACATGAAGCCCTTAAACACATGTCCTGCAATAAAGCTCCCGGACCAGATGGCTTCCCAGTAGAATTCTATAAAGAATTTTGGACACTACTGGCGCCAACATTTTTCAAAATGGTTGCACAAATTAAAGAAGTAAACTATCTAACACCAACCATGAATTCTGCAGGTATCATCGTACTGTTAAAACCAGGCAAAGACCCCACATTGCCATCTAGTTACCGCCCTATATCACTGATAAATGCTGACCTCAAAATAATATGTAAAGCTTTAGCTGGAAGGTTAGAGAAAATAACTCCTCTTATAATTCACCCTGACCAAACAGGCTTTATAAAGGGCAGAAATTCCTCTACTAACATGCGCAGATTACTCAATTTAATAGACTATTCCAACATTAATAACCTAGAAACATTTATAGTATCTCTGGACGCAGAAAAAGCCTTCGACAGAGTTAACTGGAAATTTCTACTAGCTACTTTAAGTAAATTTGGTTTTGGTCCATCCTTTATTAACTGGATTAGAATCTTATACGACTCTCCTAATGCAAGAGTCAGAACAAATGATCACACGTCGCCTAGCTTTAATCTGCAGAGAGGCACCAGACAGGGTTGTCCTCTTTCCCCATCACTCTTTGCCATCTTTATTGAACCTTTAGCAATGGCCATCAGACAAAATCAGAATATTAAAGGTATTGGGTCTAAAAAGATAGAACATAAGATAAGTCTTTATGCCGATGACATTTTATTATTCCTTCAGAACTCACGTACATCTCTCTCCAAAACATTCTCATTAATCAAGAAGTTCTCATCTCTGTCGGACTACTCTATCAATTGGTCAAAAAGTATAATCCTACCAATTAACTGTAGTTTTCAAGGGACACCCAATATGGCATTACAGTCGGGTAACATCAAATATCTTGGTATAAACATCTCTTCCAGATTGTCAGATTTAATTAAGTTAAATCATAACCAATTACTGAAGACCATTGAAGACGATCTCGCTCGGTGGAAATCCTTACCCATTTCTCTCATGGGGAGAATTGCCACCATAAAAATGAAGATCTTGCCTAAAATCAACTACGTATTCTCTATGGTCCCTACAAAACCTTCTTATATGTGGTTTAGATCACTAGATTCCCATATTACCCAATTTCTCTGGAAGAATAAACCCTCTCGAATCAGCTTGAAAACCTTACAGAAAACTAAAGACAGGGGTGGACTAGATTTACCTAACTTCAATCACTATTTCCTAGCAAATAAGTTACAGTATATCTCAAAATGGCTTAAACCCAGTACATTAGATGAAACATGGATGGACATAGAGCAAACACTTTGTGACAATCTGGAAATTTCTAACTTACCATTTTTTAGCTCAAATATTAGGTCTCATAAGTGCTTTAAGAGCATTAACATCAGCACTTGTTTGACAGCCTGGTGGGAATTTCTAAAAAAAACTAACTCTTCAATGACACCATGTCGGCTCACCCCTATATGGAACAATCCCGATATCTTACTAAACAAAAATATGATTAATTTTACCCAGTGGAAAAATAAAGGAATTAAACACTTAGAGCATTTAATTCATAATAGCAACTTTTTACCTTTACAAGCACTCTCTTCACAGTACGGGATTAGCAGTAACAGATATTTAGAATATCAACAAATCAAATCCATAATAAGTACAAAATTTCCCCTCAATCAAACCAGCCTGGAACTTCCACAAAGTTTCACAGAATTCAGTAGTATTGGTGCTCCAAAGCTATTATCAAAAATATATAGATTAATTACCAAAATAGATGACTCAATTTCCCTACCAACAGGAAAATGGGAGTCAGATCTACACATTAATCCCAATAACCAGTTCTGGTCAGAAATACTCTTAATCAACTTTAATATGACCAACAGCCTAAATCTGCAACTTATACAATACAAAATCCTCCATAGAACTCATTATACAGGTCAAAGGATGTTCAAGATGGGTCTTAACCAATCAAATATCTGCACGCAGTGCACAAGTATCTCACCAGATAACTACATACATGCTCTGTGGCTCTGTGACCCTGTTAAAAAATTCTGGATCAAGGTTTGTGAGGACTTATCAACATGGCTTAAGTGTAACATACCCACTTGCCCCAAACTATGTATCCTAGGTGATCTAAGTGACATCGATATAGAGATTAACAAGGCCCACATGGTCCTCACCACATTATCCATAGCGAAGAAAACTATCCTCTTGAACTGGAAGACTAAAAACAATCTAAGTATCAACCACTTTAAAAATCTCCTGTCGGATCATATCAGTCTGGAGTCCATGTCCGCATCTAACAAATTCCAATCGGCTGACTTCTACTCTCTCTGGGCCCCGCTGATTAACTACGTCACCTAGCAGGAGGGGGGGATATGCGTTCTGCCCTGCTGGGGGCTGTGGGGGCCTGCGGTTGGGCCCCCCTGTTGGCTGTGGCGGGCACGCTGCTGGTGGGGCCGTGATCGGGACGGTCATCGGCCTTGACTGGGGGGCCGGGCTGACCTGGGCGGGGCGGGGGGGGGCCTTGGGCCCCGTGGTTCGGGGGTGGCTCCCCTTCCCTCCCTGGGCGGGGGGCTTGGCCGGCGCTTGGGGGGCGGGGCTGGCCCGGACGTGCGGCATCCGGGGTGGGCCGGCGCACGCCCGTGTGTCCGGTCGCTGCCCCGGGGCCCAGACCGCACCCAGAAGGGTGGGGATTAGAGAAGGGGGGGGTTGGGGGGAGGAAGGCGGGTGGGGTGGGGTGGGGGGGGGGGTACATGGGGATTGGTGTGCGAGAGTTGTGTGTACGGGTGTGTGTATGTGTGTGTGTTTGGGGGGGGGGCGGGGGGTGTATGAGGTGCATGCGGATTGGTGTGCGAGAGCTATGTGTGCGTGTGGGTGCGTGTGTGTTTGGGGGGGCTGTATGAGGTGTATGCGGATAGGTGGGCGAGAGCAAGGTTGTGTGGGCGGGTGTGTGGGTGTGTTTGGGTGGGGGCTGTGTGAGGCGCAGGTGGGTTGGTGTGCATGGGGGGAGCGTGTGTTTAGGGAGGTATGGTGTGTGTGCTTCGGGGGGGGGGGCGCTGCCCTGTCCCGCTGGTGCCGGTCGGGTAGGCGACGGGGGCTCCTCTGGTCCTAGCGGGGCCCCGTGCCCCGATCCTCCTCCGGGTTGGGTCTCTCGGCCGATGTGCTGCTGCTATGGGGCTGACGGGGGCAGAGGCCCACTGGGGCGGTTCAGGGCCCTCTAGCTGCAGTCGGTGTGGGCTCTGGCCGTGGGGGTGGCCGCTCCTGTCCCGTGCCGGCCTCCGGGAACGGGGGAACCCTAATGCTGGTAGCGGCTCGTCTTCTGGGGGAGGTTCATCTGACCCCAGACACACATTCCCGGGACCCCTCCCATCCTCCAGCCTAACTCACTCACACATGTAGGGCTTTGGGGGCATGCACACCATGGGGGGCGCAGCGAGGGGGGGCATCTAAGTGCCCTCGTTTGCTGCACCCTGGGATGACATGCTTCTCAGTTTTAATCACACTTAGTCATTAAACGTATGGAACACTGACAGCACACAATCACCCATGGGGGGTGGGCTATGCAGTGTCTGGTGGGCGGGGCCGTTCAGGAGGATAGGACCGCTTGTGTGGCCTCGCCTCCAGCGCAGTGTGGTCACTACCTCCCAATTTTAATCGCAAACAACTCACATCTCACAAATACCCATAGGTGGGGGTGGGGGGGGCGACTGGGTCGTCTTGTTCCCCTGTTCCCTGGGTGCGCCGGGGTGGCGGTGGGGGGGCTGGCAGCTCTCCCATGGGCCTGCGGTACCTGCCGGCTGTATCGCTGGGGATCTGCCTGATCCGGTGGGGACCTCGTTCTGGCAGGGTGGTGGTCCCGGTGTGGTGGCAGCGAGCCGTGGTTGGGGGGACTGCTTGGGGGGGGAGTACGGTGGGGTGGGGCCCTGTCGGGATGGGGGGGTCCCTGGGTGCTTGTCTGGCCGTTGCCGGCGGGGGGGTGTAGGGCCCTGGAGATCTGGGGGATGGGTGTGGCTGCCGACTGGCGGTCACGGTTTGTTTGTGGTTTGTGTTATTTGTGTTCGACTGGGTGAGTCACAGGGGGAGAGCGTGTTAGAATGAGGGAGGGGGGAGGTGAGTAAGGTGAGTGCACGGAATGAGTGGGAGAACCTGGTGGAGGGTGTGAATGAGTGAGGAAATGAGAGGAGGGCTGAGTGGGATGGATGGAAGTGTATGAGTGAGTGGGTGTGCAAGTAGGTGGCAGGGGAGGGTTGGGTGGGTGGGTGGGAGGAAGGGAGGGGGGGCGGGGGTGGGTGCTGCCGGGGTCCCTGGGCGCATGGCTTGGGCGTGGGGGCGGGTGCTGGCCCGTCCCGGGCGGCCGTCTGGGGCGGCCTGGTCCTTGTGGGCGTCGGCTGGGCCGCGTGTCTGGTGGGGGTGGGGGGTGCTGCCCTCGGGCTCGTGGGGCCGTGGACCCTGCTCCGTGCCTGTCCCGGGTGGCTGGTTGCCTGGCGAGGTTGGTGGCTGCCTATCTGGGCCGCCGGGGCCTGCTCGCTGCAGCTGGGGGGGGGGGCTCTGGCCGGGGGCCTCCTATGCCACCAGCTGGATGGAGGCATGTCCCTCTGTGGTGTGGTGGTGGGGACACGCACCCTGGGGTTGCTGCTGGTGGTTGGGATCCTGGGACTTCCTGTCCATTGACTGCTCTCCTTGGGGGAACGGTTGCACCATCACAGCCATCTTTAAACACTCTTCATCCTCATTCTGCATGGTGACACAGTCACTGCATCCTCTGGTGAACATTTAAACCGTGTATACAAACCGTGAACATTAAGGACTACTGTGGTTTAGTTATCTGCTGTGTTATACAAACATGTATGTGTAGACTTAAACACGAGTGTATAAAACTTTTGTGCCATGGTTGTTGTCTACCCCAGTGTAATCTTTCTCTTTTGTGTGCCTTTTAGGATTGTCAGCTTGCTCTCCGGCCGAGACCGGGTGATGTTCTTTGTTGTGTTTCTCAACAGGTGTAGCAGTTGCTGCTTGGTGTATCCCTCTTTTTCTCTCCAT